>NC_135669.1:30818437-31134687 GCF_964188315.1 Podarcis muralis
CATCCAGCAGCCTAGAAATGCTTTGAATAAATAACAAAAAAGAAGCATACCTTTCTGTCCTCTCCATTCCACATATTATACTCCTTTCATGCAATTTCTTTACATCATTTCTGTGCTGAGGGGGAAATGATTCACTTTCTCATTAACGGTTGCAAGATCCTCTGTCATCTTCTTGGGGCTGTGACGTTTAGCCTGTTAAGGGAGCCAGCTGTGGTGTAGTGGTTAGAGTGTCAGACTAGGACCTGGGAAAGACCGGGGTTCAAATTCTCCACCACCCCTGAAACTCACTTTGGGCCAGTCACTCACTCTTAGCCTCATCTACCTCGCAAGGTTGTTGCGAGGATTAAATGAGGAGGAAGAGAACCATGTAAGTCACTCTGAGCTCCTTGGAGAAAATAGGTGGGATGTAAATGTCACAAATAAATATTAAATAAATTATGGGGGCTCTTGTGCCCCTTTTTCAGGGATTGTTTTCGATCACTGACCCTTATATATTTCTCTTTAGTTGTTTTTTGCTAGATCATTAACAACCTTGAAGGTCCCTGAGGTGGGGGGGGGGGGCAGAACTGAATAAACCCTGGCTTGTGTCTAAGGGCAGGGAGAAATTTGGTTTGGTTTGCATTTCAAGTTGAGCCTGATTTGCTCTCCCGAAACATTTTGCAAATCAAAAGTCAGCCTTTGAAATCTGCAGCTCTCTGAATTTTGCACAAGCAAATAATGTGTACATGAGGGGAAAGGGCACGTTAAAAAATGCCAACATTCATGTAAATAATGTTAAAATGCATTATATTGCAGGGGGTTGGACTAGATTACCCTTGAGATTCCTACCAACTCTACAAATCTATTATTCCACAATCATTTTGTAGCTACTTCCCCCACCTCCACGATATCCTTTCTGTTAGGTGGGGCAACAAGAACATCAGGTAAATATTCCTAATAGGACTGAACCACCTTTCCGGCTGCTTAGCGGGCGGGCGGGCAGGGAGGCAGGTGATTCCTTTAGTAACCTGATTGCTCTGCCACCTTTGTGTTGGCACATTGGTAATTCCAAGGAAGAGGAAGAAGACACCGTATACCAGACTGGGGTGCGTGTGTGCCAGGGGTGGGGATACAACTGGTTTTGAGAGGTAAAGAGCTGAGATAGGGCTCTTGAGCAAGAGGAGGGGAAGTTTTGAGTTTGCAAACTGCTCAGAGGAACATCAGAAGCTGCCTTGTATGGAATCAGGTCATGGGCTCATCTAGCTCGGCACTGTCTAAAGTGATGGGCAGGATTTCAGACTGCAGCCTCCTGTGGAAATGAGTTCCATGGTTTAATTATTTCTGGCGTGAAGAAGGACTTTATTTTCTTTGTCCTGAATCTTCCAGCATTCAGATTAATGACATGTCCTTGAGTTCTAACATTATGAGAGAGAGAGAGAACACATGCCAGTCAAGCCCCATCAGCGGACCAGATGAGAAATTTCAGCAAAGCAAATGCTCGAAAGGAAATGTTTTCTCTCTGACTTTCTCCTCCCCTTCTCTCTCTCTTTTGATGCGCTAAACATTCACAGTAGAAAAGCTGATCAGTCAATGGGGCATGGTCTGCAGATGCCGGTCTTATACTGGTTGGGATGTCTTGCTTCAGCATTATAGCGGGGGCCACAGATAGATCTGAAGTCCATGTTTCTATAAAATATAAGCCATTTGGAGCTGTGTGGAGGGGAGGCCGGGCAAGTCTCTAGTTGGGATGCATCAATATTAGTCTGTTTCCATCCTTCTCACATAAACAGTTCCATACTATCAGGGCCCTGCAGCCTTCTGAAGACTCCCAGCAGACAGCGAGAAAATGGCAAGAGCCACAGTTTAGCACATGGGTAGGCAAACTGAGGCCTGGGGGCCGGATCCGGACCAATCGCCTTCTAAATCCAGCCCGCGGGCGGTCCGGGAATCAACGTGTTTTTACATGAGTAGAATGTGTCCTTTTATTTAAAATGCATCTCTGGGTTATTTGTGGGGCATAGGAATCCGTTCATTATTTTCCCCCTCAAAATATAGTCCAGCCCTCCACAAGGTCTGAGGGACAGTGGACCGGCCCCCTGCTGAAAAAGTTTGCTGACCCCTGGTCCAGCAACATCATTCTGGAGCAACGGCAGGTTATTTCCTCACACCTACAGCTTCTTTCTTAGGTGGAGATGTTTTTGAACACCAGATGTTTTTGAACACCACTGTTCCCACGCGAGGGCTGAAGCAGGCAGGCCGTCCCTTGCCTCAGGCCGCCTCATGGCTTCACATCGGCCGCCATCTTGGGTGGGAGGGCAAACAGAGAGAGGGTGCGGAAGGAGGCACTCCTCCCTCGTGGCCAGTGCCACAGAAGGAGACTCTTGCTCAAGAGGTGGCAATGCAACCCAGTCTCCATGGGAGTGCTTGGGCCTCCTCTTCTCTGAGCCGGAAGCTGAGACTGGTCTCCTAGGGCTGGCGGCAGCTGAGCTACAACCCCCTGAACTACACCCCCTCGCACCCGCTCCCTGCCAGGTGTGGCGGCCAGAAAAACAGGCTGTGGGCCTGCTCAAAGGCGGCTGCATTTGGGGTGGAGGTGTTTGCTGAGATCTCTTTGATAACTCAGCAAATGATTGCTCCATCTTCCCACCTGGCAAATTTGAACCTGTATACAAAAATGGAGTGGGATCTGAGAAGTAAATAACTTAATATTCATCTCTCGGCGGCAGCCTGGGGCTGTGTTGCCGAATCCTGGAAAACCTTTAATAAATTGGATTGCTGGCGCTCTAGGGTTTGGCAAATTGCCCTTCTTGAAATGCTATCTCATAAGCTAAAAGTATCTAAGGGGCAGAGCTCAAATGACTGTATATGTACGGGGTGTGGGTGGGTGGGTGTGTAGTGCTTTTTTCTAAAAAAATGTTTAGGGGTGCTCTCATTTTGACTCAAGAAAATCACCATTTTATAGTTCAAATCGGGGAAAATAAATACAGTAAATGGATAAAAGTACAAAGATTCACAAAATGTTTAGGGGCATGCATACCCCTGTGTACCCCCAGAAAAAAGGTCTGTAGGTAGGTAGGTGTGTGCATGTAAACAGCCAGAGCTGTTTAGCTTCTTTGAATAAAGAGTCAACTTCACTGAAACTGGGTGTTTTATGGCTGATCTACTCCTGCGTCTGGCTCCTGACAATATACAGTGGAACCTCAGTTTTCAAGCATCTCGGAAGTCAAACGTTTCGGCTTCTGAATGCCAAAAACCTAGAAGTAACTGCTTTGGTTTTCGAACGCTTTTTGGAATCTGAACGTGCCACATGGCTTCCGTATAGAGTTTCCTGGACAGAAATGCTTCCGGAAATGCATGCTTCAGCTTTCGAACGTTTTGGAAGTCGAATGGTCTTCCAGAACGGATTACGTTTGAAAATCAAGGTTCCACTGTATTCAGAATCCCCTCAATCCAGACCCTTGAAAAGTTTGGGAAGCTTTATCTGGCATTCTCCCAACCCCAAGGCTCCTGCTTCCAACCTAACCGCCCTCTGTGCTGTTTCCCCAGCAGGGGGGAGCACGATGGCGGTCCTGGCCTTGCAGATGGGAGGCCTGGTGCTGTCGGTCCTGGGCTTCCTGGGCGCCATCTTGGCCTGTGCCATGCCCATGTGGAAAGTGACGGCCTTCATTGGCTCCAACATCATCGTGGCCCAGGTCTTCTGGGAAGGGCTGTGGATGAACTGCGTCTACGAGAGCACCGGCCAGATGCAGTGCAAGGTTTACGACTCCCTGCTGGACCTCCCCGCTGACCTTCAGGCAGCCCGCGCCCTGGTGGTGGTCTCCATCGCCATCTCCGCCCTGGCCCTGCTCGTGGCCATCACTGGAGCCGAGTGCACCCGCTGCGTAGAGGACCCAGAGGCCAAGGGGAGAGTCTCGGCAGTGGCCGGTGGGGGGTTCATCCTGGCCGGGCTGACTCTGCTTGTCCCCATCTCCTGGTCTGCCAGCGCCATCGTCAGCAATTTCTACAACCCCCTGGTGCCCGAGGCCTTGAAGCGAGAGCTGGGCATCTCGCTGTATGTGGGATGGGCAGCCAGTGCCCTCCTGGTCTTCGGAGGGGCCATGCTGTGCTGCCACTTCCCACAGAAGGGGAGCACCAAACCTTACCCAGTGAGATACTGGGCCGGGGGGAGGCACTCCACTCCAGGCAGCTATGCCCGGAAAGACTATGTTTGACTGCTATGTGGGAGCGCACCTCTCGCTTCAGGAGGGGAAAGGTTTCTCACTTCTATAGGATTTGTGCAGGGGGAGAACAAAGAAGCTGCATGTTGTTTCTTGCAAGTCACTCCTTTCCGGAGTATAAACTCAGGGGGCATTTGGTACTAAAGGGACACCCATCCCTGGGATGACCTGTGATCAGGGAATGATGGGAGTTGTAGTCAGTCCAGCAAGATCTGGAAGGCCACCGGTTCCCCAGCCATATCAACCTTTGGCAGATCGAATCACATACCCTCCCAAGTCTCCCCGTTTACCATAGTCAGTCCCAAAATTACAGAAGGAGTCCCAGTTTCTGTTTTGATCCCACAATGTCACAATTTTCCTTTTTCCTCCCCTCTACGTCTCAGAAAACAATTAAAAGTGGTGTGTGTGTAGTAGCTGCAAAAATGGAGTCCCGTTTATACTGAAAATAAAATTCCTGCACCAAATGAAATGGTGAAGCTGGCGTATGAATCCTTGAAGGAAAATGTCACCAATCCACTTAAAATTGCAATGCTTCAGCAGCGAGCCATTTTTAGGAAATGTGCTTATTCCTTGATTGTAAATGGAGCCTTACGCTGTCTACTGTAGAGAAATGAGTCCCACTGTATTCAATGGAGCTTACTCTCAGGTAACTGGGTAAAGACTGTGCAGCTTCACACTGAAATCCTAAGCATTTTTACTCAGATCTAAGTCCCATTGAGTTCAATGGGATTTACTCTCTTGATATGTTCCTGATCATTCTCACACTTACTACTATTATTATTATTATTATTATTATCACCATCATATTAGTATTATATCCCGCCTTTTTTCCTGACAGGGACTGAACGCAGTTTACAGCTTAATTTTTTAAAAATTCCATTTATCTGTTGAAGGTGTACACACATTCCCTTCCCTCGCACCTTTTATTCTTTACAACAGTCCTGCGAGGCAGGTTCAACCGAGAGGTTGCAATTGGCTCAAGGTGACCGATGTAGATGTGAATATGATGTATATGCTTGCAGCGAGATCAACTGCAGGAGAAGCTTCTTGATGTGGAAGAGAATTTCAGAGAAATGTTGGAGGATATGGAATCATGAATCACAGAATCACCAGAATAGAGTTGGAAGGGGCCGCATCAAGTCCAACCCCCCCTGCTACGCAGGAGCCACAGCTAAAGAATCCCTGACAGGCCCCCATCCAACCTCTGCTTAAAAACCTTCAACAAATTAGAGCCTTTCTGAGAGAGTCAGTTCCGTGTTGCTGGACGCCCAACTTCCATCAACCCAATCTAGCATGAGGCTGTGTAACATTTCCAAAAGCATAAATCTGCGCTCGCACGCCTTTGTTCAGCTTCTGCAAACCCCACCCACACTCGTCCTGTAAAAAGAGAGGAGGGAGAGAGGTGTCCTCCCTATGTAAACTTTGGTGTTTTAAAATAAGCAGTGACTCCTCAAAAAAGAGCACAAGGAAGTTGGTGCAGGTTGTAAACCAGGTGCAAAATGCAAATAAAAATACAACTTTAACGGAGCATTGATGTCTCACCGCAGGGCTGTGCTGTGGCAATCTTGCCTTAAAGGCAAGAATCCCATTTGTCCGAGGAGACTCCCAAGCTGGGGCTTTTCTGCCCACAAGGAAGCTGTTGGAGCCAAGAGGTCCTGCGACTCCATTAATTGTGGGCAGGAAGTCAGTATTTATCTGGAGCCTTGATCTCCTCTAAATGGCCCACACCCATTGTTCTGTAGAAGGCATGCATGCACATTGTATTAAATCGCCATGACCTGTTTTTATATATCCTTCTCTTCTCCATTAGGCTAAGTCAACTTTAGTTAAGCCCTTTACAGAAAGAAGCATTTTCTTGCTCTCTGTCTCGCCATCCCTTCCTCCCTTGCAGACCTGCCAAACTGAGTTATAACCCTGTTTTGCCCATTGGGGAACCGAGTTTGGCAACACGGAACTCACCCTTATCCATATTTCTGCAAGGATTTGCCGCTTTCAAGACCCTTGTTTCAGATTGTTTGGAGAGAGAAGGTGCAAACATTCACACATTTGGGCTTCCTTTTACGCTTCCCCATTTGGATTTAATATTTCTCTAGTTCCACCACTTTCTGAGGGTTTGTAGAGACTGTCCTGGGTATATAGGGTGTTAGGGGAGGGGGAGCAGCTCTGGTGGGGAACAGATTGTGCTCCTTCCGGGGTAGCTTGTCCACATTTGGTCCCCATCCTGCACTCAACTCTTACCTGTGACTCCCAGAACTTATCAGCATGTGACAGCGGCCACAGCCCTGTAATGGCTTCGACTGGCTGCCTATACCAAATGAGGGTAGCTGGTGGGTCTAAAATCCTTGGCGAGTTAGGGGCTTTTCCTGCATGCAAAGACAGGCTCCAGAAAATTGAACAGATGAGACCAGCTGTGGGTCCAATGGTCAAGAAGGCAGTTTCTACACGTGCTGCAGAAGAAAGTGAGGGGCAGATGGGACCGTCAACCTGGGAAGGGAGCCCATCTAGGAGAAGGGAAACTCTGATCCTAAACCTCTGATGTCTTGCAGGATATCTTTGAAAGGCTAAGGAAAGGGGCATCTTGCCCATAGAGGCTAGTGGCGCAGGGCGCCAGGGTGAAAAATTCTGGAGGGTGCCAGGGAAGAGGCAGAGGCTGGACGCAGTGCCTCCCTGCATCAGCTAGCCACCCTTGCCCGCATCCACCATGCAGCCAGCTGAGCCGAGAGCCACTGCGTCCAGCCTCCGCCTCTTCCCCGCCGGAGGAGCTGCCCTCCAGCCGCTGCCCGCCTCCTCCAGCCCCACAAAGATGGCCGCGTCGCCGGCAGCGCCGTCCTCCCTAAAAAAGGTCGGCAACTCTGGGAAGGGAGGGGGTGCCAGAGGGATCTTCGCACCACGGCACCAGATATGCTTAAGATGGCCTTGGCTATGGAGTAAACTCTACTCAAAACTGGAGTGGAGTCCCTGAGACAGTTGGATGGCGCCTTGTACGCCTCCTTCCGGCAATTCCTGCAGCCAAGCTGGTGCCAAACGTCTTGCTCTGCCTTTCTTTGGACCACATCAGTGAGGCTGAGAGGGGGGTCTTGTCATCTTGGCAGCCCTGGACCTCTATACACACTGCCCAGGCTTGTGCCCTGGGAAAGTCACTTTGGTGCTACCAATGCAACAGTTTGACTTCACCCCTGGAGGCGCACTCCATTGTCTCTTGAGACAGACAAATGCCAACAACAGAAACTGTCTACGAGCATCTTAAGAGCGTAAGAAGAGCCTGCTGGATGAGGCCAATGGCCCATGTAGTCCAACATGTAATAATGTTCACGTAATGACCTATCTAGTCTAGCATCCTGTTCTCACAGTGGCCGGCCAAAGGGCTATCAGTGGCTAACTAGTCACAATGACTATACTCTTCCTTCCCAGTTTGAGGCAGTAAACCCTCTGAATACCCTTTTCTGGAAACCACAGGAGGGGTAAAGGGCTCTTGTGCTCAAAGTTTGAGGCAGTAAACCCTTTGCTCTCAGCTTTCCCCACAGGGATCTGTTCAGCCACTGTGAGGAGAGGATGCTGGATTAGATGGGCCACTGGCCTGATCCAGCGGGCTCCATTTATGTTCTTAAGGCTGGTGCCCTCCCTGCCTTCTCAATGACTCTCCGCTCTCCTGTTCATTTTCAAGGTCCTTAACCAGGTATCCTTCCAGCTACAAATGTTTGCTTATTTTGGTTGCTAGGAGAAGCAATGCCAGGGCCAAACTAACAAAGGGTATATTGCCTGAGCTACAAATGAGGAACAATGAAGGGAAAAAACCTCACCACCACACACTTCCTTTTATTGCACCAAAAACTGATTTTGCTCAGAAACCTTGATGCCCCATTCATACCATGCATTTTAAGAACTACGGTGCCACATTAAACTCTCATAGATTCCCACAAAGAATACTGGGAAGTGTGGTTCGTTATGAGTGCAGTTGCTAGGTGACCTCCAATTCCCCTCAGAGAACTATAGTTCCCAGGGAAGAGGGGTTGACTATTAAGTCACTCTGGGAGTTGTAGCTCTGGGAGAGGGGAATAGGGGCCTCTTCCAGCAACTCTTAGCACCCTTAACAAACTACAGCTCCCATAATTCTTTGGGAGAAAGCCATGGTGGCATTGCAAAACTCGGAGAAGTGCAGATTTCTAAGGATAGCTATGCTTCAGTTCTCATTGTTTTGGAAAATGCGACATCGATAAGCTGGGCTTTAAATGCAAATTGAACCCAATTTCTACCACGTTCTGAATCTGAGCCACTGCAGAAGGTTGAGGGAAGACTGACCCAGTGAAAACCGAAATCTGCCTGTCCTAGCTGGGGTTGATGGGAGTTGTAGTCCAAAACGACATCTTTAAGATATATGAAGATCCCATGGCCATAGAAGCACAAGGCGGAGGGAGGGGTTCACGGTGATTATTTAGTGTCCAAAGGCACTCTGCACATGCTCAAAGGCACAGACTGCTTTATTAAATGCTCCACCCACTGGATAGCAAAGTTCCAACCTTGCGGGGTCTCTCAGCAAGGAGAGGAATGGCAGCTTTTCCTCACAAGACAGGGCTCTTTTGATACAGGTACACTACGCCAGGGATATACTCCACACCCTGTGCAGACTCCTTCTCCGATGTCGCCCGCTCCCATGCCTCAACTTCCTGCTCCATGACTTTTCGCCACAGTCCCCGCTGCTCCAGCTCGTTCAGGACTTGCTGCAGTTGGGCCTTGTATTCCAGGTTGCCTGTGTTGCTCCGGGTGGTCAGGCACAGGTAGCCTCCTGTTATTAAAGGAGGATGTTGATCAGGTCCAGGGAAAGCCCTGACAGCATCACAGGGGCTTTTCCACACTTGTCCTCCTGCTTTTCCCCCAGGGGAAACCGCTATTCCTGCCCCCCCCCCAAAAAAACGTTGCTGAAACTGACCCCAAAAAATTCCTCATCTGGACAGATTCATTGGAGGACAGGATGAAGGGAGAGAGAAGGAAATCTGCATTGGCTAAACGGAGAAGGCCTTTCTCCATCACACTTCCATACAGATTAAAATGTGGAGATTAAATGTGTCCAATCCTGTGGGGAACATAGTGGAGGACTGAACATGAAATTTCAAGGAGAGTACAGCTCTTTTAGGGGGGCATTTAAAAAAAAACAAAAACCACAATACCACAGCAAAGTTTAAGAAACATGGCTGTCAATCCTCACTCCTGGCTGTCAAAACAGTTTTTAAAACTCCAATATAAACACATGTTAAAAGGCATTTATGCCTTTCATACATTCACTTGAAGAGCACGGGAGAGGCTTAAAAGTGGTTCAGTGTGACTGGTCTGAATTCAAGGAAGTCTTTTCCGAACAACCAACAACCAACAACAACAACCAACAACAAGCAAGTGAACTATTCCTCTTCCCCAGCTCCACTGGAGTAGATCTCCTTGGCTGTGGCTGGTTAAAAAGGTCTCCCAGCACCATCTAGCGGCCACAGATTCATGGTGGATCAGCCCAACCGCTTGCAGTGCAGGAATCACAGCTGAAGAATCCCTGACAGACCCCCATCCAACCTCTCTTTAAAAACCTCCTTTGAAGAAGATTCCATCACCTTCCAAAGGAGCCCATTCCGCTTCCGAACAGCTCTAGCTGTCAGGAAGTTCTTCCTAATATTTAGTAGGGATCTCCTTCCTTGCCATTTGAAGACATTGGTTTGGGTCATCCACACTGGAGCAGCAGAAACAAGCTTGCTGCATCTTCCATGTGACAACCCTTCAGGGATTGGAAGATGGTTATCCTCTCAGTCTTCTTTTCTCCAGGCTAAACAGACCCAACTTCCTCAACTGTTCCTAATCAGGCTAATTTTCCAGGCCCTTGATCCTTTTGGTTGCTTCTCCTCTGCACACGTTCCAGTGATGAACAGTGATGAACCTAGGTGATGCTTCCTGTTTTACACACACACACACACACACACACACACACACACACACAACCCCACTGCAACAGGGCATCTCTGGCAAAAACCCCACCTGGTCTGGTGACACGAAGCAACTCCGGAACCACGCTGGTGGGCACCTGTCCTTCGCTGAGTGCCCCCACGATCAGAACAGCGTCATAGCACCCTGGTCAGAAGCAACAGCACCGGTTATTTATTTGTATTTTTTCATTTTAAAAAATAGCCTAACACTTTGAATTGGGGCTCAGGGATGAACAGGCAAATGGCACAGGTGTTTAAGGACAGGTGTAACATGCTCCTTGGCAGAAAAGCCCATCAGGTTTCTGGTCGCTGTGTTTTGCACAAGCTGCAGTCTCCAAACCATCTTCAAGGGCAGCCCCATGTAGAGAGAATTACAGGAGTCCAGATTGGGGAGGTTATTGTTTTGTTTTTACTACAGCATGAACGGCTGTGCCCAGGAACAGTTCGCACCAGCAAACTGTGGGAAGGCAGGGATCTTCAGTCCCCACAACTGACTCATAGGGGCAAGATCTACTTGCTGTGCTCAGTAGGCCTGGCACTACTGAGCAGACCTTGTTTCTTTTCATAAAGAGTTAACTTCACTTGCTCCGTGTGATTTATTGCTGACCCACTCCTGACAAGTGACAGACTATTGTCATTCTGGGAGTAGCCCCAGACGATGCACCAGGTCCTCTGGGGTGAGTTCCAGAGGTTAATGCAGGGAAGCAGCAGCAGCATCGCCTTGCCCACCCCAGCCTCACCCCCTGCACCCTAACCCCCACCCACTCAACCCATTTCTCAGGAAGGGGTGCACCTCTTGGTCTTGTTACCTTCAGGAGCTGGTAGGGCTTCCTGCCCCAAGAGGCACCTCTTCAGATCCTGGTAGATCCCCTTGCGACACGCATGTTCCAGCATCCGCTGACTGCCATCCAGGCCGTGGAGGCGGCAGAAACCTTTTGCCTGCAGCTTAGAAGGTGCAGCTTAAGTCACATGACACCAGCCTGGAACCACACCCACTCCTGCCTGCCAATCAAACGCGAGCTTACTGGACACCACAAGCGACACCCGCAGGAGCCAGATGGGGATGGTGTTGGGGTAGCTGGGCGATATCTGGTTTTCAACATTGCAATAGATCACCAGCTAAACATCATGATATACCAATACAGTGTCTGAAATAAAGATGGAGCTCTGTAGAGGCATTGGCTGGCTTCATAGTTTTCCCCGTGATTTACGCAAACATTTCATGATTTGTGATATATTGCCAGGTGAAAAATTATGAAACTGGTATAACGATATGGACTTCAAACTGATTTTGGACAATATAAGCACAGCCTTCTGGGTACCAGTTGCTGGAAACCGCAAGAGGGGAGAGTGTTTTAGTGCTTGCAGGTTTCCAACAGGCACCTGGTCAGCCACAGTGAGAACAGGCTAGATGGGATATTGGCCTGATCCAGTTGGCTCCTCTGACGTTCTTACGGAACTCTCTCCCACTGGAGGCAGGGATAGCTACCAACTTGGATACTTTAAAAGAGGACTATACAAAATCGTGGAGAATAATAAGGGTTTAAATGGCTACTGACCACAATGTCTATGCTCTGTCTCCATAGGGGGATATGGCCCCTGGGCTGCAAAATATTCCCTGCCCCAGTTTAACCGATGGATCAACTCCTAACAATAGCACAAAAATATTAATGAACCTCCTAATCCATTAAAAACTAGATTCAATGAAATAAGACCCCGTGACTCAAGTGGCAGCCTCACTAAGTTGCCCGTCTTTCCCAGAGACAAGAGCACCATCAGACTGGGGCAGTTCACAGCAGGGTGAGATCACTGTGTCCCAAATAATTTGATACATCAGCTGATGGTCCCCAGGTCTGGCCAATGACATGGGTGGAGACACACCCCACGATGCCCCCTGCTGAGATTGGGCTGGGGTGCCCCAGTTACCTCCTTGGCCACAAGTCCTGTGCCACAGGCCACATCGAGCACTAGAGCGTCCTGGAGGGGCTCCTGGAAAACGGAAGCCAAGCAGGCAGCAGCCAGTCGGGGGGCTTGATACTGCAAGACAGCAACATCCTACAGGAGAAAAGAGGTCTCGTCAGGAACAGGGTGGGGACTGAACTTCATAAGTAGAGCCCAATGGATCAGGCTAATGGCCTATCTATTCCAGCATCCTGTTCTTACAGTGGCCAACACAAACACATGAGACCCTCCCCCTACGGTGGTTTCCAGCAACAGGTTGTTGTTGTTGTTGTTGTTGTTGTTGTTGTTATTATTATTATTATTATTATTATTATTATTATTATTAGTTTGTACCCCAGCCACTCTGGGTGGCTTCCAACAGATATAAAAAACATAATAAAGCATCAGATATTTTAAAAAACTTCCCTATATAGGGCTGCCTTCAGATGTCTTCTAAAAGTTGTACTGTATAGTCATTTATCTCCTTGATATCTGATGGGAGGGCATTCCACTTCTCGCAGTGATGAGGGAACCACCAGAAGGCCCTCGCAGCTGGACCTCAGTGTCTGGACTGAATTCAGAAGCATTACTGCCTCCTTTAAAGCCATCCAAGTTGGTGTCCACTGCTGCCTCCTGGGGGAGGGAGTTCCTTAGTCTAACCATGCATTGCGTGAAGAAGTCCTTTCTTTGACGAGTGCTGAATCTCTGATCTCTGGTCCACAAGTTCTAGCGCTATGAGAGAGGGAGGCAAACTTTCCTCTACCCACTTACTCCTTGTCGTGCTTAATTTTATAAACTCCTATTATGTCAGCTCTTTTTTCCAAACTAAAAAGTCGCAAATGCAGCAACCATCCTTCATAGGGAAGTTTCTCCACCCCCTGTATCATTTTGGTTGCCCCTTTCTGAACCTTTTCCAACCTCCCGGCATTGGTATTTTTAACCCCTTGCAGCATACGTCTAATAAAATACTGTGTTGGCTGCAGGAAGTGAAAGGAAGGCTCTGCTAGGAATTGTATTTTTGGCCTTTTCACATCCAAAGAAAACATTCCATTCCCCCTGCTGTCCTGATTTCATTGCTCCAGGTGTTCCAGGGCAGTTGGAGAGCAGATATCTTGGGCTCTGCCCAGTTCCAGGGGACCTTGGCTGAGATGGAGACATTTGCGGTAATAAAATCCTCCTTTCCCCAAACAGGTTGGGCCTGGGGAGGGACTGGCAAGGCGGAGCAAAAGCTATCAGCGTTTTGGACTTCTCAGTCTGGAAAAAATGCGAACCAGAAGAGACACGATTAGGCGTTTATAGGATAGAGAATGGATAGAGGAAAGTTTTCTAATCATAGACACCCAAAGAAACCAAATGTTGGAAGTTTCGGGACAGAGAAAAGAAAGTCCTTCACACAGGGCATAGTTAAACTATGGAACTCACTGCCACAGGAAGCAGTGAGAGCCACCAACTTGGACGGCTTTAAAGAAAGGATTGGAGGAATTCATGGAAGAGGGAACTATTGATGGCTACTAGCCATGATGGCTCTGCTCTGCTTCCAGAGTCAGAGGTTGCGATGCTTCTGAATACCAGTTTCTGGAAACCACAGGAGAGGACAGGGCTCTTGTGCTCAGGTCCTGCTTGAGGCTTTTTCATTGGGGCATCTGGGTGTCTGCTGTAAGAACAGGATGCTGGACCACATGGGTCATTGGCTGAATCCAGCAAGTTCTTAGCACATGGGAGATGAGTGGAGAAAAGGATGTGCTTGTGGCTAAATGGCCATGGTAAGGATGGATGGATGAACCTGTCATTTTCAGACCTCTCTTTCTCATTTGTCCAGTCTTGAATTCACTTCTCTGCATTTCTGCATCCATTTGTATTTTTTAAAAAAATCTTCAGGAAAATTCATCACCATTTTCATGTGAATTTCTTCTAATAAACCGATTTTTCTGTATCCAGTTTTGACCAGCAAACATTTCTGCAAGCAATTTCCCCTAATATAATCCACTTCTGTATGTTGTTTTTAGTGGCATGTTTATTCTTATGCACATTTTTGCTAATATATGCATTTGTGAAACCGTTGGGAGAGCTGCATGGCAAAATATGGAGTACTGCAAATTTTGAGGGGTGGCTGTGGTTTGTATTGTTCTGGAAAGAACCTGTTCACCTGTAAATGTGAACTGAATCAAAATTCTCCCCAAAACCTAACTGGTAACGGACTCCTTTTTTAACTCCCGTCCTGATTAAGTCACCCTCCTTCTGATATAAGCAATTCCTCGCTCTGGCCTCTTCACTTGGTTGGATTCCGTGTGAGGCATGGATAGCCAAACTGCGGAACCCGTGGCCACAGGAGGAAATAATGGCCACCAAGTCGAATGTCTTTTAAAAAAGGATTGGATAAATTTGTGGAGGACAAAGGCTATACTGTATTGTGTGTGCGTTGAAATATCTTTTCATTACCTGCTATTATTAACTTTATTTTTACACCACTCTTCCTTCCAGTAGGAGGGACCCTTTTGATTTTTCAGCCTTCCCCAACCATCCAGATATTTTGTACCCCAGCTCCCATCAGCCCCCAAAGCAAGCCTGCCCAATGGCGGACTGCCTTCCTGATGCTGGCACTCTACACATGCCCAAGAACACCCCCTCTATTATTATTGTGCCCCAGGTGGAGAAAATGGGTTTGGGGGGATTTAAATTCAGAACGGGGGGAGGGGGGAGGCTGCTTTGCCAAAATTGGTCCAGAAGTCCACCAAGCTAGGTATCCACTTTATTTTAGAAGCACCAGCTGCCTCTGAGAAGCCCACAAGCAGGCCTGTTATTTGCCCAACTATCTCATGCATCCTGTGGCTGCAATGGGTGTCAAGGTAGATTGCCTCTGAACATGGAGGTTCTATTTAGGTGAGATGATGGTGGGACCTCATTAATTTATTACTTATTTACGTATTCCATTTATATCCCAGCTTTCCCTCCAAGGAGTTCAAGGTGGTTCTCCCCCTCCTCATTTCATATCCATAGCAACCCTCTGAGGTAAGGGCAGGCTGGGAGACAGCGAGCCCAAGGTCTCTGAGCCTCATGGCTGAGTGGTGGATTTGAACCCTGTACTGGTCCTGGTCCGACACTCAATTTCTCTAATCCCCACCCCCAGCTTGCCCTTTAAAATGATGGCTAAACTGCTGACCCGGGATTCGTGGGAGGAGAGAGAAAGGCAGAACTCTGCACGCGCTCAAGAGTCTCCTTAGGGAATGAAAGAGAAGAATGCTCCCAGGGGGCAGAGGGGACGAACTAAGGGCAGAAACGAAGCGGGGTGAGGAGGGGTGGAGGAGGAGTAACCTCTTCGTATTCCGGGGCCCAGCCGTCGTAGAAACGGAGCTGCTGCTCCGGATGGCCTTCGTGGTGCACCTGGGCGACGCGGCGCTGAACCTCGGCAAGGCGGCTGCTGTCTGCGCTGTCATCAGCCATGTCCGATCCGCCCCTCCGCGAGAGCAGCAGCCGCGCCGCCTCCTTCCCGGCTCCTCCTCTCTCGCCCGCCTCTCTCCTCGTCCTTCCCCCGGCAGGCTTGGGGGAACTCTAAGGAGTCGGCTTTTAACTTGTGCTGCGCTGTTTTGTGCTAGTTCTGTAAGAATTGTTTTTCAGCGGTTATCTTCCACATGCTTTTCGCCTTCTGTGCCTATATGCCGTTTTAATTTGTGTAAGCAGTTTGGGGGAAAGGTGGGGTATATAAGCGGATCTCAGGGTCATGGATTCCAACCGCATGTTGACATGGGCTTAACCTGGATTTTTTGGGGGGGCAGGATTTATCTGTTAGGGGGGCAGAACCTCAGTTAAGTATTTCTATTGATTTACTTGCTGCGCCCTTCCTGCCCCCCTGGCTATGCCCATGCACGTTGGGCAAATGATTCCTGCATTGCACGAGGTTGGGTTAGAACTCTACAATTCTATGGTTCTATAACAACATCTGGCAGCCCAGTCCCCTATTCGTGTGGCCACACTCGGGATTTTGGTGATGGCATACACACACACACACACATACAGTGGTACCTCGGGTTACATACGCTTCAGGTTACAGACTCCGCTAACCCAGAAATAGTACCTCGGGTTAAGAACTTTGCTTCAGGATGGGAACAGAAATCATGCTCCGGCAACGCGGGAAGCCCCATTAGCTAAAGTGGTGCTTCAGGTTAAGAAGAGTTTCAGGTTAAGAACGGACCTCCGGAACGAATTAAGTTCTTAACCCGAGGTACCACTGTATATGGATGAATTAAATTTTAGGACATTTCAGCACTGAATTTACTGGGTGCCGTGACACAGTCTTTTGTGTGTGTCCCCTAAATTGGCTGTCCATTTTTTCGATCTGCCTGAGAAACAGCAGAAATGGGGGCTATTCAGCCCAGCATTTTTGGAGGCTGGGATAATAGGACTCCCATGGCAACCAGGGTACCTCTCTCCATGGCAACCGTCCCATATCATTTGTACAGGGAGTCAGAATGCCGAGGCCTTATTTGGTGGAACACAGCGGGGGGGGGGGGGCATGCACATTTGACCAGGAGTTCCAGTGGGGGGGGGGGGCTGGCTAGGGGCCATAATTAGAAGTCTAAATTGTAGATCATGCTTGAAGATGCCTCTGCAAACCATCCCCCTGTTTATGTGGTGTCCAAAAACATTTTGATACCTCTATGAGGTGTAGCAACAAATCCCCACCCAACTCTGCTTTGCATGCAAAGTCTCTCATGTTGACAGGAGGCATCTGGCTGGATCTCATGGGAATGCAGGCGGAGATAGGCCTTTGGTCCAGTCCAGCTGGACTCTTATGAGCCCAGAGCTGTGAGGACAAGGAAATCTACTCCAGGACGGTCAAGGGATCACAGTGCAAGATAATTCAGTGGTGCATTATGACTCAGTGCAAGACAGCTTCTTATGTTCATTTTCCACTTTAAGTATGGCCCCAGCCTTCCCGCAACCCGGTACTTCTTATATTTCAGACCACAACTTCCCATCGCCCCCGATGTTTTGGAGCATGTATTCCACTCACCCCAGATGTTCTGGACCACATCTCCTGTCAGCCCCAGGAGCTTCAGACTACAACTCCCATCAGCCCCCAGGAGCTTCAGACTACAACTCCCATCAGCATGGCTGGAACCAACAAGAGCTGTAATCCAAAACATCTGGAAGGATGTTGGGCAAAGGCTGTCCATACATATTCCAACTTTTATAAATGTGTGTGATCTTGGGAAGTGCCAGACAGATCATGAAACTAAATTTTGCCGGAGAACTTTTGTGTTATTGAACCGAAACAGCCCTGGAGGATGAGAACCCGGTGGTGTGAAGGGACTCTGCAGCACAGCAGCAAACTCTGCCCAAGGTGTTTTTGGCTACAGAGGAGCTGACATCCAGGATGGCGGTGATGGAAAGCCCTCAGTAGGTGGTCATTTCTTCAACCTGCAAGATAACAAAAAATGGCCTTGAATTGTCAGGACAAGAGGCTCCCTGGCTTGGCACAGCCAACCCTAATTTGCAGTAGTTCTATAGGGTATTACTTGGATGCTGGCCTTTGGAAGCAGGATCCAGGATCTCTCTCACCCTGACCCCAGGTGCTATGGGCACTTAGGATACAGATACCTCTCCGGAGCCATGGAAGGGGCAAGTCCTATAGTTTGAATCTGTGGGCATGCAACAGCCTTCATCAACTTGGTGCCCTGAATATGTTTTACAAATCTCTCCAGTGGAGGGCAATTGAGGTGATGAAGTCCCTATGAACCTACTTGATGGTAGAGCTTCTAATTTTGAAAAGCCACGGAGGGGGGAGCTATTTTGGCCTTTGAGGGGGTATTATTGCATTTGGGATTCCCAATCGCACCAAGACTCAATGGAGTCATTTGGGTATATCTGAACTCACAGAATTCACAACCACAAAATGTAGAGATGGCCGCCAACTTGGATGGCTTTGAAAGAGGATTAAACAAATCCACAAAGGGTAGTCAATGGCTAGTAGTCACAATGGAGATGCCAGAACATAGGCAGTTGCAAGGGAGATGCTCTATCACTGAGCTGTGCCTATGAATAACAGTTGCTGGGAATTGCAGTAGGTTGGGGAAGGCTGATTCTACTTCAGATTAACTTGTTCCAGCTATAGGGAACTACCTTTGGACACCTGATGCAGCAAACCCAAGCCTGGACCCCCAAGGATTATTGCTCAGTGGTATAGCATCTGCCTTGCAAGCAGATCTATGGTTCAATCCCTGCTGGCTTCTCTAGGTAGCATTGGGAGAGAGACTCCTGCCTGAAATTCCAAACAGCCACTGCCAGTTAGTGTTTGGTCCCGTCTTCCTATCTTCCTATGAGCTACAGCCACCAGCTAAAATGGCTTCAAGAGGATCAGACAAATTCATGGAGGGTAAGCAGGCTATTGATGGCTACTAGCCACAATGGCTATGTTCTCCCTCCACTGTCAGAGACCGTAGGGCTCTTAATACTAGTTTCTCAGAATTGCAAGTGGGGAGTGTGCTGCTGCTCTGACTTTTCAGCTTCCCGTTGGGACATCTGGTTGGCCACTGTGAGAAGATGATGCTGGACTAGATGCACCCTCTTTGGCCTGATCCAGCAGGGCTCTTATGTTCTTAGCCCCATTGGCCAGGATTGACCAGGTGCCTCTCAAAGATGGGTGGGGTGGAGCACTGTAGAATACTGAGGGACCCATCCATATTTCTAAGGATGTATTGGAATCAAGTGTGGGTGCATTACTGCATTGAGCACAGCAGCCAACCCCGGGGGACGGAGGTCCCTTTGCTCCATGAAATACTTGAGGGGGTGTATTATTGCATAGAGGGGGCCAAGTGTGTGCATGTGGGTTCAGCTATTGCAAGGGGGGTTTGGGGAGCCACAACATGCGTACAGGATAGGAGGCGCATTGTTGGTCAGAACAGGGTGAAGAGGCTTCCTCGCTCTCCGATGCTCCTGACGGGCACACCTGCTGCTGGGCAGCAGAGTCGGGGCCTGCCGCTGCTTCTGGCCCCGGGGAGGGGGTGACGGTGGCGGTGCGGCGCCGGCTCCTGCTGCGGCTCCGGAGCTGGGAGGATCGGGGCCCGCTCTGCTGCTGGCGGCGGCGCTTGGCGATGCTGGCGCGGATCTTGGCGGCGATCTTGCGCTCGTGGCCGGACGGGGAGGTCCAGTTGGTGCGCTGCTCCCTCTCGCGGCGGCTCCGGCCCTTCCCGCCCGCGCCGGGCCCCCGCGGGCCGCCCTGGTGCGTCCGATCCCGCAGCCGCTCCAGGCGCTCATCCGAAGGCGACGAGGAGCGGCCCGACTCCTGCTCTTCCCCGTCCACGCCGGCAGGGGGCTCAGCCGACACAGTCGCCAGAGCAGCCTTCGACCGGCTGCGCTCACGCCGCATCTTGGCGCCGCCCTCCTGCTCTGCTCTCCTCCTCCTCCAGGAGCTGCCCGGCTTCTGCTTCGCTATTGGCGGCGCGCGGCGCAAATACAGCCCTCCCCCGGGTTGCGTCATAGAGCCATCACCCCCTCCCTCGCCGCAGGGTTGCCATAGCAATGCGTTTGCCAAGGCCTAGTGTGAAGCAGGCCCGGTCTTTGCCAACCTGGTGCCCTCCAGGTGTTTTTGGACCACAGTTCTCATCAGCCACCTCGCAGTCCAAAACACCGGGGGGGGGGGGATCAGTTAGCTACCCTGGGCTTGTGCTGTCATAGCAGGTCCGCTATACATATCATATAAAAAGCTGCACATGAACATTGCAAATAAATTTTATTTTATTATTCTATATTATTGTAGCCTTATGAGGCTTTGCCGTCGGGTGGGTAAAATATTGCGCCCGGGAAAGGGAAGTGAGAGTCAACAGACACTCAAGGAAGAGTTTCAGAGAAAAAGCTTTATTTCTACCATCCACGAACTGGTAGAAGGAGCAAGTGTGATAACTCACAAAAAGCATGTATGTGCACAAACATATATACCCCTCAAAAAGCATGTATGTGCACAAACATATATACCCCTCAAAAAGCATGTATGTGCACAAACATATATACCCCTTCCAGTTCCCTCCCCCTTTCTCCTTCTTCCATTGCTTTTATTATCATTACATTTTTGCATGATAGATAGATGAGATAAATGAAATTATATATATATGTCTGACTCGGGAAATAAATAAAATGTCATTTTATCATTACATATTATCATTACATTTATTATTATTTGAACATATTTATATATGATGTTACTCTATTTTTGTATAATTATTTAAATCCATTTGATACCACCTTTTATTAAGAAATAACCCCAAGGTGGTTTACAATGATAACAATTCAATGAAGATATAAAACGTTGATCTATTTAGAACAATTCTTAACATTTTTTTAAAGTAGGAGATGAATTTTTAAACTTTATTTAAAGCCATTGTCATCTCTCCTTTCATTAAGAATAACTCCAAGGTGGTTCACAATAATGATGCAAAATCATTCTCTAAAAACATAAAACATTTATTTATTGGCGGTGGGGAGCACAAGCCACTTAAAGTGGTGAATATCACAAAAAGTACAGTAGCCAAGAATCATTCAAACTGCTAGCAGTGGCCAGGAATTCCCTGGCCAAAAGGTGGCAAAAGAGCCTATTACATTCCTCACTACGGAGATTACATTCAAAAAAGATGTGACCCAAAGTTTTGACAACTTCACCTCTACAGGGACACAGATGACCCTCCTATGGGACAGCTCAGTAACACCTTTCCAATATTGTGGAAGGGAGACAGTTAGATCTGGCCTGGCAATATTTGGGGATTGTCAGATTATTTAGATACAAAAGGCTTGGCGATAACAAACAAGATGAACTTTAACAGGGAGAAATGTAAAGTATTGCACTTGGGCAAAAAAAATGAGAGGCACAAATACAAGATGGGGGACACCTGGCTTGAGAGCAGTACATGTGAAAAGGATCTAGGAGTCTTGGTTGACCACAAACTTGACATGAGCCAACAGTGTGACGCGGCAGCTAAAAGAGCCAATGCAATTCTGGGCTGCATCAATAGGAGTATAGCATCCAGATGAAGGGAAGTAATAGTGCCACTGTATTCTGCTCTGGTCAGACCTCACCTGGAGTACTGTGTCCAGTTCTGGGCACCACAGTTCAAGAAGGACACTGACAAACTGGAACGTGTCCAGAGGAGGGCAACCAAAATGGTCAAAGGCCTGGAAACGATGCCTTATGAGGAACGGCTAAGGGAGCTGGGCATGTTTAGCCTGGAGAAGAGGAGGTTAAGGGGTGATATGATAGCCATGTTCAAATATATAAAAGGATGTCACATAGAGGAGGGAGAAAGGTTGTTTTCTGCTGCTCCAGAGAAGCGGACACGGAGCAATGGATCCAAACTACAAGAAAGAAGATTCCACCTAAACATTAGGAAGAACTTCCTGACAGTAAGAGCTGTTCGACAGTGGAATTTGCTGCCAAGGAGTGTGGTGGAGTCTCCGTCTTTGGAGGTCTTTAAGCAGAGGCTTGACAACCATATGTCAGGAGTGCTCTGATGGTGTTTCCTGCTTGGCAGGGGGTTGGGCTCGATGGCCCTTGTGGTCTCTTCCAACTCTATGATTCTATGATTCTATATTTGGGGATAGTCAAATTATTCAGATATCTAGCATACCTAGGAAATTCCAATGTTGAATCAAGATACAGTGGTACCTCGGGTTACATACGCTTCAGGTTACAGACTCTGCTAACCCAGAAATATTGCCTCAGGTTAAGAACTTTGCTTCAGGATGGGAACAGAAATCGTGCTCCGGTGGCGCAGCAGCAGCGGAAGGCCCCATTAGCTAAAGTGGTGCTTCAGGTTAAGAACAGACCTCCAGAACGAATTAAGTACTTAACCCGAGGTACCACTGTATATCGGAGAGCAAGTTCTATGGGCGTATGATATAGAATATTGGCAATCCTTTGCCCGATGTGCTGGGAGAATTATTTTGTGTGCAGGGGTAGACCACAGAGAGGCCTAATATATGCAGTTTAATAGTATACTGATGGTTTAAAGTCTAATTTTAGATTCTCCCTCCCCCCATGACAATTCACTTGGCACAGTTGGTCATACTTAGCGGATGGCGTTGCAGTGCGTCCATAGAATATTCACTCCCATCTTTCTTCCTGTGGTTCAAGGGACAATAAAGTCGCACAAGGGTAGCATTCATGGCTCCAAAGGATGTCATCAGGACCCTCTTTGTTTCTCTGAACAAAAGGGACTCATAATGCGGAACGGCTGTCCAGCAAGCCCCAGATAGAGCCAAACAACAGGGGACCTACTGTCTGGATCCAGTGTGTAGATAGTAACTATGCCTGATGTCTTTGAATGCTCTGTCCTTTCAGTATGAGTTAATATAAAGACAGGATGCTGGGAGAGGGGAGAAAGTTTGACCTAGAAAATACAGAATAATAGAATTGCAGAGTTGGAAGGGACTCTTAGGGTCATCTAGTCAACCTCCTGTTTCCCATGGCTTTTAACTGAAAAGGCTACTGCTGCATTTTGTTTGTTGAATTTTACAGTACGACTGGCTACATTTAAAGTGACTGAGTTATTGTGATTGAAACTGTATGTTATAGAGACATTACAGATTTGCTGTCAATGTAAGCTGCCTTGGGAAGTCTTGGAAGAAGGGTTTGGAAATCTCAGGGATAAATAAATAAAATTGGTTAAACAAGAACTCTACAAAACAATATTTATAAAATCTCAAATTCATACATTCAAATAAAAAAGCCACACATTAAAAGTATTTAAGACAAAGGGATTCTGCCTGTTTTTAATTTATAATGTTCAAATTGTTGTAACTTGCCCTGGGGCCTGCTGTTGAAGGGTGGCTGATACATTTATTAATAAAAATAAAACTCAAGAGCAGATCAATTAAAATGAATGTCTATGACTAATTTAGGTTGGATACAGCTCACTGTCAGAAGCATCAAGAGATAATAATCTAATCGGGCCACGCACTTGCTGGATTAAGTGGTTGATAATTTTCAAAATAAGATCATTATCATATTTATCTACTGCATATCCCATATATTTACCAGATGGGAATCTATGCTGCTTACACAATTTAAAACCACACATATAAAATAAGAAAAACTAAACACGTATTGAAAAATAATTAAAAACTGTAGTGGAATAAAAATAATACAAAAAAATTAAAGTAACTCCTTGCCAAAGGATTCGAACTCTCAGCCGCGCCAGAATGTAGCAGTGGAGGACCACGCCCATTGGCTTCCCTTGCCACGCACAAGCCTCGCGATATCCTCCTATCTAAGCGCTGCTAGCGGTGCGGTGGGTGGGGCCGGACGGTAGGATGAGAGTGGGCGGGGCCATGAGAACGCACGCGCCCGTCGTTCTGATTGGCCGGCTGGCTCCGCGTCTGAGAGCGCCACGTTCAGAGAGGAGATAGAGAGAAAGGAGGAGGAGGAGGAGAAGCCGCAATAAGAACCCAGGCCGAGGGGCGTGAGGGGGAGGGGGCGTGGCTCCTCTCAGCCAATAGGTGGGTGGGAGGCAACACGCGCGGGCGTGGCGCGACGTGGTTTGCGTCGTGGCGTGAGCTTGCGCGCGCGCAGGGGCGAGAAGTCTCCTGCCGGGTCCGCCTAGGCGAGGGCTGGGCTAAGATGGCGGCGCCCGTCCTCCTGCGAGTCTCGGTGCCGCGCTGGGAGCGGGTGGCCCGCTACGCCGTGTGCCTGGCCGGCATCGCCCTCTCGCTCTACGCCTGCCACCTGGAGCGCGAGAAGGGCCGCGACCTCCACTACCGGGCCCTCTGCGACCTCAGCGACCGCGTCCGCTGCTCCGCCGCCATCGCCTCCAGGTCAGGCGGGCCGGGGAGGAGACCCGCTCGGGGGGAGAGGGTGTCCCCGAACGTGTGCAGAGCGCGTCTGACCTACTCCCCCGCCGCCCCCCGCGAGGGTCTGGCATGGCCTGAGTTATTTGCCTCCACGGTGCGGAAGGGCCCCTGAGCATATACAGACCGCACCTGCCCCTTCTCTCTTTCCAGTGATGCCCCGACGCGTATCTCCTGCTGCTTCCACCTCCTTGGGTGGTTTCGGGTCTTGCTGGGCAGGTGCAGAGGATGCAGTTCCCATTCTGCCCATACTTGGCCGGGACTGATAGCACCAATGAATTTGGGTGATAAGAGTGGAAGGATTTAGCTGTGGGTAGAGGGTCGGACTGGGAGACCAGGGTCCGGGTCTCAACTTGGCCATGAAGCTCATTGTGTGACCTTGGGTGCCAGTCACTGCCTCTCAGCCTGGCCTACCTAACAGGGTTGGTGTGGGGATTAAATGAGGAGGGGGGAACCATTTATGCCACCTTGAGCTCCTTGGAGAAAAAGGTGGAAAATAACTGCAATAAGTAAATAAAAAATCTTGGGTCTCACCACTATATAACTGCCCTAAGGGGGTGATTAATGCTGACCGACAGGGTTGTAGGTGACAGGTCTTGGAGCAAATATTGGTCACTGCTCTTCGATCTAAGAGCTCTAGCTCATCATAGGATATTGTGGGAGAGGTTTTGTGGACAAGAGTGTGCTTCATCAGATATGTGAAGTGGTCTTAGTTACCAGACAGAAACATTACAAGAGTGTGAGGCCAACAGACCACCTGTGTACATGAGAGAGGATACTGTACATATCACATAGGAAGAGGAGAAGGTATCAAAAGAGTAAAATACCCAGTCAGATTGGGTGTAGCCTTCCATAAGATGAACAATATCTGCTAACACCTAAATTGTTGCATTCTGGAATTTCTGCTGAGGTCACTTGGTGACAATTCTGCAACCACATTATAGTCAAATAACCCCTAAGATTAGCATGAAGAATTCCTGTCCTACAGGGAGTGGTTTTAGGGTGTGCATTTTGTGGAGAAACTTAAGTAAATTGATAAAACTTTTAACCTGAGGACAGGGACTGATCTTTGTAGTTCTTCTGATCTACTACAGTGGTACCTTGGTTTGCATACGTTTGGGATTACAAACACTTCAAAACCCGAAGTGTGTGTCCCTGTTTGCAACCTTTTTTTGGATTACAACCCTTTTTTTTTTTTTTTTTTTTTTGAGGCCCCATTGGCGAAAGCGCGCCTTAGGTTACAACCTGTTTTGGTTTACAAACGGACCTCTGGAACAGATTATGATTGTAAACCAAGGTACCACTGTATACTGATATTTGTAATGAATTCTGGGAGCCTTTTTCAACTAAAGAGTGTTGGAAGATTCAAATGTTGGAAGATTCAGTTACTGAGCCAAGTTGTGTTGGACCTGTTTGGGAACTTTTTCCAGCAGAGAGTGAGGAGGAGAGGGAAGGCCCTCTATATGTGTTTGGGTTGTTGCATTTGAACAAGTGATCTAGATCTAGACCGTTGGCTGAATGTAGCCTCTTGTTTTCTCTCCAGACCCTTGGAAGAAATTCTTTTGCAAAGAGGCTTGGGCTCCAGGATAAGAGCTGTGCATGCCAGGAATCTGTATGTGTTGAGCAACATTTTTGAGTAGGAGAAGGAGTGGCAGTGAATGAGTGCAGGGTGGAAGCAGAGAAGGGGGAAAAATGGGTGAGGCTGTGTTAGCTGACGGGTGTGTGTCTTGGACTGTTTCGATTTTGGCTTTGATCTACTGTGTGGGTTTAGAATGTCATGACAGGCGACATCCAGCAGGCCTCACTGGGTGGACTGGGTGACCGCTGATAGAAATTAGGCTGTGGGGAGGAAGCAGGAGGTGTCAGCTGACAGATTTATTTGGATTGAGACCAAGTTCCGCAGTAACCATGTGTATCATTGTTAAAGCAGGAACTTGCATAGTGTCTCAGAAGCTAGCAGGTGGGGTGAGGTTGGGTGTGGGAAATGTTTGGGAGGTAAGGTTGGAAAGGTTTATTGTGGAGTGTGGGTTTGGGCAAGCAGCAGTGGGAAAGGAGCTTGTCAGGTTGAGGGATGAATTAAATGCGCTTATCCAGATAATGTCAAAGAACCTTGTTTATTATGCAGATACAGCCTGTGTTCCTACAAAAGCATTTCCCACCCAATAGTAAGAGAACTCAGTTCTGTCTTGATCTCCACTGGTGAAAGAGGCCCCAGTACAGGGCAGTTTGAGGCATTGTTAAGCCTTCGGCTCTCTTGGAGATCATTCTCCTAATGCAGTGGGTTTGCTCAAAGCTACAAATTCCATTCTCCCAAACTCTCATGCATTTATTACTGCCTTGTATTTATCAGTAATATTGTTGACATCGGTTACAAGGAACTATATGTGGGTGATTTTCAGTGAGCAGATGGGAGGAAGAGAGACAGAGTACTTTGACTCGCCTCTCATGGGAAGCACAACTATGCAGTGGGCCAGTGCAAGCAGAACAGAGCTTTCCAGGCCTCCTCCACCAGGCTAGTACATACTTTTGCAGGCAAGTGGTTTTTCCTCTTTTATGCAGATATCCCCCAGGTTCTGCACCAAAGTCCAGTGCGTTATATTGACACTCTGCATTTTGCCACAGTGCTAGCTTGCTTGGTGTCATAATACTTTAATCCTTTTCAAAAAGATTTTGTAAATTCCTTGTGCTTTCATAGGGAATTGTGATCCACTTCCTAGAGCCAGAAGTCTTGTGCATGCTCCCT
This sequence comes from Podarcis muralis, assembly GCF_964188315.1. Classification (NCBI taxonomy): domain Eukaryota; kingdom Metazoa; phylum Chordata; class Lepidosauria; order Squamata; family Lacertidae; genus Podarcis; species Podarcis muralis. The sequence continues at coordinate 30,845,110 of NC_135669.1, forward strand.
AATACCATGGACTTTTATCAGACATGCTATAGATTTTGCAATATTCAGATACAGTTTTCACCACATTTTGAGCAATTCAGTGAAATAGATTCACTTTTTTTTAAAAAAAAGACACAGCCTGTGCAAAAACTTCAACTTGGTTTTAAAGCCCTTTGTCTATCTTATGGTAATGGGGAGTGTTGTCAGACAAGAGGCTTACTAAACATCATAAGACCCCAGAGGAAATCTTATTTGTGTGAAAGATTTTCATCAGTACACTAGCAGTCTCAGAAAGTCTCAGTTTTACACTGTTGCTATTTATCATATTGACTTCCTGATAGTTTGGCAGGCAACAGCTAGGGGTTTTTTGCCTGTATTGTGTGGAGGCTGGATTGACAGCTCATTCCTGTTGTGACAGGGTAGGGACCCTGTGGTTTGTTTTGTCAAACAAATCCCTCAAGTAAAAGCATATTTTCTCCACTCCTTAACAATAGTGTGCTGTTTTATCTTTTTAGTTATACTTTGAACTGAGTTTCCCAACCCATTGCCACGATGACCTTCAGCTCCTATTAGCTGCTAGGCTTCCTGACCTTTCTGATTGACCTCTCCTGCCTCTTTTCCCGTCACATCTTTCCCTGCTGCCCTGCTTATTGAGCATTGCTTGATTCCTAGCTGTTGTTTGCCAGAGTTGGCCAGTAGACAACTGATAGAGTGAGTCGTGGCACAGTAGGATTAGCTTGGCATGCAGGACAGTGTAGAGTCCACCCAGAGGGTCAGTTGAAAGCTAGAGCACTGCCAGGTCAGGGGCTGGCCCAGCAAGCCCATCTAAAGACTGCTGTGATGTGGCTGAAACGAAAGAGAAGCTAGCAGACTGGAGGAACAACAGTTCAGTTGGTTAGAGCACGATGCTGATCATGCCAGGTCACAGGTTCAATCCCCCATATGGGACAGCTGCATATTCCTCCATTGCAGGGGGTTGTACTAGATGATCCTCAGGGTCCCTTCCAACTACTATTCTACTATATAGCTTGGCAAAGATACAGGCTCTGGGGAAGGGCCATAACACAGGGATGGAGCATCTACTTTGCATGCAGAAGGTCCCAGGCCCAATCCCCAGCACTCCCAGGTAGACCTGGGAAAACACCTAACTTGAAATGCCAGTCGTTGTTGACAGTACTGAGCTGGATGGACCAGAGGTGTGACTTTATATGAGGCAGTTTGCTGTGTCACTGTTGTCCCAACACCCACCCCAAGAAGGAACATTTTCATTCATTTCATTAGCTGATGTGTTTGAAGCACATTGTTGCTCCTGCAAGGGAACTCCCTGAACATTGCAGGGGTCACAGGTCAAGATATGCTCCTCTGGCAGAGCTGAGCAGGAGATCTTGTGCACTGCTGGATGAATATCATTCTTCTTTTTGCCTTAATTGCAGCCAGATATGAAATTTGATGCCCTGGTAATAATTAGCAGCAATATGGCACAGCTAAAGGGAATCAGTAATCTGGAGACTGGAAAACTAGAAGGAATGATTGATTTAACTATTTCTTAAGACCTCCTTCATTGTGCTGTGCAAGGATGTCTTCTGCTCAGAATCCCCCTCCAACTTTTTCAGATGGCACACAAAGTTGTCTTGCTTCTCATTTGGGACTGGAGAAGACCCAGGTGTGTCGTTGTCTAGAAACAGTGGAATTTTTCATGTCGTGTCTTCTGGCTAGTTCCTGGAAAATCAATCTTTTTTGGAAGCTGGCTCCCAGAGCAGGTGTGCTAGATTTAAACATACAAGGTGTTCTAAGATTTTCACAATTAAACTATAGAAGTACTGTTGTTGTTTAGTCGTTCAGTCGTGTCCGACTCTTCGTGACCCCATGGACCAGAGCACGCCAGGCACTCCTGTCTTCCACTGCCTCCCGCAGTTTGGTCAGTACTGTACTGTACGGGACCTTAAATATACTGCCTAAATTGCTGTCAACTCCACTGTGTTCAAGGTAAAGCTGGATGCTTGCTGGAAGAAAGGAAGTCATTCTAGCAGGTGTAAGCGTAGGAAAGTTACTTGCCTTCCTCTCCACACATGCTGTATGTTAGCCATTTGTGGCGTTAAAAGGAGCCAAGCTTTCTCTGCATGGTGGCCTAGAGATGAGATTGTTCATCATAGGGGACCAGGCAACTGATTTATTTTCTGCCCTTTTCTACAGTTGAAGTTAGTGGACTTTGCATTAATCACATATGGAATTTCTGTTGGGGTGTGTGTGTGTCAGGTGTTTAACCTTGGCAGCTCCCTGCACATTCTCCTGAAATATTTGCTAGCAGACGTACCTTCTGTAGGTGAAATGTTTTCTGAAGTTGTGTAATGTTTTAGAATACTTTTTCCCAAACGCATCATGGGTTGGGCATTTGTGTGCTTAGGTGGTGATTAGCAGTGGTTTCCCAGTTTGGAATTGGGTAATGTGGGTGAAACTTGAACGGGAGTGTGAGAAAATCCTTATCTTGTACAGGAAGCCTTCCTTAAAGTTAGGCACTCATTGCACTTGGAACCTAAGAAAAGCACTACAGCTGGATCGTGCCAATAGGGGCGTATTAGTCCAACATACTGTTCCCACAGCAGGTAACCAGATGCCCCTGTGGGGAGTCTGCAGGCAGGACCTGACTGCAACACCACCCTCCATGGTTTGTGATTCTTATCCTCAAGCCCAGCTCAGGCAGAAGTGGAGGGCCAAGGATCATATCCAGTTTTAGTCATACTCAGAGTAGAGCTACTGGAGTTAATAGAAGTGGTTAATGTAGAGCCACTAATTTCAATAGGTCTCCTCTGAGTAGAACTTTGATACAGTCTTGAACTCGCCCCCTGCTTTGGATGGCATTAAAACAGGATTAGAGAAATTCATGGCAGCAAAGAGGGCTACTAGCCAGGATGGCTCTGCTCTGCTTTCACAGTTGGAGGCACCAATTCTCCTGAATACAAGTTGCTGGAAACCCCAGGATGGGAGAGTGCTGCTATGCTCGAATCCTGCTTGCGGGTTTGGCACCTGATTGGTCATTGTGAGAAGAGGGTCTCTGGACTAGATGGGCCATTGGCCTGATTCAGCAGGCTTTTCTTACGTTCTTATGAACCCCTTTGCCAGCCCTGCCCAATTTAACAAACTCAAATTTGTGCATGGCCCATTCATGGCCTCGCTGGCTACATTACAGTGCAAAAGGACTTGCTAATAGCTGGTGCTGCTCATCTGAAACCTGAGTGATTCTTTTAAGGGCAAGTTACATTTCATCTGATGTAAAACCAAAACAAAACAACCACAAAAAACTCCAATCCAAAAACCATCAAAAACTAGTAAAGCAGGAAAATTAAAGAGAGCAGCTGACAGAAGACCTGCAGTTTCAGTAGCAATGGAAACAACACAGCAAGTTTATGGACTTACTAATCCCCAAATCCTTTATTATCCCATAACAAATTTAATTACTGAGCAGAGGAGCCACAGAGCATCCCGGCACGAATCAGCAGCAGCAGTTTGTCTTTGAGGTTTGCATAAAGGGTTCTGTTTAGCGGTGGTATGAAGCTGAAGGCTCACCACACTTGCCTGAACTCCACAAATGAGCCCTTTTTATAGCGGCCCTCAAGGGCCGTTGAGGGCACTGCCTGCATTCCTAATGCTGCAGAAAGCCTTCCTTGGCTTGTCTGGAATTATGGTCAGAAATTAAACTGTGAGGTCATGGTTTTAATATGCTTAAACCACTGTGAGAAATGAGGTTGACAAAGCGGTGAAGTCAGGCTCAGTCTTTGTTAGGGCTAGGCAATATCTGCTTTTCAACTTCGTGATACATCACCAGCTAAACATCACAATATTTCACCCTCAAAGCCAGCCACTAGATGAAAGGGAAGTGCTTCTTTCATAAAATTTATACACCGCTTGACTGTAAGGGAGAAAAGCCCCTTTTAAGTGGTTTACAAAAAGGATACAATAAAATTCATAAGAAAAATTAATGGCAATAATTGAAAACTTTCACAAAGTTAAAATAATGATAGACTAAAAACAGATTAAAACTCTTCTCAACTTTCTGAAGATCTGCGTCGCCTTGTCTAAACAAGAATGTTTTTAGCAGGTGCTGAAAAGAGTACAGTGAAGGTGCCTGCCCGATGTCAATAGGCAGGGAGTTTCAGAGTGTATGTATTTGTTTTATTTATTAAATTTGTATACCGCCCTTCCTCTGCAGATCACAACATAAAGTGCAGGTGCTGTCACACTAAAAAGTTGACTTCTTTTGAATGTGGAATGGGTATTATGTGGCAACTAACAGGGCCACTTCCGCTGACTAAATGGTGGGTAAATGGTTCCCAAGTTGTTACGGGCTTTATATGCTAATAGTAGTACCTAGCAAATTGGTAGCCAGTGAGATCTTTGATCACAGGTGTTCCATGCTGTCAGCGACCGTGCCACAGCATTTTGCACTATAACTGCAGCTTCCGAATCAAATGATTCCAGTCTTCTCTGTCATGTTGTATGTGTGTGGCAGATGTGGCCGAGCTGTGTGCGCAAGGCCTCCTTGCCCACTCGCCTGTCTTACTGTAGGAGGAGGCAAAACAATCAGATTCATGCAATGCAGACTAACTGCTCCACTGTCTTTCAGATGGGGTCGAGGTTTTGGCCTGCTGGGTTCCATTTTTGGAAAAGACAGTGCAATAAATCAACCGAACAGCGTCTTCGGTCTTGTGTTCTATGTTCTACAAATGTTACTTGGTAAGTGTCAAAACTTCCCTCCCTCCATTTTCCATTATCTTTTGCCTGTGGTGCTCAGGGTCACACACCTTCTGTTGAATAAACTTCGTTCCTGGCACAGCTGCATCCTGTATCCTCACTGAACTGCCTTTCCTATCCCATGGTCTGAACAAGCAGGTCAACAGCTCATAGTCCTTAACCACAGTAACACCCACAAATCTTGAAGCAGAGCTGGAAAGAATAGCCAATTCCCAGCCATCAAAATTAACACACATTTGTTAGTTGTCAGCCATGTTCAGGGCTGGGGAAAATGTCTCAGCTGCATCAGAAGTGATGGGGAATGTGGCGGCAACCATCCTGTGTTCCTCACTTCAGATTCCCTCCCCAAACTCCCTTCAGATAATCAAAAACCATATTTTCAGGGAATGCATAGGCTTGCAAATAGCCACTCGCCTGGTTGCCTTTGGTGAGCTGGAATCCATTCCAGGCAAAACCAGGCTGTAACTCAGAAGGAAGCTGGCCCTTCTTGTTTTCAGGCTTCCAGCGGGTTGCAAATCCTTGGAGTCAGTATAACTTTGATGGGGCTTCTTTGCAAGCCTGAGTGGGTGTTTTGCAGCATTTGCTCTCATTAACCCTTCCTTTCCTCCCACCCTCCCCACTCCTGCTGTTCCTGCTCTCCCAGCTGTCAAACTTCAGGTTGTCAGCGTCTTGTGGCAGTGACCACTCTGTGCTTGCAGCTGCTTTAAAATGCTGTGCCCGGTGTTGGCGCTGCATAATGTAACAGAGGAAGGACTTGCACACCTTCTCTGCAAAGGTGCTGTGCATTAAATTTCCTCGCTGGATATCCCGGGAGCCTCAACTGAAGTGTTATGGTAATTGGTGGTCTTTGATATTTTGGTGGTGGGCAGCATTGTGAAGTAGCTTTTGGGGGGGAATAGCTGAGGACAGGCCCCTGCTTCTCCCTCCATGAGTTTATCTAATCCCCCATGAAGGCTTTCTGAGCCTTACTACTTTTTACAGCCAGTTTCCATGAATCGAGTAAGATGGAGCAGACTTAACATTGGCACCAGGGCTTGGAGCTCGTAACCTCTGAGGCTTTAAGCATTTTAAGAAAGCAAAAATCCTTGAGCAAATCCTGTTTCTCTGCCTGACAGTGGGCGGTCTGTTAGTGCTGCGGTGACTGACCTATTTGTTTTATTTGTTTCAAAAAAATGATACAGTACACCACTTGATTGTAGTAAAACCACAAAGCAGTTTACAAAAAAAGATAAATCAATAAAATTATCACTAAGAAAAATTAACCAAAATAATTGAAGACATTCAAAAAGTTAAATTAGCAAAACAAAAAACTTGCATCAGTTTTAAAAACCTGCATCAATTTTCTAGACATCTGGGTAGGCTTGTCTAAACAAAAATGCTTTTAGCAGATGCCGAAAAGAGTCATGTGAAAGCACCTGCCTGATATCAATAGGCAGGGAGTTCCAAAGTGTAGGTGCTGCTGCTGACTTCCAGCTTCCAGCTTCCAGCTGGTGTGTGTGTAACAAAACACCTCTCCATCTTTCCAAGTCTGCTTTGAATGGTATGTTAAACGTGTCTTTTTAAAAATGAGAAATAGGAATGGCTCGGCTGGGCTGTGTTGGGCAAAACTGTGCCAAGTAACTGCTTTCTCTTTTCCAGGTATGACGGCAAGTGCGGTAGCGGCGCTAGTCCTCATGATGTCTTCCATAGTGTCGGTAATAGGATCCTTGTACCTGGCCTACATTCTGTACTTTGTCCTGAAGGAATTCTGCATTATCTGCGTTGTCACGTACTTGCTGAACTTCATTCTCTTTATCATCAACTACAAACGACTAGTTTACTTGAACGAAGCCTGGAAGCGGCAACTCCCGCCCAAACAGGATTAACCCCCTCCCCCATCCCCATGAAAACTTTTGACTGACAGTCTGAAGACCCGACTTCCGTTTCGAGTTTATTTCACAGTAAAAGAAGGTTTTTGTTGTTGTTATTTTTATTCTCCATATCAGATGCTTTCCCCCAAGGATCGTCACTGGTTTAATGACAGTGAATGCAAAAGAACCGGGCTCTGTGGTAACTTCTGTCCAATGAATTCAAGGTGGCATCGGTGGAAGTCCTAACCCAATCAAAGACCAGCTTTAACTCTACGCTGAAGGAGTTCTTAGCTGCAGATTCGTTGCACCCTCCTACTCTGTCCTCCCCCCAATATTTCAGGTTGGTAACACTTGCTAGGAAGCCCCTGCATTCTATGTATAAATTCAGTTTTGGGAGTCTTTAACAGAAGATCATGATAACTTTATTCTAGACTTTAGAGGTACCGTACGGAAATGTTGCTGTTTACATTATGTGTATTTGTAGCTAAGGGGATTTCACTTAGAAGACTTACTGCAACATTGTACATAAGGCTCAGAAGCGCTGGGCAGCGTCCGTGTGAAAACAGAAGCTTATCACGGCTCAAACCGGTTTTTGTTCAGAAGCTTAGCGACTTGAAAAACCTTCAAATTCTCGTTGGAATATTTTATTTTTTAATGGAGGATGAAATGAGCCCATCTCTCTGGAGAAAACTGTTGCAACGAGGGAGAATTAGTTGAGATTCCTTCTTCCTTCTTTTTCTTTGGACATGAAAATGGAATTTGATGCGGCAAGTTGTGCATGTCTTCAGAAAGCGACAGGACTTAATACAGGTTCCTGTGCAACACGTGAGCTGTTTGGCGTGGGTGACAAAAGATCTCCTGGGAGGACACTAAGAAGGGTTTGGCCTGGGGGAATGGAGGGTCATGGCATTGGGAGAGCCATCTTCTCAAATAGAAAAAGGGGTGAGCCGCCCTTGCGCTCCAAATCGATGTCAGGCGGCCAAACAGTATTAATGGTTTGAGGTATATTTCAAGCTGCTGCGTAGAATTACAACGTTACACTGGATCCCAGTGACTTACTGGCAAACTGATGCACTGAAGTCTTCTTATGCAAGCCAGAATGCAATGGAGGGCAATGTCCAAGGGCACTTAGAGTTTCCCCTGGGCAGTTTCCCTTTGTTTCAACGAGGCTGGCGCATAAAATGATTGTGACAAACTTTGTAGAGACCTAGTGATCCCGGATCCTTTTATACAAAATTGGGAGTGAAGTTTAGGGTGGATATTGAACTCTTCCCCCCACTCCTGAGATGAGGGGCAGGAGGGCTAGGGATTGTGTTAAAAGAAAATGGGCAGGCGAAATGAATAGGCTTGGTTGAAAGGGAAGGCTTAGGATTCCGTAACGGTTCTTGTTGGAAACTGTACGTTCAAGCGAAAGAGCGCATCACTGTGGGTTAATTTCCTTCATTCCATGGCGTCCTGAAATGCAGTGTTTCTTTTTCCTTTTAAAAAAAGTGCCTTCTGTCCTTAAAAAAAAAAGAAAAAAAGAAAAAAAACCAAATATTGGGCCAAGGGGTTGGAGGTGTTTGAAACTGGCAGGCAGAAGTGTTCGTACGAGATAGATAGATATATATATGAAACAAACCTTTGCAGTATGTAGAAAGTGTTTCTCTTCCCATGGGGCTCCCCACATAACCAATGACCTCAGATGGGTTCCTCCTATGATCACTTTGGCTAACCTCATGGTTTGGACTATGGTTGAGGAGAGTTGTAGTCCGAAGGCGCCCAGGGGGAAGGCACTAGGCTGCTGTGAAGGCCTTCCAAGGACGTTCCTATGAAGCCTGGTTGGAGGAGGCAGGAATGCCAGTTCTTCGGCCACCCCCCAAAACTGGTCCTTTCAGCCAAGTCAATGCTTGGTGCCCACTGCCGACAAGGGCAGCAGTGTGGGCTCCACAGTCCCTGTGACTGGCTTCTGCTCTTTGTGCTGGAGCATCTCCTGGCGGAAGAGGCTTACCTGCCCTTCCTTCCCACACTACATTACCCAACAATGGAGGCTTTGCCCGGCCAGTTTTGATAGGAAGGCAGGAGCCCGCAAATGGACCATTTTGCAGGGCTCGAAATCTGGGAAGGCAGGAGCAGCTTCCAGTCTTGACACAGCCGCCACACTCAAAAGATCCCTCCATGGAAGTGCTGCTGTCTTTCCTATTCCCCCTGCCCCCAGCTTCCCGCAGCGGTGGGAAAACGAGGTTGCCGCTTTGTTCTCATAGAGCAGCAAGAAGGCAAGTGTTTCTGGAGAGCGAGAGTGTGTGTGTTTTAGCGGTGCTAAGGAGGGTTTGGAAGGGCAGTCTCTGTGGGTGACCGTAGCCCCTGTTGGAACCGCACAGCGGCTACAGTCACCTGGAGGCTTCTCTGCATGGGACTACTTGAGGCTCCTGTATGAATTAGCCTGTGGAATTGATATAGTCACAACTATGCTTCATCCCCAAATATCTCCGGCAGTTGCTTTGGGTGTGCGTGCCTGAGCACGCTTGTGCAAAAGTATTAAGGGTAGCGGGTTCATTGAGCTCAGCGGCATGTGATCAGAGCCCTGGCACCCGGCATTGTTTCCTAGGCATCTCACAGTGCCTGTCCTGGGTTGCACAGGAGAGTGAAATATCTTGGGGCAGATCTGAATGTATCTAACCAATCCCAAGAGAAACTGAGAGGTCCCTGTTCTCCCAAGCGTGTGATGCCAAAAGAGTAGCCCTGCGCTATTCCCACTGCCCACTCCCGGTGCAGGGCAGACTCTTTCCTGCCTTCGTATCTGAGAGGGCTGAAAACGTTCTTTGAAGAACCTCCTTCTAGAAAATTCCATTCCGTCTGTGTCTAAATACTTCTCGTGAGTCTGTGTAAGAAGTCCTCGTTTTGATGTACCGTTCTCCTTTTTAAAACAACAACACAAGATTAAGGTGTTAGAATGAAATCCTCTTGTGTCTTGTGAAAAACGCAGTGTGTTTTCAGTGGGATCGGCATCTGCCCCCCCCCCCCCGATGGTCTTTTTCGACAGTATTTTTAAAGCCTGCCAAATGAACAGTCCGGTTCTCACAAGGGACCACAACCGAGCACAAGAGGGTGGCAGTGGAAGCCTGGTCATATGAGTACTGTTTGATATGTATATGTATTTGTGTATATGTGTGTGTATGTATGTATATATATATATACACATATATGCATACATGCAGTGTATAAAAGAAAGAAAAAACACTAATAACCGCTTGTTGTCTTTGTCAGGGTGAGGAAAAGTTTCTCAAAAGACATACAAGAGTAAAGCTGAAGCTTGTCTTGAAATTTGTCGGTGGTATAGATTTTTTTTGTTTTTTGCCCTTGCTCTGAAAGATTTTTTTTTTTAAAAAAAATCTTGTAATGATTAAATGTAAGGGTTTATTTATTGATTATTATTATTTCTTAACATATCTGAGGGCGAGAGAAGGCTTTGCTTTCCTTGAACCTTTGGTCAAGGAGAAGAGTTCCATTTGTACACGGTTGTAACCTTGGCCTTTGTGTTTCCTCCCCGCTTCTTGGGACCAGCCTTTTCCTGCTTTCCGGGGCCAGCAAGCCTCACTGCTCCCACGCAATTTGGCCTGCTCTGCCTGCTGATCTTGAATTGCAGAATCAAAACCTTGGGTGTTGACTTCATCCCTCCCCCTTCGTTTTCTCCCCGATGGAGAGAAACCCACCTTTTTGTTAAGTGTTCTTCGCAGGCTCTGTGCATCACAGATGTTCCCAGCCTGGTTTGTTTTGACGCCTGCGTAACAGCCACCCAGGGCACTCGGCAGTTGACTTGTAGCTGCAGGAGAGCCCATCCGGCTCCTTCCTCCCACTCCTATCACCCGGGGGGACAGAAACCCTTCTCCTTTGGAGGAGCCAGGCCCCTTAACGCACTGTGGTGGCTGGACCTGCCTACAGGGCTGCAAGAAGTGTGCACGCTTCCTTATCGCCCACCCCAGTGGGACCCCCCAAAAAGCCCCAGCCAACTCTCCCCATAATGTATGATTGTGATACCCGGGTCTCAGCCATGAGAGGATAGGACTATCCATGCAAAAAAGCAGTTTTGGTGCAGGATGCAACATGGTGGTGCCCCATGCAGCACCAGTTGCAACTTGCCCACATGATTTTCTCTTGAGGTCAGCAGACTTCATGGACCTATGTAGAAGAGGGAACCCTTGCCCCCTTTTTTTCATGCACCTGCCAAAATCCTGTCTTTTTACACAGCCATCCTTGGCCAGTTGCATCTGGTTGTCCAAGCTGCCTCATTTTATGCCAGAGAGAAACAGGGAAATGCTTGTTGTCTTTCGGTGATTTAAAGGTTCAAGTTCGTATTAGCCCTGTGTGGGGAAGCCAGACTTTCTGGAGACCAACCTCATTCTCCTCCCTCGCCTGTCATTCCAACCCAACCCCTGAAAATTGAGTGTGGCGTGTCCAAGTCGTCCTGCAGACAGGGAGCAGGCAGCTTTTTGCTTAGTGGGGGATGGGAGACAGGGAGCCCTTGTGGGTCGGAGAAACCCATTTTTGTATTACACGTGGGACCCTTCACAGTAGAGTAGGGGGTAGCTGTTGCGTCCAGGAGCTTGTGAATGAAGGCATATTATTTGAGGCAGACAACAGTCCAGCTTCCACTCACCCCTTCAAGGTTTTGATCTAGATGGATGAACTGACATGTTCATGTTGCTTTTGTGCCACCTTCGCCAACCTCATCTGGAGGGAGCTGGTGAGAGATGGGGGGGGGGTCCAAAACATCTAGAGAGCATCAGGTTGGCAAAGGGCGATTGGCGAAGGATGGGATAAATCTGTAGTCTGGGGTGTGGGTGTGGGTGTGTTTCTATAAAGGTCTGCTGCTTATGGGAATAATGTTAGCAGACTGCAGAATCAGAACATCTTTTGAAAGGGGTTTTCTTGCTGCTCGATGTGGTCTCTGATCCAAAAAGAAAGCTAGGATTTCAGCTAGCAGCTCCTGGCCTACCTGGATTTAAAAATAAAATAAAATACTTTGGCCTCTGTTCTGCCAACGCTATTGAAACACACCCTTGCAAAACTAAGGAAGCTGAAGTATTCCATTACCATTTTTTTAATTAAAAAAAAAACCTGTATTAAGCATGGACTAAATATTCAATGTGTGTTCTGTCTCGTATGTTTTGATCTGACAATTATTATTTCTTTTTCATGTGTTTCGAACTCGCCACCTGTGTCTAAATTGGAGTCGTTCCGTTTTTCTGTTCAACCTAAGACTGCGACATTCTAAGGTCTGGGGTCCACTTTTTGCTAATGCGAAATTAAAACAGAAACCATGTAAATAATGTAAGAATGTTTTATTTGTTGCACATAACTTTTTTGGTATAAAAAACAAAAATAAATGTAGAAATTATCTGTGGATGTCTTTGCAGTGTTGTTTCATAATCCGTGCTGCTGTTTCATGCCCTTCTCCCCAGTAAGGCCCCCAATACCTTGATGTTTAGTCACAGTCCGCATTACAGTGCATAAAGTTATGCACTGTGGAGAAAGAATGGGGAGAGGTTTTTCTCCCTCACATATAATGCTAGCACCCAATAGGGTCATCCGCTAAAGTTGAATGTTGAAAGATTCAGGACAGACAAAATACCGGTAATTCCTTCACGCAGCACATAGTTAAACGCTGGAACTCTCTCCCACAGGAGGCAGTGATGGCCACCAACTTGGATGGCTTTAAAGGAGGATTGGACAAATTCATGGCGGTTAAGGCCACCAATGGCTATGCTCTATCAATCGCTGAGAATTACAAGTGTGAAGAGTGTGTCTGTTGTGCTAATCTCCTGCTCGGGGGCTTCCCAGAATAGGCATCTGGTTGGCCACTGAACTAGACAAGCATTTCTGCTGAACCAGCAGCTTCTTGCTCATACACCATACTTGTCAAAAAGACCCAAGAGATTGCGGTGATGGTTACACAAGGCTACACTGGCTTTGGGTAAGCCAGAATCTATAAACATGTTCAAAATGAGAATGTCATGGATGCTTTAGTTGACATTCCTCCTGCATTGCAGGGGGTTGGACTAGATGACCCTCAGGATCCCAACTCTACAATTCTATGGTTCTATAAAAAAATCTTTGTCCGTTTTCATTTACGTTCCTTTGGCTTTATCGTACGGAAGAGCAGAGCTGTGGTCCCTCCCCTGCTTTCATGAAGAAAACACATTGGAGCAAAAACAATCACGGAAATTTAGTCGCTATTTGGATGCTCAGTAGTGCCTCTCCTTGAATTTCTTCTGCTGTGCTTAACGTAACAGCATAAGTCAAGTGCAATTGGAGGCCTGAGTTTGGGGCAAACCAATGTCATGGTAATTGGGCCGCGCAAGGGGCCTGCATTCCTCAGCCAGCTTCCAGTATCTCTCCCTTAGGACGAAGGCAGCCGATTTGGGTTGTCGTTGGCGGGTGAAAATACCTTTCTTGTTACCCAAAACGCGCATTGTGCCTGCAAGATGGGAAAGAAAGTTAAAAGGGAAGGCTCAACAGCAACAGCTTTGTAGAGCTGGGAAGGAACTTGCAGGTAATCCAGACCAAGGATGGGGAATCTGTGATGGCTCTCCATACATTGTTAGACTCCCAACTCCTATCATCTCTCAGCACTGGCCAAGCTGTCTGCCTGGGGCTGATGGGAGTTGGAGTCCAACAAGATCCAAAGGGCCATGCAGGTTCCCTGTCCCTGATCTCTGGGCCACTTCCTGTCCAGTGCAAGATGTACCCCTGCCAGATACAGTCCAGCCTCTGCTTAAATTCCTTACGTGAATGAAAACCCCCTGCTTCACCAGGCAGTTTGGTCTCTTGCCTCAACAGCTCTTGAACACCGGGGAGCTGCTGTCTTGCATTGCCTATAGCAGGACAGTCCCAACTGGGCTGCAAGAGTACTTAGACACAGAACCCGTGGGCCACACACTGCCTTGTTGCACTGGAGGTGTGAGCAAGACTAAAATTTGGCCCCCGCGAGGCTCTGGCAGGATCCAAGAGCCCACCCACCTCCTTTCTAAATTGGGAAAGTGCTAAGCTTTTGGAATGAAGCAGGAGGGCTCTAGGACCCTGCCAGAGCCTCGGTTTTCGAGTGTCTCGGAAGCCAAAGGTTTTGGAACCCGAACACCAAAAACCCAGAAGCAGTTGCTTCCGTTTTTGAATGCGCCTCGGAAGTCGAACGGCTTCTGCTGTGTGTTTTTCTTTTTTCTCCATTGACTTTGCCGACCACCCTTTGTGCCTCGGTTGTCGAACGTTTCGGAATTCGAACAGCCTTCCGGAACGGATTATGTTCAACAACCAAGGTACCACTGTACCTCCAAACCAACGTCAAAAGTTTCCAGAGATTTAAGACTTCCAAGGAGCTGTCGCCAGCGGGCAGCACTGACTGTAGTATTTGTTTATTGCTGATGAATATTCTGCAGGATGCTGGAAGCAAATCACAAGAATTCTAAGACGCCCCTGCCCCATTCCCACCACACCAGAGAAGCTGGCTTGTACATTTCGGCACAAGCAAAGGTAGTCAAGAACCATAGGGGGTCAGGCAGGTGTAGAGGGAGAGAAGGGGTTGGCTAGACGTGAGTGAAGGAGGTTTGGGAAAGCGATAGATGGAGTTAGCAAGGCAAAGTGAACAAGGGCAGCATCCCCCAGTATTAAATTTATGAGTTGCTTCCCAACGGCAGAGTCCTAAAGAAACTTGGGAGTGGAAGACTTTTGCAGAGGACACGGCAACTTCAACCTGAGACGCCAGTACCTTGGTTTGTCATGAAGTCGGCAAAATTCCAGATGAGTTCTCCAATCACATAGTCCTTCCTCTTTTGGTCTAGGACAGCATGATACTCCTTCAGCAGAGCCGCCTGGTATTCCTCAGAGAACATGAGAGGCGGGTCCTGCGGGAATAGGGAAAGGAAGAGGCCTCTCAAGCGAGATGAACGGGAAGGAAGGAAGAGCCCTTATGCGCATGGAACCAGTGCAGGCTGCGCAATGCATGAGAACAGCCATCCAATATTTGGGTCACTGTCGTGCGGAAGGTGGAACGCTCTCGTTCTCTGTTGCTTTAGAGGGGTGGGGGACCTTTGGCCTGTTGTGGGCCTCAGATTGGCCTGCAAGACCACTTTCCCCAAGCAACGCCCACCTATCGATCAACTGATGTGGATGTGGAGGCGAGGTTCAATCCTGCTGGGTGCTGTCTCTCCACCATGTTCCCTGTGGGGGAACACCCTGACAAAGTGGAACTCTGCATAGAGTAGGATTGAACCCTCCGCTCATCACCTGATAATAAAATTATTATTTGTACCCCGCCCATCTGACTGGGTTGCCCCGACCACTCTGAGCAGCTTCCAGCAGATAAAAGAACATACCGTATTTTTCGCCCTATAGGACGCACTTTTTCCCCTCCAAAAATGAAGGGGAAATCTGGGTGCATCCTATGGGGCGAGTGCAGGCTTTCGCTGAAGCCTGGAGAGCGAGAGGGGTCGGTGCGCACCGACCCCTCTCGTTCTCCAGGCTTCGCGGACCTCTCCGCAAGCAGCGGGAGCGCTCCTGCTGCTTGCGGAGAGTTGCCTGCATGCCGAAGCCTGCGCGCGCTGAGACCAGCGCGTCCAGGCTTCGCGGACCCCTCCGCAAGCAGTGGGAGCCAGCGCTGGGCTCCCACGGCTTGCAGAGAGCTGCCTGTTTGGGGGCTGGGGTCGGGGGAAGCTCGGGCCTCCCCCGCCCCAGCCCCGCGCCTGGGGGGGAAATAATTCCCCCCCTTTATTTCCCCCCCCCAAAAAAACTAGGTGCGCCTTATGGGACGGTGCGTCCTATAGGGCGAAAAATACGGTAATTAAATATTAAAAACTTGCCTATACAGAGCTGCCTTCAGGTGTCTTCTAAAGGTTGTACAGTAACTTATCTCATGATAAGTGGAGAGCTCAGTCCTGCTGGGTGCAAGTTCACCAGGGTGTTCTGGGGGTGGGGGTGGAGTGCTGCTGGCAAAGCAGACCACCTCCCCATGGGTCAATTTCAGATGACTGGCAGTGGGGAAGGACCCAGCTTTCAAACTTGGCCCATGAATCAAAAAAGATTGGGCCAAAATTTCCCACTGCTGATCTAGAGGACAGGACTTTTTGTTTGTTTGACTTTTAAACCACCCTTCGTCTAAGCAGGATTCCAAAATCCTAATTAAAATGCCACCTTTATTTGCTTATTTTTACTTTGATATCCCACCCTTCCTCCAAGGAACTCAAGGTGGCATACATAGTTCACCCTCTTCCCATTTCATCCTCACAGCATCCTTGTGAATAGGTCAGGCTCACAGACTGTGACTGGCCCAAGGCCACCCATTGGGCTTCCTGGCCAAGTGAGGTCTTTGTCTAACACTCTAACCACTACAACACACTGGCTTAGCTAGGTATCTGTGAATGTGCACCAAGGAGGGAAGAGGCCTGAAGAATTTGTGATGGACTAGAAACTTGCTTAAAGGCATAGGCTACTACTGTACCAGTATTGGGTCAAAGCCACCAGGTAATTCGTGTGTGTGTGTGTGTGTGTGTGTGTGTGTGTGTGTGAGCATTCTGAGCACCCACGGATCAGCAACAAGCAGCTGCTCAGTACAGTTCTCCTCTCAGACACATGTCATTCTTCTTTGGAAAGAGATGTTTTCTGCCTACAAGCGACTGGCCTCACAAGAGCCGGACTCACCATGTGGAGGCCGGCGATGGCATCTGCTCCGTACTCGCTCTGGATAATGGGCTTCTGGTGAGTTTGGTACCAGTTCTCAAACTGAGAGTTCAGCTGCAGGCGGATGACCTCCAGGTGTCCAGGGTCGTGGTACCAGGAGAAGTAGCTATTTACGCAGATGACGTCCACGTAAGGGGCCTGCAGAAATTTCAATTTTGTTTTTAGCTGATTTTGAGGCATGTCCGCTAGACGGCAAGTGTTCTCTCTCTCTCTCTGCCCCCTTTCCCCCATCCCCAAACATATTGGGGGAAAGAGAAGGGTGCAAGCAACTCATTCTTGCATAAGCTTCATAGAATTGTAGAGTTGGAAGGGACCACGACAACAGACAAGACCTGTATCCAGGTGGAATCAAGGTCTCACCTAATTATCCCTGGACTAGATGATGCTTTGAGTCCCTCCTGACTCTGTAATTCTATGAGGACTTGGGGTCGGAGATTCCCCACCGCTTGGCCTGGATATTCCATGCTGAGCAACTTATGAAATATTGGCATAAAGAAAGTGTTCTTTTTTGGAAGGACAGAAAGCCAGCCTTAAAGGTAAAGGTAAAGGGACCCCTGACGATTAGGTCCAGTCATGGCCGACTCTGGGGTTACGGTGCTCATCTCACTTTGTTGGCCAAGGGAGCCGGTGTACAGCTTCCGGGTCATGTGGCCAGCATGACTAAACCGCTTCTGGCGAACCAGAGCAGAGCACGGAAACGCCGTTTACCTTCCCGCTGGAGCGGTACCCATTTATCTACTTGCACTTTGACGTGCTTTTGAACTGCTAGGTTGGCAGGGACTGAGCAACAGGAGCTCACCCCGTCGCGGGGATTTGAACCGCCAACCTTCTGATCGGCAAGTCCTGGGCTCTGTATTTTAACCCACAGTGCCATCTGCGTCCCAGCCTTAAATAACATTAAATAAGCAACAGAGACAAAAGGGATGGTGCTTACTCCAAGATCTAGAGCGTAATTGGTGTTCGTGATGAACGTGACTGGGCGCGTGGGGTCTGTAGCTTTGGTGTGAGCGATCACCGTCCTGCGTGCAAAGGGTGAAAAACAGACAAAACCACAACTGTTTCTCGCTGTGCAGAATTAATTCATCCACATGTGATTCCACTCTCCTGCACCTCTGAGGCTCTGCATGGCAACCTGGATGGAAGGTTAGTTTGTGTGACAAACTTTTAGTTAGACTTGAGAACATAGGAAGAGCCTGCTGGATCAGGCCAGGGTCCCATCTAGTCCACCATCTTGTTCTCACGGTGGCCAACCAGATGCCCTGAATGTGAAACTGCCAAGCGAGATTAGAGCACAAGAACCCTCTCCCCTCCAGTGGTTTCTAGCAACGGGAATTCAGACGCATTACTGCCAGCGACTGTGGAGGCAGAGCATGGCCTTTGCAGCTAGCAGCCATGGATAGCCATGAATTTGTCTCATCCTCTTTTAAAGCCCTCCAAGTTGGTGACCATCCCTGCCTCCTGTGGGAGGGAGTTCCATAGTTTAACTCTGCGCTGCAAGGACTTTCTTCTATCTGTCCTGAATCCTCTTAACATTCAGCTTCCTTGGATGTCCATATGTTCTACTGTTCTGAGGGAGGGAGAAAAACTTTTCTCTATCCACTTTCTCCATGCCGTGTGTAATTTTATAAACTCCTCTCATGTTGCCTCTGACTTACCTTTTCTCTAAACTAAAAAGTCCCAAACACTGCAACCGTTCCTCATAGAGGGTGTCCCTCCATCCTCTCTGTTATTTTGGACTTGTTAAACACTTGGTGCCTGTGGGTCTCCAAGCATCTAACAATACTGTTAAACACACAGACATATGTATAACATCTATTTATTTAACGTTTGAGGTACCGTTTGATTGTAAAAAACAACAACAAAACAATTCCCTAAGTTGTTTACTAAAAGAAACATTCTAATTAGCAGATAAGCAGTTAAAAACTTTGAAAAGGTGATCAAGAGTAGCTAAGAAGGAATACAACATGCCTAACTTATACAGGTCTGAGGAGGCGTTTTCTCTAGATAAATAATGTTTTAATTGGGGAGCAAAAAGAGCACAGCAAAGGTGCCTGCCTGATGTCAAACATCGCCTCAGGTCTATTAAAACCTGGCTGAGGGAAGCGAGAAGTCTTTACCTGGCTCCAAAAGTAAGTCAACAAAGGTGCCTTTGCTGGGTAAATATATGTGATACTTGAGTTCACTTTGGGCAGGCTGAGTGCCAGGGTACAGACTTCACAGCACAGTTTTGTGTGTGGCAGATACTCACTTGAAGTAGTAGCCGGCTGGGGCCAGCGAAGAGGCCGGCTCATTGGCCACAGACCACATCACGACTGAGGGACGGTTCTTGTCCCGGCGAATCAGCTCCTCCATCACGATGAGGTGGTGCTGGAGGCTTTTGTTACCAAAGTTGATGCTTAAATGGAGAGAAGCAAAAAGGGGGGGACAAGGGGTCCATCATAAAGCACACTTTTTGCCTCTTTTATAATAATCATAATCATCTTTTATTTGTATCCCACCCTTCCTGGCCGAAACCAGGCTCAGGGCAGCTAACATCAAATATATAACATTGGTATAAATATATAACATCAAATATATAACATTGGTATAAAATCAATGGTAATTAAATTACCTCCTAAAAACAAGTCAGGATCAAATTTAAATCCAATTAGATGGTTTTCCGCAGGATTAGGGTTGGGAACAGTAAATGCTCATCAGGCCCAAATGTTTACGCTGTTCTTATACAGTGGTGCCTCGCAAGACGAAATTAATTCGTTCCGCAAGTCTCTTCGTCTTGCGAGTTTTTCGTCTTGCGATGCACGGTTTCCCATAGGAATGCATTGAAAATCAATTAATGCGTTCCTATGGAAACCGCCTTCAGACCAGATCCGGGGACAGTCTGTCCCCCGAACTCTTCTGAAGGCTGGGGGGGGGGGGCAAGGGCTTTTCTTCCCACCCCCAGCATTTCAAAAAACCCCGGGACAGCGGAGGACTTCTCCGCTGTCCGGGGCGATCTTAAAATGCTGGCGGGCGGCATTTTAAAATCGCCCCGGGACAGCGGAGGACTTCTCCGCTGTCCGGGGCGATTTAAAAGCCCCTGGGAAGGCAGGCAGGGGGGACAAAACTTTTGCCCCCCGCCGGCCTTCAGAAGGCAGGCAGGGGGGAACAAAGACTTTTGCCCCCCGCCGGCCTTCAGAAGGTGTTCCCGCCCCGCCGCCCGGCTTCGGAGGAGCCTTCCGAAGCCGGGCGGCGGCGGGAGGTGTTCCTGCCCCGCCGCCCGGCTTCGGAGGAGGTCCGAGGACAGTGGGGAAGACGCGCTGCGCTTCCCCGCTGTCCCGGAGATTTCCCTATGGGCTTTAGTCTTGCGAAGGAAGCCCACAGGGAAATTTGTTTTGCGAAGCGCCTCCAAAACGGAAAACCCTTTTGTCTAGCGGGTTTTCCGTCTTGCGAGGCGTTCGTCTTGCGGGGCACCACTGTATGGGCCTGTGAGAATGCTGGGAGGCCTCTTTCATACTAGTTCTTATACAGAAAGAGAAGGGGAGTCAGGCTGAGCCCTGACCAAAGACCTGGCAGAACAGCTCCATCTTGCAGGCCCTGCGGAAAGATGTCAAATCCCACAGGGCCCTGATCTCTTGTGGCAGAGCATTCCACCAGGCCCTGGTCGAGGCCAGCCTAATCTCCCTGAGGCCCGGGATCTCCAAGATGTTATTATTTGCAGACCGTAAGGTCCTCCGTGGAGCATACCAGGAGAGAGATCTGAAAGGAGCAACCTAGCAGTAAATCACACCATGCAAGTTGGAGTTAACTCTTCATTAGCGGAAGCAGGATCTGCACAGGAGTGTCAGGCCTAATGAGCGCAGCAACTCATCTCTAGTAGGTATTGTCTCATGGATTGAAAGCCTCCCCACAGCTGCCTAAGTCCCTTCCTCTCCAGGGTTTTCCCCAAGCAGTCGGAGACTGCGCCTGCACATTGCCCATCTCTCCACCGCCCTCTTTGTACCTCTCTTGGTTCTAGACCAGGAGGGAGAGGAGCTGGTCACAGCAGGAGGGGGAGACACCTGTGACTCCTCTCTGCCTCTTGGCCTCCCTCCTCTCATGCTTCAGCTTCTGCCTCCAAGTCTGGACTTCTCTCTGCCACATACTCTCCCAGCTCACTAAGCCCTGTTGCCTCTTCAGCTTCCGACACCACCTCTTTCCCTCCGACCACTCATCACCATCCCACCGCCAGTCCCTGAGCTCTGAGCCTTCTTCCCTTGGGGGTTCCCCAGCTGCTTCCCCCTACCATTCCTCTGCATCCAACCAGTCCATGGCATTCTCACATGTTCCTTCCTCACCTCATGCACAGCCAAATTATTCTGGTCTTCCTCCTCAGCCTCCTGCCTACTAAGGCCCTTACCGTAGTTCCCTAAGTACATCTGCTCCCACTCAACGTCTCGGCTCAGAGCACCCAAGCCAATGGGAGCCTCGGATCCATCGGCCAGCCATGCCCCTTTGTGACGTGAGGCCAGCTCAGCCAATCATTCCCAAACACTTCACCACCGCTGCCAAATTACCTCAGTTCATCGCTCTGTAAATCGCTGGGGAGCTCAGGGAAATCGCTGCTCGCTCACCTGTCCTTCATGCCCACGGCTGGAGACTCATCGATCACCACGATGCCATAGGCGTCACAAAGCTCCATGATCTCCTCGGCGTAGGGGTAGTGGCTGGTACGGAAGGAATTGGCACCCAGCCACTGCAGGAGGTTGAAGTCCTTCATGATGAGGGGCCAGTCCAGCCCTTTGCCACGGATCTGCCGCAGGGAACAAACCCGGGGAAACGGGAGAGGCTACAAGTTAGAAGAGCAATGGTCCTTCGCCAACATCAGGCTCCCAGCTGAGCTGCCACTGAGTTACGGTCCTCCTCCAAGATTAAAGCAAGTTTCTAGTCCTATGGGTCTGAAGGGTTGATTTGATGTGGGAAACTGTCTCATGCAGAGCCAGACCGTTGGGCCACCTAGCTCGGAACCATCTAGACCAGGGGTTGTCAACCTGGTCCCTACCGCCCACTAGTGGGTGTTTCAGGATTCTAGGTGGGCAGTAGGGGGTTCTAGGGCACAAGCTGAAATCTCTTTCCATCAAGCACTGGTGGGCGGTAAGGAAATTTTACCATCAAGAAAGATGCATTAGTGGGCGGTAGGTGTGAAAAGGCTGACTACCCCATCTAGACCAAAGGTTCCCAAACTGGGCGGTACCACTCCATGGCAGGGTGGGAATAGCCAGGGGGGAACTAAGAGGCAAGGGGTAGCAGAGGAGCCCTAGAGATGGGCCCCTCTGAGTGTATTGATCTCTTATTACGACTGACCACACTAGAGACTACAGCAAAGCACTTTCCTCACTTTGTATTTAAAGTTTTGCCATTCTTATCGCTTCCCAAGCTATTTCCTTGGGCCATGTTTGTTTGTATTTACAATGCTGAGTTCTCACAAGATAGCCAAGCTGTTGATTTTCTTATAAATTAGTTACAGCACATCTGTGACAGGTCCATGTTTGGTAAGTGATTACAAATAAATATTTTGTGCTATAAACTTCCTAGTTAAGAATGTGTAAAAATATTTTTCCTACAGTATCAGGTATCATGGGATCATCGGTTTTGTTGAATTAAACTAAATAGCTTTTAACTGGGTTTTGAATGAATGCGCAATTAACCATTACCATTTTGAATTTTATAGTGTTATTAGCTTCCTTAGTGGGTCATGGAAACCACAGTTCTGAATGATGCTTTTTATAGGGTGGGGGACACTGGGGGTGAGCTTATGGAACCGGGGGGGGGGGGGCAAAAAGTTTGGGAACCACTGATCTAAACCCAGGTTAAGATGTTTCTGGGTGAGGCCCATCCTGCTTCTTAACCCAGCCCCCCAGCCCATCACCGGTGCTCAGCAATAAGAGATCTGAAAACAAGGCGCCACTCAACTCACATCAGAGTCTTCGTGCTTGTTCACCCCGTGGAAGTAGAATGGTTTCCCGTTGATTAGGAACTTGTTGCGGGTGACCTGCACAGTCCGAATGCCTACCGGCTGCGTGTAAGTGTCTTCGGAGACCGTGCCGTCCACCTCGGCAGAAAGCGTGATCTGTGGTCCGAAAAAGCCACCCTTTTTGCGTCATATGTCCAACAATCACCAGCCCCCTGAATCTGAGATGTAGCATCAGGGGAAGGAGAAATTTCTGTGCTGTGCCAAGGTAACCCGTAATCTGCACCCTGCATCATTTGCGGGGAATTTGCTAGACTTGAACCCAAGGCCACATTCTCCAACCCAGGAGTAGGCAAAAATGTGCTGCAAGGATCAGATGCGGCAGCGGGTGAGCAGCCAGGACCACACCCCTTCTGCCCTCTGTGTGTTGTCCTTCCCAGCACAATTGCCCCACAAAACTGACAGAGTTTTTCACTGGAGGGCTCCCACAAGGGCTGTGGATGGAAAGGATCATAGGAAGTCAGATTGTTAGTCCACCGAGCTGAGCATTGTCTACTCTGGCTGGCAGCGGTTCTCCAGAGTTTCGGGCAGCCCTACCTGGAGCTGCCACTGGGGATCAAACCTGCTCTACTGCTGAGCTACAGGACTTCCCTAGAATTTGAGTAAAGCGGGCAGGGAGGGATGCAGAGATTTATAAAAGTGGTTTTAAGCAACGCCAGAGGTAAAGCGGGGATGGAAGGACACTTTCCTCAGTTCCCTTCTCACTGGACTCAAACCATGCTTTAAACTGCCATTGCTTCCTCTCCCCAGTGTCTCACCTTGCAAACTCAAATCTCTGCCATGGTTTAAGACCATCGCTTTCCCCCTCTCAGTTTCCTTCCATTCCTGCTTTATTCAAACCTCTACTGAGGTTTAAAGCCACTTTCCTGTGTGTCCCTCCATCCCTTCTTTTCCTGTTGGCAGAGCAAGGCAGGAGCCCTTCCTTGGATTGCTCTTAACCACTGGAAATCCTGTTCAGCTATGCACACCTGCCTTCTGGATTTTCAAGTCAGCATCCTCCCCTACTCAACTAAGCCCTGAGCAGGGGCCAGAACATTAGTTTTCCACTAGGGGCCAATGCAGATCTGAGGATCCTGGACAGGAGCCACATGCAAGATCCGTGCCTTTGTTTCTCTCCCTCCCTCCCCCCAGGATTGAGTCCAAATAAGGCTTAAGTTACCTTTAGGTAGTAAAGGTATCCAGGACGTTCATGCATCAGGTATGGCCACCAGAGTAGAGGGTTCACCACTTTCATCTCGCCAGCGGACCCGTTTCCAGTTGCCACAGTGACGCCATCTTGGTCACGCAGTGTCAGGGTCAAGGAGTAACGGGGGCTGCCCCGGACTGAAACCAAATATTGCACCAAGCCTGTCCCAGCAGAAGCAAAATAGGTGAGCTGGCGAAGACAGCGGGCTACAAATCAGAACCGCTCCGTTTCGGATCACACTGCTACCACCAACTGAATCCCTTAAGCATCCTAAGGTAGGCCATTTTCTCAGCCGCTGCTCCCACAACAGTTTGGGGAAAGCAACCCCAGCCTACCTCACAAAGTTGTTGTGAAGACTGTGGGATAAACAGCTTTGAAGAGAGAGAATTGGGGCCATCGCTTGGTTAAATGAACTTTAGCCTGTGGGGTTTGGATTTGGATTTGATATCCCGCTTTATCACTACCCGAAGGAGTCTCAAAGCAGCTAACAATCTCCTTTCCCTTCCTCCCCCACAACAAACACTCTGTGAGGTGAGTGGGGCTGAGAGACTTCAGAGAAGTGTGACTGGCCCAAGGTCACCCAGCAGCTGCATGTGGAGGAGCGGAGACGATAACCCGGTTCCCCAGATTACGAGTCTACCGCTCTTAACCACTACGCCACACTGGCTCTCTCCATTTGTGCCATTTGGTGGCTAAAACAATCGTTCGGAGACTTCCTGAGGTTGTAAATGGTGTGAATATGTCACAGCGAGAATATTCAAAGGTGGTCACTTTGATAAGTGAAATCATTAACA
Organism: Podarcis muralis; assembly: GCF_964188315.1. Taxonomy (NCBI): domain Eukaryota; kingdom Metazoa; phylum Chordata; class Lepidosauria; order Squamata; family Lacertidae; genus Podarcis; species Podarcis muralis. The sequence continues at coordinate 30,869,362 of NC_135669.1, forward strand.
GGTTTCCAGCCACAAACAGCTTGTTCCCACAAAAAGCTTTTCCTCCATAGATACTGCAGGATAGTCGTCCCCGCCACCCACCCCCTTTCCAAATGCTGTTTAGCTCTGGCACTTCAGATACCTACCGACGTTTCCCTTCACGTCTGTGGTCACGGTGATGTCATCAATGTAGGCCAAGGGGGTGGTGTACAGCAGGACAGGTCGGTGGATCCCAGCGTAGTTGAAGAAGTCAAATTGTGTGTCTTGAACAAAATAGCCTTTGGGGTACCTGGATCAAGGGGGAAGGGTTCAGGAAGAGAGTGAGGGGGGTAGGAAATCCTCACACTTGGAAACTGAGGGTTGAAAGGCATGATGGAAACAACCAGGTCGGATTCACTGAACACCTGAAGTTCCACGTATTTACGCTGAAATGTTAAGTTCTTATCAGGAAGTTGTTTCCTGCAGTCTTGCATAAAATATGGATGTTACAGATTTATTTTAAGTGGATCAGGGAATAGAATTATAGATGTGCATCTACCGGTTCTCTGCAAATTTTGCTGTTGATCCATCATCGAAAACTTTGAATATTCAGCGAGTCACAATATTTGATTTTGCTATTATGTACCCAATAATACCCAGTTTCAACAGCTGATGTATGGAAGGTTTTGATAATTTGTTTGTAACGTTTGTAACATTAAGAGTTGAAAGACAGCTGACATGTAACAACACATGAAAGTTTGACAGCTGAAGAGACTTCACAACTGATGGAGAGCAAACCAATAAGAAATGCCAACATGCCTAATCCGCTTGGTAAAGTTACAGCACCTGGGATTGAATTCCACAAAATTACAAAATCTGACTGAGGGAAACTGAATTGATTGTTCTTCCTGCAAATAATATGCTTAATCCTTTTTTTAAGGGGGGAGAAGGGAAAACCTAAGAAAACACCCAAGATTATGTGCGAGAAGAAAGCCTCTTTCCTACACCAGTGGACCACAATGGAATAAAAGCAGGCAAAACGCATTTCAGAGCGACTTCCTTCACCTGTTCTAGACAGAACGTCCCAGAATCTTTGGCTAGAGGGTTGCTGGGTTCCTCAGTGAGGCCTTCAACTCACATAGACTCGTTCTCCATATAATGGATGGTCCCCGGAGGCAGCGTGTGGGGAGTCAGGGTGTTGTTGACAGCAATGGTGATTCGGCAAGGCTCTCCTGGAGCATCGCGGAGGAACTGGTTGATCTCGGCTTCAAAGGGGAGGTGTCCACCCTCGTGCTCAGTCACCTGGACCCCGTTCACCCACTACAACGGAAGAAAACGGGGTGTCTGGGTGCAAAGACTCCAAACAAACAATGGAGCCTCAAGGGAGGCAGGCAGGTCACATGACTTGGAGTGGCGGGAAAGCTGTGGCTGGACTACAACTCCCAGCATCCCTTGCTATTGGCCATCAATACCCAGAGGGCCACAGGCTCCTCATTCACATGTACCGTATTTTTCGCTCTATAACACACACCTGACCATAACACACACATCGTTTTTTAGAGGAGGAAAACAAGGAAAAAAATTCTGAATGAAACAGTGGATGTATCATTTTTGTGCTTCATGCTGTGGCCACAGACATGTGATCTGATGGTGAATTTGGGGTAGCTCAATGCAAAGATCCTGAGGATCCATGTGGATCCATGCTTTTTAACCACATTTTTGCACCATTGCAGCCCCAGGCAACAGTGGGTGTGTGATTTTTGGGGGGCAGGCTGCTATGCAATCTGATGGTGAATTTGGGGTGGCCCAATCCAAAGATCCTGAGGATCCATGTGGATCCATGCTTTTTAACCATGTTTTTGCACCATTGCAGCCCCAGGCAACAGTGAGTGTGTGATTTTTGGGGGGCAGGCTGCTATGTGATCTGATGGTGAATTTGGGGTGGCCCAATGCAAAGATCCTGAGGATCCATGCTTTGTAACTACATTTTAAGTGGGGAGGGAAGGAAAAACACAGAAGGGACAAGAGAGCGGTGTGCAGAGAAGCTGCTGGCTAAGAATGCAGGAGAGGGATTTAACGGGAGGGAGGAAAGAAAGGCAAAAGTTTCCCCAAACCGAAGCCAGCTCTCTCTCTCCTGCATGTTTTCTGGCTGCCTGCGAGGAGCACGGAGAGGAATTAGAAGGAAAGACCTCTGCTTTCCCCTCTGCTTGCCTGGAGGGGAGGGGATTTACCTGCTCTTTGTTCCGTTTGAGCAAACACAGCAATGAAACACAAGCGAGTGGGCAGTAAGACCCTGAGGCAGAATGCAGGAAAGCAGCCACTTCCTCTTTTCAGGTTTCCCTCTCCGACGCAACGCACGATTTGATTTTTGCTGATTTTTGTTCCTGCGCTCCCCTAATCGGCTCCAGGGACCCCCCACATTCGCTCCATAACACGCACAAACATTTCCCCTTCCTTTTTAGGAGAAAAAATCTGCGTGTAATAGAGAGAAAAATACAGTAATAACTCCTGAACTTGAGAGGCAGTGGTGGTGCAGTGGTTAGAGTGTCAGACTAGGGCCTGGGTTCAAATCCTCACTCGGCCAAGAAGCTCGCTGGGTGTGTCTGGGGGGGCCAATAGACTCGTAATCTGGGGAACCGGGCTCGCGTCTCCACTCCTCCACATGCAGCTGCTGGGTGACCTTGGGCTAGTCACACTTCTTTGAAGTCTCTCAGCTCCACTCACCTCACAGAGTGTTTGTTGTGGGGGAGGAAGGGAAAGGAGAATGTTAGCCGCTTTGAGACTCCCTAGGGTAGTGATAAAGCGGGATATCAAATCCAAACTCCTCCTCCTCTTCTCTCAGCCTGTCCTACCTCGCAGAGTTGGTTTTGGGAATTAAACGAGGAAGAGAGAGAACCATACATACCACCTTGGGTTATTGGAGAAGAGTGCAGGACAGAAATGCAGAAAATAAAAAATGCAATGGTTCCAGAAACCAGGCAGGCTTCCATGGGGAGCTGCACTGCCAGGGAGCCCCATACTCACCACGATCGAGTAGTAGTTTGCACTGCCAACCCGGAGCACCACTCGTGTCCCAGGATCTCTCAGGAGCCAGCGGGCTGGCGGGAACACCTCCTTCTCGTACCAAACCCAGCCGATGTACTGGCGCAGCTTTGGATCTTGCGTGATCTCGTTGAAGCTGGCGGGGACTGGCATGTCAATCACTGGCCCAGACTGAAAGGGACGAGGAAGGTATGCTGGGCATACAGGGCAGAGATGTTCTCCCATGCAGGCCTGGAATTTGGTCCAGACACAGCAGCTCTGGGTTCACCCACTGAAAACATGTCGGAAAGGTTGCACTGGCTGCCAATTTGCTACGGGACAAGATTCAGGGTTTTACGGCTGGGGCATGCAGTGCTATACCAGGGGAATGATTCTTCTGGGTTTTATTATGGTTTTATGACCTGTATTCCATTTTGTGTTTCATTTCTACATACCACTCGTATATTCTCCAAAACTAGAGCAGTTTGTACATTCTGACAAACAAGCAAACTCCAGCAAACTTTTATCTAGGTTGCCAACATATTTTTTCTGCTCTTCTGCTTTCAGAAATCTGCCTGATGCGGAGCAAATTAGCAAGTTATGATTTTTTTTTTGGATAGCTCAGTTGGTGAGAGCATGGTAATGCTAAGGTTGCAAGTTCAATCCCCATATGGGACAGCTGCACATTCCTGCATTGCAGGGAGTTGGAGTAGATTACTAGAATGATCTTTGGGGTCCCTTCCAACTCTACAGTTCTGTGATTCTATGACCTGCTAAATCATGTCTTGGCCTCAGGCTATTCCATTTAAAGTACAGGATCAGTTGGGAAGATTAAATGTGGCAATCACACCCAGAAGCCAGTAGAGGGCACTAATGTACAGGCGCTGTTTTCCATTCATTGAAGCTGCAAAGAGCTCACTTGCACAAACATTTCTATTTTCTTTGGCCTAAAGTCTAACGTGTAAACCAGGGGTCTGCAACCTTTAAGACAAAAAGAGCCACTTGGACCCGTTTTCAAAGGAAAAAAAACTGGGAGCCGCAAAACCATTGCGACATTTAAAACAAATATAACACTGCATATATTGTTTCTTACCTTAATGCTATATATACAGGATCGTAACGCACGCACCGCCCCCATGCGACGTCACAGCCAGTACAGCGCCCGCCACAGTGGGGAGTGTCGGGGCGCACAATGCGCCTCCTCCCCTCGCTAGTATCCGCCCCAGAGCCGCGGCAAAGGTGTAAAAGAGCCACATGCGGCTCCGGAGCCGCGGGTTGCAGACCCCTGGTGTAAACAGTGGAGAACTACAAACCCAATCTTTGATTTTACCCACCTTTTCTGAAGCACACAGTATGACTTTTAAACGGCTGTTAGCAAGTTACTAATGATCATGCAGATTCTGCTGTTCCAAAACCTTTCCATTCCAGGTGGTTATTCAATCAACTGTGCCTGAGTTTGTTTTCCCCCTCCTCCCTCCTATTGCCCTTTCCTTTAGTGTTGCATACTTGAGTTTGGAAAACTCAAAGGCACAGACTATCTTAATATTGATATTTGCAAAGTGCTCTTGGAAGTCTTTTTCAGCTGAACAGTGAAATAAAACAATGCATTAAATAACACCCTTTCTGTTTCCTGATTCACAGACGCACGTGCCTACCTCCTGCTCTTTGGGGAAACAATTATTTCACCAGCTTTGCACGTAACAGTTCATTTCCTCACTTGCGCATAGAAATGCTGAGCCACTTCCTGATATTCTAAACTTCTCCTTTCCGTTGGAGCTGAAGGGCAATCAATGTCAACTCCTTGCTTTCTCAGCTTCTATCTTTCCAATGAAACTGTTCCAAAGATCCCAGTGCACTGTTCACAAATACAGAAAGCCCACATCTACCCAGTGGCTGTGTGCCCATAAAGCTAAGTCAAACCTCCACATTCTGTGGCAGTGTACCAGATGTTTGGGGGGACCACAGGGACTGGACATTGCATCCCCCCCAACACCCCCCCACTTGTTGGCTCCCTCAAAGCATCTGGGCAGTCAGAACCATGGGCGTAGCCAGGATTTGGGGGGGGGGGCAGAACCTCAGTTTGCTATGTATTTTTATTGATTTAGGGGAGCAGCTGCTCCTCCCTGCCACCTCTTGGCTACACCTATGGCAGCCTCTGTGTTGGTTATTTAGATTAGCAGGGCTTTTGGCTTGATCCATTAGGGGTGCTCGGATGTTGCTATCAAACAAGAACTCAAAAACTAAACCCATAATTCACTATACTCTATTTGGCGCCTTTTTTGTTTCGGCAAAACCTACCGAAGCATGTAGAATATCGACACACGTTTCAGTTTGGTTTTTCAGCTTCTTGTAACTTACTTAACAATTTATTTATTTCACAAAATTTATCTCAGCAGCTTTCAAAAGTAATCCCGCCTCACCGTGATGGCGCCCGCCTTCTCCGCTCACTCACCTGGGAGAGAGGCTTCTTGTACCAGCCTTCCACAAACCCCGCATCCCTGCGCTCTGACCAGTCTGCCCTGAAGCTCCAGAGGCCTCCCAGCTCCTTCAGCTCCCTGGAGGGAGATTCCCGGGGGTACAGCATCCCTCCATCCAGGGCGCCCCCCTGCTGGCAGCACCCCAGGACCAGGCACAGGGCGCAGAGAAGCAGCACCTTCATGCTGCCAGACAGCCTGACCCGCTCACTGCTGAGGCTGGAGAGGCAGTCGGCTGATCTCCAGCCCAGCTGACTTGTCGGGAGCCAATCCGAGTCTGTATGCTCAGGAGACGCCCACTTCCCGCAATGGGGAGGCAGAGGCAGCCATCTTGCTTGAGGGCACTGCCAGGGCTTTGCTAGTATTAAGGTTTTGATATGTCAGAGGGAGTAAAACAGACTAAAAAAAAGGCATTTGGATGACTTAAAATATTTATTTCGAGGAACTAAGTAGGGTCATCTTTGGCCTTCCTCCCTATGTTGCTGGACTCCAACTCCCATCATCCCCAGCGAAAATTAGATGATGGGAGTTGTAGTCCAGCAGCAATTAGAGATTACCAGGTTTTTTTTAAAAAAAATATTGTATAACCCACCCTTTCCCCCCAAGAAGCACATGGCTCCCCCCATTTAATCCCCACAACAACCCTGTGAGGTAGGTAAGGCTGAGAAGCAGTGAGTGGTCCAAGGTCAACCAGTGAGTTTCATATGACTGAGTTGGGATTTGAACCCTGGTCTTCCAGGTTCTCATGCAACTCTCTAACCACTACGCAACTTTGCCTCCCTATGGAAAGCTGACTCCACGATAAACCTACTGATTCTTTTTTCTACTGTCACTCAAGTTCAGTGATCAGCAGACTGCGGAGTTAAGCAGTTGTTACTTATTTATGCAAACGGTCCAAACCAGAATCAGCAGCATGGATTGCAAGGTGAGGGCAAAGTCTGTGCCTTTCATGCGTTCTTTATATTTTCCTGCTTTGTGTGTGTTGTCTTTATAAAAGAAGAGAAAAGGTGGTGCTTTTCAAGGAGAGAGATACTTTGTGTGTGCTTAAAGACACTCTGCCCTTACATTTTTATGCTTTTATGATATTTATTGACCTTTTATTGTGGCAGTACCTATGCTTCGGAACTCCCTGCCTATTAAACACCAGACAATAGCAATTACTGTACTCTTTTTGTCGACTGCTAAAAAACATTGTTAAGGCAAGCCTACCCAGATATGTAGCGTGTTGACATGTGTTTTAATCTGGTTTTTAGTTTACCATTGATTTTAATCATTACTTTAAGGTTTTAAATAGCTGCTTTTAAAGTATTTTTTCCTGTTATTTTTTGTGTGTTATTATTGTAATCCCATCATTCCCCAGGTGGTGGTACCACCCAATTCTGCTGCAATGCTTTCCTCAGACACCCATCCTGTTATATTAAAATTGCAAGTGGCTTGGGGCAGAGACATCTTTTCAGTCTCTTGCTTATATTTTCATTTGTGAAGCCTCATTTTTTGTTCAAGGACCCTGTTATAATAAAGCTTCTGTACTAGGAAGCCGTTCAGGCCTCATTCACAAGTGCACTTTGACAGCTATCCATAATCTTGCCCCCTTCTCTTGAACTGAAATTTTGTTAGGAATGAATGTGAAGGCCTACATTTTCCTCAGAACACCTTACACCACAGCAGGCTGCCAAACCTCTCCCCTCACATTCACTTGTGAATAATAAAAAAAAGTGTTTTAAACACTTGTTTAAGTTGCAGTGCGCTGTCACCCACAGCATTTCAACCCCTCTGCTTTCCCAATCGCTTCAAACCATAAGGACTAGCAACTTGATTTTCCAGTTTGTTATCAAACCCTAGATTCTCAGGTGTGGATGCTTTCCAAAATTCTCCTCAGGATTTACCCCTGGACAAAATGGCTGCCAGCAGCTACCCTCAGTGAAAACTGTACAGGAGCTAACCTGAGTTAATTTTATTCATTAAACCTTGAATGTGGTTTTGTGTGTGAGAGAGATTGTACACCATACGCAAATCTACCCTTCTGATAGAGCCCTCAAACTCCTGGCATGCTGACTGCTGGGAGTTAGGAGTCCGGCACACCAAGAGGGTGTGATGGAAGATCTGGCTGCCCTTCTTTGTGGGAGAACTTGTTCATTAGAATCACACAATTGTAGAGTTGGAAGAGGACCTTTGGGTCATCTAGTCCCACCCCCTGCAATGCAGGAAGAGTTGTAACGAAGGAGAAAGGGAAGGGGAGAAAAACCACGCAACAAAGTTTTCTCAGTGAAATCCAATACACCACTGTGTTTATTAACTCGGGATTAAACGTGATAAGCACAACCCGCAGCAAAGGGACAGTTTCCTTCCCCCACACTCAAAAGCTTAATCCTTCTGCTTCTTCAGGAGCTCCTTCAATTGCTCGATCTGGGTGCTCACGCTGCTCTTGGCCGTCCCGCCAGGGGAGGTGTACTGCTCCACGCTGCTCTGCTGGTTGAACACCTGGGAGATGTCGCCTCCCAGCATGGGGCTAGAGGGAAAGAAAATGCAGCCAGAGGTCAGTCGGTGGGTATTCAACAATATCCAGAGAACTAATATATGTTGGTCACACTTTCAAGTGACCAAGAGACAGTCATGCAGGGCAGAGCTGTGTCAGGGGTGAGGGAACCTCAAACCAGGAGGCCAAATGTACCCCTAACAGGTTTCTCTGTCCAGTTCTCTGGGCCCTCCCCAGGCCACACATCTCTGAACAAAAGCCATACCCCTCCGAAGCCCCCGGAGTATGTTTTTTGACTGGCTGGAAGTATCCTTGAGCTGGGATGGCTCTCTTTGGCCACCTAACATTCTGCCTTAGACTCTTGGAAGGAATGATTTTAACGCAGTATAAGATGTCAACGCCTCGGGTCTGCAGCCATGAGGGCTAGAAACAGCAGAGGTTGGATGCCCTTAGGTCATGTATGATGCAGTTGAGGTTCCTGCATTGTACAGGGTTGGGCTAGATGACCGCTGGGGTCCCTTCCAACTCAACGGAACTTGGTTTTCACGTTTTGCAAAAAGGGCGACACTTACGTGATGCTCTTCAGGTCCTCTGGGGATAGATGGTTAAGAGTCACTCCTTTGGTCTCAGCTAAGTGGACCGCTTTCCCAACGGCAGTGTGGGCTTGTCTGAACGGCATCTGCAATCGCAAAAGCACACAGTCAGGAGCTTTCCCTTACGTAGACCTAGCTGATCCCTGCAATCTTCAGACTGAATCTACGAAGAGTAGGAGGTTGCTGTGGCAGCTTCCCCCCTAGGACCTTAAGAGCACAAGCAGAGCCTACTGGATCAGGTCAATGGTCCATTTGGTCTGAGGGGTATCGCGCAGACAAGGAGCACCCAAACACCTGTTGGGGGGGGGTCATCTCTTGGGAAACCAGCCCATCTTGCATCAAAAAGCGCTATCTGAAACTCGGGGTGGGTGTTCCCTGCTGAATTATGTAGTGGAATGCAATGGAAACAGATGCCCACACTTCCTGTGCAAGCAGAAATTTGCAACGGTTTCTCCAGGAGATCATAGTTTTTGGTGGTCCTGCGGGTTGGTGTCCACCCAGGCCCAGATCCGCTGGGGAAGTCACTGGATTACAGCTCTCAAGTACAAATGCAAGTGGAATCTACCGCTTTGGATCGGGAGTAACCAACATGGTGCACTGTCCCCTCCAGATGTTTTTGGGCTCCCATCATTCCTGGCAGTTGGTCCTATCTTCTAGGGGACACCATTGGGGTGGCTACCCCTGCTTCAGACACTCACCCCCTTGCGAACCAGGAGGTTGGCAAGATCTGTAGCCAGCATATCAGGGCTGAGGGCTTTCTCCATGGTTTCCTTGTTGATCTGGAAGAGAATATTTATTTCTTTTGTTGTTTTAAAATTGTATACACCACTTGATTGTGAAAAGCAGCAACCTCAGAGCGGTTTACGAAGAGAACAAAACAATCAAGTTATCAGTCAAAGCAGCTCTTTAAAACATTCCAAAGATACAATTGGGAATAAGAAAACAACCCCCCAAAAAACAGATTAAAACATACATCCATGTTCTACGTAGGTCTCTGCTTACAAATCCCCAATTATCACATTGAACTTGTTGGTTGCTTAAAAACACACTACACAAAATGCATTTATAACAAAAACGCATGAAATTCATTAAAAAGAAATAAAGAAAATAAACCCAATAGCAGCAGAAACCTTTGGCAAGAGTAGTGAATGCTCCATTGCAAAACATCAGGTATAATGGATAGCCAATTTAAAATAATCAAATCCACTTTAATTGTGCAACCTGGGATTTGGTGGTATACCAAATTTGAAAAATTGTAACAGTCTGGAACCAGCCTTAGAAAGAGAGGGGGAGAGAATGGGAACACTTATGTGCTTCCTCAGCAAGTAAGGGCAAACCTTCCTAAAAAATAATAATTCTTACCTGGAGAGTAGAGATCACACCAGTGGTGACCTGAAGCACGGCACTCAGGGTGTCAATCACATCGATCACAGCCTCCTTATCTTCCTGTTTGCAGGGGGGGGGACAGACAAATGCTTTTATCTTTTTATATGAGAAATGTGCTGCTGGACCAGATGAGAAGGCCCACCCGGTCCTGCAAAACATCACATACCCTCCAATATTTCTTCAGTGAAAATAGGGATATCCTAAGGAAAAGCGGTACATTCTGGGATCAAATCAGAAACCAAGACAGCTTCTCTAAATCAGTGACGTCCCTGGAAAATAGGAACACTTGGAGGGTCTGACATCAATGAGTCAGTTTCCCCCGGGAAGCTCATGAGCAAGGCCTTGTAGGCAATGGCCGTCCCCTGCAATTTGTCCACATCGACCCAGAGAGCAGACTCAAGCCTTCTCTCAACCTGAGAGCTGGACACATCTTGTGGCAAGAAGTTCCGCAGATCCAAGCCCCAGCTGCAACCCACCTGCAGAAGGGACGGCCACCTTGGCTGCGCCAGAAGGTGGCAATCTGTAACTGGGACCTAGGTAAAGCCATTAACGCCCCCATCCTTTTACCTGCAGGTCTTTGTTGTAGGCACTGGGGAGTCCTTTCAGTACCACCAGAAGTCCAATAGTCTGCAAAGAACAAGGAAGGAAAGAGATGGGAGAGGGCATTTAATAACACTGAAAAAAGTATGTGTCACAAATACATTCAGGTATAGACAAATACACTGGATTTTCATTTTAAAGGAAAGATCTCAAGGGTCACCTGTATTTTATTCCTTTATCAACATACCCCCAATGGTCATCTAGTCCAACCCCCTGCAATGGTCATCTCGTCCAATTGTCCAACCCACTGCAATGCAGGAATCACAACTAATATTTTCGAGGCTTTGTCACTGACTGAACCTGAACCAAGCCTGGGCACTCACCCTTCCGATCACACGGCCAGTCTTGCTACGGATCAGTTCGAGGCTGTCCGGATTCTTCTTCTGAGGCATCAGGCTGCTCCCGGTGCTTTGAAAAAACAAAACAGAATATGTCACACTTAGAGGAAAGCAAGATCTGGGTTCAACCTCTCAGGCCGCAGCAGTACTTTTCAGCCTCTCTGTGAGTGGGAGAAAAGCAACTTAACTATATTTGTTCTGCTTGAAATTGCAGAGGATTCTGGAACAGACCCCATTAGGGGCAGTGGTAGGCACAAGGCTATGAGCCACAGATCTCAGTGTTTGAGTAAAATAAAAATGAATTTGGGGGAAATTGAACTGAAGCTGGGTTGAGCTGAGTTACTACCTGGCATATTCATTTGGGAAGGGGAACAAATTAAAAGTTTGCATTACCTTGAGATGATTGGTGATAATATAAGGGGAACTGAAATTATTTGGAGCAAGATCCATGTGGAAATTGAATGGAAGGGAAACTGCTGCGGAGTGCAAATTAATGGAAGAATTTATCTGAGACGATTTGGGTGGGGGATTAAGTTTTCTTTTCACTCCTGTGACTTTAAGTTCTATGTTTGCTTATATTAGCATATGCAAATTTGTGCCCTAGTCCCAAATCTTTTAAGTATGTCAATACATTTGTGCCTTACAGTGCACAGTCAGACCACAAGCTGCAGTTCATTAATTGTGCCATGTGGACTACAAGCATGACCCCAGGAATATCCAGTGTAGTGGAGGAGGAAACTGTCATCTTTGAGAGGGGGTGTCTTTTAATCCCCTATCAGCCATCTCATTCAGAAATTCCTGTTAAGTGAGCAAGGAAAACAGAGATCCCCAAATGCCTAGCTTAAAAGCCATTGGACGTAGAATCATAGATTTGCAAGGGACCCCTGCAATGCTAAATATTCTCTGAAAAGGTGGCCCTTCCACCTCTGTTTGGGCAAGACTGCCGGAGGAATCCCCGGAACAGGGTTAAGAAATTCCAAAGCGTTACCAGAATGCATCGGAGAGAGTGATGAATCCGAACTCCTTTGTGGCAAAGAGAATCAGGTCTTCGGCTAATTTGCTCAGGTGGATCATGAGCAGAGAAGAAGTGGAAAGGAACTCCACTGGAGGGGAAAAAATGAGGGGAAAAGAAATCTCATTGGTTGCCCTCAAACAGGGAACAAGAATAGAGTCCATCAGGCTGTCCTGTTTTAACTAGCTCACTCTTATTGCAAAGCCTTCAAGGTTCTAGTCCTCTGCAAACCTACCACCTGCAACCGATTCCAAATATTTGGAACTCTGCCCTGACACAAAAACAGCACACTTACCCGCAAAGTCACGGTCGCTCACGGCATCAATGCTGTTGATGCTGATGGATGCCATCTCGAGTTCTAGAATGAAAAAAGACAGACAAAAAGAGACACGTCAAGGAAATTTGAGCAAAAGAGTAACAAAGTCAGATTGATTCACTTTGCACGCGGATGTTGCCACAAGCGAAGAGTAGATTAATGGGGTAAGAGAGAGAAAGAGAAAGTGAATGTATTGTTGTGTGAGAGGGGGAAAAGAGAAAACACCTCAGACCAATTCAGCCTAAAATCTAGGCTCCTTTATTTTTGGCAGTCTGTAAATGAACTCCCTCACCTTCTGGAAGAATGGTTTTGCTGTGTTTCATTTGGAAGGAAAAATGCACCACTCACCTTTACGGATAAGTTCACGGTCCAGGCCAAGAGGGTTGCCAGCCAGAGCACCACTGCAATAATAAAAATAAAATAAAATAAATGGAGAGAAGAGGTAGAAAGAATCCCTCCTCCCCAAACAGGATCCTCTTCTAACCTCCCGTTCAGAGGAAGGGCAGTAAGGGCTGAAGCCAACTAGCAGGGGAGGCCCACATTGCCCAGCCAAGATCCTTGGCAACACTGCAGGGAGGTTGTACATGGGGTGGGAGCCATGGAATTGAGAAAACACTTCCCTCCTTTCCCTATACATACTAATAATTTGCTGTCAGCAGTTACAGGATATATTGGTCCATTACATTACAATTATTCTTAAAATCCAAAGGAGACAGGTGTACACGCAACATCCTCAAGATTCACAGGTGATGATGAGCTACTGGTCTTAGCTGGCCCAGGTGTAACTAACACCAGAAGGAGATTCAGTTTTTACCTTCCCAAAGGCAGGACGTCGATCCTCTTCTTCACCTCCGAGAGACGCTCGGAATCCCTGGTCAAAGCCACGGCGTGGCTGTTGGAAGTCAAGAGGAAGAGACTTGAAGAGGAGGAAGCAAACCCACATCTCTGAAAAGAGGTGCCCGCCCTCCCGCCCGCCAGGGCCAAGGAATTTTACTTCTTGGATCTGGAGCCTCCTGGATCATAGAAAGCAGATTTTGGTGACCTAGCACTCTGCACATGCTCAGACTACCTCTCCCTTCCAGGTTGAAAGCTGCTGCAGGATGGATTGGGGCAACTTACTAGAAGGAACTCCGGAAGGTGGGGAAGGCATCCGTTACCTTAATAAGAGATGGCTCCATCTGATTGGCTGAGCCCTCTGCAGGTGGGTGTAACCAGGAAGGATCACTTCAATTTCGCTGCAAAGAAACACAGGAGACCACCAAGTTACAAAATCACATTTCACTGACTTTGGACCAAGTTTGTTGCCTACTGCACAAAGAGTTGCAGTGTTGTCTCCACCCATTCTTGGCCTCTGGCCCTGCCCTTTTCTGACACATGGCTCACAGATGGTTGCCCAAGAATGTAGTCCTCACACTGGGGGAAAGGAAAAGATTCCCTCCTCCAGCTTAGGGCTTCAGAAAGCCAATACCAGCCATTAAAGTTGTCCCCAGAAATGAACTGGCAGCCAGTGACTAGTCCAAGAAGGGGGGACAGTGTGGTTTAGTGGTTAGAGTGTTGGACTAGGGCAGACCAGGGTTCAAATCCACCACTCGGCTCACTGGGCAACCTTGGGCCAGGCACTGCCTCTCTCAGCCTAGCCTACCTTGCAGGGCTGTTATCGGGAATTAAATGGGGAAGCACCATGCATACCACCTTGAGCTCCTTGGAGGAAAAGGATGGGATATAAATGCAATAAAATATATATAAGTAAAATGTGGCGGAGGGGCAGGGAGAAAATAAAGAGAAGCTTACGCAGAAGCACGCTCCACCAGGGTGCGGATGAGCTGCTGCAGGTGGCCGGAAAGCACTGTGATAGAGCTCTTCATCAACAACCTCAGGTCGGTCACCACCTGGAAGAAAAGCCGCAAAGCATCTCACTGCTCAGGCCTCACGAAAGAAAGACCAACAATTCCACCTGGAGACGCTGATCTGGCCCCTTTCACAGAGGATGCTGAAGGAGGTCATTTGGGATCAGTTTAGCCGGGCAAGGATACTGTTCCAAAGGCACGCGCCACATGTCATAGTGGCTGGGCAGTTGCTAAGATTGGGGGGTTCACACTGAAAAAGAGCCCTGCCCTGTGGCCCCTGGCTTGCTCACTTGCCTCTTTCCCTGATGGGCATGCCAACCACAACAGTGGCAAGGAAGAAGAGCAATGGAGGGTGTTTTGTCTAAGCCCTTCTACCTAAGAAACCAGCAGAAGGTCCTGATGGCATCCAAGAAAACCATTTCAGAATCCATATAGCATTTGATTGCTTGGAGTGGACATCCTTTACCCTGGCCTCAAAGATGTCCATTATTGGAACACAGCCGTTACTTCTGAGAAACATGTTGTTCTCTCCTACTGGGTTGGAGGGTGGGGTGGATGGGAGTGAAGGCCTCCTAGTTTCAGATGGGGGGGGGGTGTTCCCAGCCCTACCCAGAGACACCATTGGGGATCAAACCCGGGACCTTGTTCAAAGCAGGTGCTCTGTCGCTGAGCTATGGCTCTCGCTGCTGCTTCTGCTGAGTGTACAGAGCTAGATCTCATGGGTTTGACTTAAAGGAGAGTAGAATTTGGTTCCATTGGAAGATGGCTTCTACAGAACCCATTGGTCCATCTAGCTCAATGCCGGCTCCATTCACTTGCAGCAGCTCTCTAGTTTGCAAACGAACAATCTGGGAGCAAAGTGTTGCTCTCCCACTGAGCTATGACCCTTACCTGTCTTGCACACATATGTTCACACACTTTAATAATAATGCAACGATGAATTCATTAAAACACATTTCTATTTCCTACAGCTTGGGAACATTTCTTCCCCTGTTCAGTGACATTCTGGGCAAACATTTTCCTGCACCTCGGTGGCTAGTTGGGTAAGACCACATTCCTGGTCTGCCCCTGCTTCCATCCCCCAACTCCTTTGCCTCTGCCGTGGGTTAAAAATTGCTCGTTTAATAATGTATTACTATTACTAATTTTAAAAAGTGCAGGTAGTGAGTCATGGAAACTTGTCTGCAAAAGCAGATTTTTCCACTGAGGGTCTCCTGATAAGAACCTGGGTGCCTTGGTCCTATACACACTTACCTGGGAGTAAGCCCTATTAAACTTAGTTGGAATTACTTCCAAGTAACCATGTATGAAATTGCATGGGGGGGCACTCAGCTGGAGGCCAGTTAGCTCCCTACAAGGCCTGAAGGACCAGTATCTGGCTGTGGGGAATGCAGGAATCAAGATACAAGATATATTTGGCACAGTTCAGGTACCGCTTCATTGCTGAGTGAACTGGAGGCGGCCATCCAGTGAGAGAATAAGCAGGACTTGAACCCATGGCCTTCAGAGATGCTGACAAGCTCCTTAACCACCAGGCCACTTTGCCTCTCAACTGCAACAGCTCTGGGCTAGAGGAGGAAAAGAGGGCTTTGGAGGAATCAGCTATGGAAAGGGGCCACCTTGAAAGAGCAAACAGACTCTGAATTTTACACAAGCAACTGGTCCCCAAGACCAAGAACATATTTTTAATAATAATAAAGAAGAGACAGAAAGCTCAGTAGCTATGAATGAATAGCTCGTTGTACTCGGTTCAGAGTGTTGGGTACCAGAGCTGTTGGGCTAGGGAGAAAAACAAAGGCAGCTGAGATGGAGATATGGTGGTAACTCAAAGCACATTTGAGTTATACTGTGTGCTGTTCTGGTCACCTTATTTCAAAAAGGATATTGGAAAAGGTTCAGAAAAGGGCAACCCTAATGATCAAGGGGATGCAGTGACTCCACAGCGCCATCCGCTCCCTCTGATGCTTGACTAAATGGGCCATTGACCCGATTCTCTTATTTATGTTGTTACAACCTCAGCAAGGAGGAAGGGCCCTTCCCAAAAACACCATCCCCACCCCAGTGGAGTTTGCAGAAGAGGAGCCGGAAAGCTGATCTCATGCAAATAGATTCAGAGCACGATGGTGCAACTCCTGAGTTCAGAAATGTGGGATTACTGGCTGTTTATCCTCTGTATCAGAAAATCCCTAAACCTTGCACAATCTGACTTCGGCTGGACACAGGAAGGGGCAAAGGGCAATGGCTTAAATCAGGGTGTCTACAAGAATCCCTCCTCATTTCCCCACCATCTTGTGAGATTTTTTGGAAGTGTGACTTATCTGGCAAGCTTCAAGGACTAGAAACTTGACGTTATATTTTAAAACAGAGTAGCTTTTTCAGAATGCTCCCTCCCGCAATACCACCTGCTACTACATTTACATAGGAAACAGGGCAGAGAGAGAGAGAAACGGGTAGGATAGCTAAAACTGCTAATAAGCCATCCACTCTTGTTTTCCTACTTGATCGTTTCTGCTTCTTCCAGTGTGAAGCTTCCCAGCCACATCACCAATCAGCTCCTGGAAAAAAGGAGTCATTGTCACTGTCAGTCCAATGCTTTGGAGGAAGTAGATCTTGAAAGCAGTTATTCATTGGCTACGTTTGCATGTAATGCTAAGCCATGGTTTGTCTGAACCAATGGTTTGCCAAATGAACCATGCTTGTCTCCCCAACAAGTAAACAAACCATGGTTTATTACTTTAAAGCTGGGGTCCTTGATGTGATGCTCGCAGGCACCATGGTCTCCTCAGACAGCCCCCTTGGCACCCACTTAGGCCCTATGTTCCTCCCTTTTTTATTTTCATAATTTGAGGTGATTTATTTTTGCTTGGGGATGGTTCTGTGAGGTTTGCTTGTTTGGGGAGGTAGGGCTCTGTGGATCTAAAAGCTTGGTTTGTTTTCGACCTGCTTGTGCTTTCGGCCTCTATGATCCTGCTGTCCTATAGTTATCCAACCATGTTTGTAGCCCAAAAGGGCTATTAGGACACTGAAAATTAGGGTATGGATCTCTTTTGGTGGACAAACAGGAGGTAAGGGGAAGCTTGCTTCTTCCTGAAATGGACATAGCCAAAAATCCCTTAGAATCTACAGTCCCTAGAAGAAAAAAGCCACAGAATGTAGATTGAACAGGTGCACCAAACCTTGAGCCTGCGTTCAATGGTAGTGTGGATGTCCTCATCAGTTTTGGTGATCACCAAAGTGCCCTTGGAAATCTCCTCAGAAATCTACAAATACAGCAGAAAAAGGGCTGGTTAGTAATTAACAAGGCGGTCTTTGCTGCTTGTGTTTGTGGCGGGATGAGTTAGAGAGCCATTCATGCATTTAACAGCTGAGTCCAAGAAGCTGTGTTTAGGAGCCCTGCTTCTTTCCAGGAGAAAGTCAAAAAGAGCTAGCATGCACTTATGGGTGTCAGCATATTGGGAAGTGGATGACATCACCCATCACAGAAATATTTTTCGTTCTGGGGTGCTCTTATAAAAGAAACTGTACATTGGATAAGGAGAAGTTGATTCTTCCTTCTAACGAAGAATCCCAGACTGATGTGATGGGGGGACACAAATTGCATGCCCTTGAAGTAGAGATTTTCTAACCTGTTACTGGCAAGGAAAGAGGGGAAGCAAACAAACCCAGGCCCCAGGTCTTAAATTCTAATGTTCCCTACTCAAGATGAAACAGTCCCTGTCTCCCAAAGCACCCTTTCTGAATCTTGTAAGCTTGCTTTGAAGTTCCCGGATCAATACCTTCTCAAGCCCACTGATGATCTTCTCCACTTCGGCTTTGGATAAGATCCCAGCTTTCTCCAGAGCCTTGGCATAAGCTATACTTGAGCGGACGTCAACTTCCGCCAAGCGATGGTCTACCTCTATCGAAGAGTTGAGCTTCTCCATGATGGGATCAAGACTCCCCGTCAGCCTTCCTCCGTAAAGTTTATCACCCTGGGGAAAGAAGGAAGATGCCTTGCGCAGGTTAGCAAGAGTGAGAAATTAAGGAGGAATGTAGGAAATAACTCTAGCTAAGTATTGTTCACATGGACCAGATCTCCAGGGTTTCAGACAGGGAGCATCTCCTAGCCCTATCTGGGAATGCAACTGGGGACTGAGCCTTCCTTGGAGGTTTGTTTTAGCAGAGCTTGGATGGCAAATCTACCATGTATGATTCAGTCAAGATTCCTGCGTTGCAGTGGGTTGGACTAGATGACCCTCGGGGTCCCTTCCAACTCTACAGTTCTATGATTCTAAGCTGGCTTGTACTTTATTACACTGTTGGTCCATCTAGCACTGACTGGTAGTGGCTCTCTGGGGTTTCAGGCAGGGCACATTCCCAGCCCTACCAGGGTTGAACCTGAGACACACCCCCCCCAAGCGGCAGAGCTCCCCTCAAATGTTGAAGTCTGATTCTGAAATCATATGACCCACAGGTCTACCTCTGGAGCTCACCACCTCTCCCTCCCCCCCAGCCAACTTTTTGGTGAATCCAGCACATATAGCTTATTATTGATCTTCAGCGGAACACTCAGTGGATCACAATCTGCTTCTGTCAGCACAGGATTCCGTTGCTGCAACTGCTCCCGTTGCCTCAAAACAAATAGGAGGGCAACATGTGACTGCTCTGCCTCTTCAGGAGCCAAAGGTCAGCCGGCCAGGAAATATCATTTCAGGGTCAAGCCACATTGAAGCCTGCATTCAGCACTTTAAAAAGTAAAAATGCTTCTTTTTCCTGGGCAATGCCAGTAATGGAGGTTAGCATTGAGCAGCATCACTTGCAAATACCCTTTTTTTGCAAGAGACAGCGAGTCTTGTTAGGGGAGGATTTGCTTTCAAAAGGAAGGGTCTCTGAACGCAGGACTGAGTCAGACCTGCCGGTCCATCCCAGCCCTACTGCATGCAAAGAAGATGCTCTGCCACAGAGCCACAGCCTTTGCCCTGAAAATAAAGTTAAGATTCTAGTCCTCATGGTTTTGAATCAAAGAACCCAGGAAGCTGCCTTATGCTGAGATGCACTGCAGGTCCATCTCACTCAGAATTGTGTGCACTGACTGGCAGTGGCACTCCAGAGGTTTTGGCAGGGAGTCTCTCCCAGCCCTACCTAGAGATGTTATCTGGGAGTGAACCCGGGAGGTTCTGCACACCAAACTGATGCACTGAGCTGCTTGCCCTCTGCCTTATGGAGGTTTTCAAACAGAGGATGGGCTGCCATCTGTCAGGGATTATCTAGCTGTGGTTCCTATGTTGTAGGGGGTTGGACTAGATGACCCTTGGGGTCCCTTCCAACACTACAGTTCTAGGAATCCATATAGATACTTCCAATACAGCATGTGCAAATCAGACTGTGGCTCCACCTTGCCCAAGAGTGTCTGACTTGACCAGGAAACGGCCTTCAGCCATGCGAGCTTCTTTGAAACGGACGTGCCAGGGAGGGCGTCAGACTCCCCAGGAGCCTTCCGTATGCAATGCAGGTGCACCACCACAAAGCCTGGCCCCTTCCAATCTCTCCCCAACCCCTGGGCCTTCCAGCATTGCAAACCCCTCACATCCCCACCCTAAATTCATTCGCCTCCTGAACATAAGAACCACCTGCTGGATCAGGCCAATGGCCCATCTAGTCCAGCATCCAGTTCTCGCAGTGGCCCCACCCAGATGCCTGTGGGAAACCCCCAAGCAGGGATGTGAGCACAAGAGCATCTCTCCCTTCCTGTGGTTTCCAGCAACTGGTTTTCAGAAGCATCGCTGCCTCCAGCTTTGAAGGCAGAGCGCATCCATGATGGTTCCTAGCCACTGATAACCTTCACCTCCGTGAATTTGTCCTATCCTCTTTTAAAGCCATCTAGGTTTATGGCCATCCCTGCCTCCTGTGGGAGGGAGTTCCATAGTTTAACTATATGCCCTGTAAAGAAGAACTTCCTTCTGTGTGTCCTGAAATCTGCCAACATTTAGCTGATGGCACACTATAAATAAGAAGGTTCTATGATTCAATCCTACAACGGGTCAAAAAAAATGAAACTTAGATACCCAGCAATAGCTGTTGTCTGAAAACTCAGGCACCAGATGTCTAGAATCTAAGTGCTATAAATGAAACCATAAGAATAGCCCTCTTGGGGCTGTTTAGCTCAGTACTCTGCCTCCAACACACGGTAGTTCAATGGACTCACATATATGCATGGTTTAACAGCCAGGCCCTTGTTCACTAACAGCAGTGAGAGGTACGCTTCCTCTAACCATGGAGGGTATACAAGTCTCATCTAACCATGCTAACAACCACAGTAAAGGGGCACCCATATGTCTGCTCTGCAGCAATGGAACACACCATATATTTTATTTATTCACATCCTACTCTCCAGCCCTGGGGAAAAATGCTCATCAAGAGGCTTACAAATTTCAGTAATAAAACAACTCCTGATCTCGGGCTTAAATTGTAAAGCACATGACACAAAAGGAAAAGGGTTTCGGAGGGAGGAGGAAAACAGCAAACCCAGAAACTGGTTCTTAGCATGTAAGACCCTTCAGCAGCTCTTCGGTGACAGTGAATTCCACCATCCCAAAAAATCCTTATCCCATGCTGCAACCATGCCCTCTCCAGCGTGCAAGCTACTGTCAGTGCCATCAAAACGGAAAATGAATCACAGAAATAACTACAAACCCTAATTTTGCTCAAACTGATTTCTGATGTGAAGCCTCCGCAATGACAAACCTTATTGTGAAAAGGGACAGGGATGGAAGGTGGGGTTTTGGGGGGGGTACGGGGGGGAGAGGTGAACTTCCAAAAACTCCCAGCTCACCTCGGATGCCATGTCTGGCGATGTTTCCTCCTTCTCCAATTTGGCTTAGAAAGAAAGCAAGCTTTGCAAAATCTGGAAGAGAGCCAGAGATTGGGGGTGGTTTGACACTTGCATAAGAAGCCCGCCCCTCTACCATCCCAGACAGACAGACAGACAGACAGAGCGAGACAGAGATGCGGTGCATCCTTTCCCCTCTTTGCAAGGCTACTGGAGAGACCGCCAGGGAGCGCCCCGCAGCTGCTTCCCACGATGGGCTCACCTGCTGCGCCTCTGAAGCACCAACCAGCCGATCTGTGCTGTTCCAAGCCGCCCAGGGCTCCCCTTTTCAAGCGACAGTCTCCAGCAAGCCACGCCCCCTGGGCGGGTCTTACTGTCAGAACGGATAGCTGGCCCCGCCCACCGACCCTCTGGCTTTACCCCAACGCTTCTGGAAGGGCTGCTCTCAAATCTGTATTCCTAATAGCGCGAAGTGATTAAACGCATCAAGAGATATCAAACTCGCTCTTGTTGCAGAGTTTCGTTTTTTTACCGACTCTGTCTCCAAATCTTAGGAAATAATTTAGCAAGTTATGTGTGTGGCGGGGAGAGGGAAGTATTATATTATAGCTAGATTATGATGATCCCTCCCCATCTATCTATCTATCTATCTATCTATCTATCTATCTATCTATCTATCTATCTATCTACCTATCATCTATCGCATTTATCTCCCACCTTTTTGTCCAAGAAGCCCGGGAGGGCTTAGAAAAGTCAGCGCACAGCCTTGATTAAACATGTTGGTTGTAGGATGCTGATATGTGTTTTGATCTGTTTTTAGCTTATTGCTGGTTCATTTAAAAAAAAAATCAACTTATTATTCGGATGTTTTAGATTAGCTGCCTTTGACTGGTTTTTCTGACCATGTTATGGTTTTGTTCTTTTTGTCGCCCTTCCCCTTTTGCATCAAATATTCCAAAATTAGAGGCGTTGTGTTTGTGCAAGGCTTTTGCCATCTAAGATCCAAGAGGCAAAGAATGAAGTGCGTCAAAGAATGTCACATTCCTGCTTTTATCATTTCTTATTTTGTTATGCTATGGTGATTTTAAGTTGCTACTCCTGCATTGCAACAGCGGTTGACAAATCAGATCAAGAAAATGGTTTCAAAAGCAACCCTGTCCATCATGTCCAAATTTCTTTCATATGTATCAATCTCTCCCTCCTCGCACCATATAATAACCTATGTTGTTTAATGGGTTTTCCCCCTTCATTAATGACATAATTCATATAAGGTTAAGCACTTTAGCTTACTTATCTAAGTAGGAGATGTTATATCCACCCCCCCCCCCGGCCGGCTTTATCTGGATTGCTTAATTTCTATAAAAAATCTGTCTGGAAATCTCACTTTTGGGTTGCTATTATGATGAGAAATGCACTCTGCACTGACTCAGGGAAGCAAAGTAACATAGGAAGCTCAATATTTATTTGTTGGTTATTTATTAAATTTGTATACACAAATTTGTTCACAACATATAAATACAAAATGAGAATGCAAAATATATAATAAAAACAAGACCCATAAACCCCCACAAATCAATAACTCCCCTCACATAAGCCTCCTTATGCTAAAACCAGGGGGGTCCCCCCAACCCTCTTGGGCCCATGTGGAAATCTGAGCAGCTAAGGCACCACAAAATACCCATTTCACAGAAGGAAAAATGGGTGATGTTCAGAAACCACTACCCACAGCACAATCCAAACCAGCATGGGTGTAATGGTTAGCATGTTGGATTAGGGCCCAGGAGGTGAGTTCAAATCTCCACTCCACCATGAAGCTAACTGGGTGTCTTTGGGACAGTCACCTTCTCTCAGCCTAACCTGCTTCACATGGTTATTGTGATGATAAAATGGAGAGTAAGAGGGTGAGAACGGTGTATTCCACCATGAGCTGATGGGAGTTGTAGTCCTAAATTTCTGAAGGGCAGCAGGATGGTAAAGGCTGACCTAAAGGAACAACTGAAGCTGTGTGTCCCATTAGCCGATTGCAAAAAATCTAAATTCATATGAAACACTTTTCTTTGATATGCAGATTCTTATTTCCCCTGAAGGTACTGAAGATGCTGATTTCTGCCTCCCTTTCCTCAGTTGTTGTGTTTTCCCCTATGTCATTTTGTTTATTGTAACCTCCTTGGGGCAAGGACCTGCCTTCTTGTCCCTTGCAAAGTGCCAGGCACATTGACAAATAGACCACAAGCCATTATACTGGAAAAAATTCAGTGTCATTGAATCAAAAATGGTTGGGGCAACATCTTGTGTCTTTAAGAGTACGCATAATTGTTTTAAAGTAGTTTTTAATATTGTATTTTGCATTGCTGTCACCCACTCTGGGGCTTTCTGGTGAAGAACAGGTAAGAAAGATAATAATAATAATTGTAATTTTATTATTATTCCTAGATTTGTGTGTGGTATACTGTAGTGGGTAGTGTCGAACTGGGACCTGGGAGAGATAAGGGTCCAAATAAAATTTGCTGGATGTGACCTTGGAGGCCAGTCACTGACTTTCAGCCTAACCTACCTTGCAAGGTTGTTGCAGGGATGAATTTGGAGGGGTAGAAGGGGTTGTAAGTCAACTTGAGCTCCTTGGTGAAAAAGGTAGGATATAAATGCAACAAACCAACAAATAAATAAATAATAAACATCTGGGTCCTCATAATATAAAACTTTTATTTCATTATTCTTAGATTTATGTGTACAAATAAAATAAAAGTTCCTTTTAAACTATTTTAAAACTGAATAGTATAGCAATGCTTCTTCATTCTTTAAGAAGCAATTATGTTTAATGAATGTGGGGTGCTAAAATGAGCTTTTTTAAAAAAAGTACGTTCAGCATTGCAAGAAAGATTCTGTATACATCCTGAAAGTGCTGGCGAAATGCTTGATCAGCTGAACTTGTATGGAGAGGTGTTGACATTTTTGTTTTTTTAAAACCAGTTGTTTTAATGAATAGGGAATGTTTGTGCGTGTTTCCTTTCTTTATAAAAAAGAAAGAAACAGAAAGAAAAGGAAAGGAAAGGGGAGAGAAAAAAGACACTTTGGTGTCATCAGCAAAATGCTGAGCGTAGTAAACATCTTTCATGACAAAGAATACAAATACTCACAATAGCTGGCGCTGGGCCTCTCTGCTTTCAATAGTTAATACCGACATGCACACAAGTGACCCTGGGCCCCCCTGCCATCTCACTCAGAACGCTGCACCGAAAAACGTTGCTATGCTGAGCACACTTTTTTGGGGAGGAAAAAGGGGACAAAGTGCCTTTGTTCTCTCTGTGTTGTCTAGCAACATGGCTGGGCCAGGGACCAGCAAGGAAGCTCTGTGTGTGTATATATGCTTCTCTTTTGCTAACCAGAGGGTGCTTTCATGCAGCCACTTATCGTAGCTGCTGTTTTTATTTCATAGAATAATAGAACTGTAGAGTTGGATGGGGCCACCAAGGCCATCTAGTCCAACCCCCTGCAATACAGGAATCTTTTGCCCAATGTGGGGCTCGAGCCTGTGACCATGAGGTCAAGAGTCTCTCACTATCTACTAACTGAGCTATCCCCGCTCTGATGTTATTAAGGGACAGATACAGTAGAGTTCAAAGCTATAGATTTTGGAGATTAAGGCTCTCATGCTCTACTAGCTGAGCTATACCATACGGACTTAGCTGTTGCCAAAAACTTACACACTGCTCAATTGTAGCAGAAAAACCTTGAAGCGGTTTACAAAGAGAATAAAACAATTAAATTATCAGTAAAAACAAGCATGGCCAACAGCCAGGGATTGTAGAAGTTGTAGATCTGCATTATCTGGTGGGGAAAAGTTTTTCCACACCCAAGTAAAAGGGGAAACAATTTCTGTAGCTGGACTGCGTAAGAACGTAAGAAGCGCTTGCAGGATCAGGACTGCGGTCCCACACCAAATGCACATTTTGTTTGTTTATTTAATATCCCACCTTTCTTCCAAGGAGCTCAAGGTAGCTTACAGGGCTCTCCCAAAGGGCTGCCTTTGAAATGTGATCAGAAACTTTGACTGGCTCAAAGAGCTGCAGCCAAACTGTTTGCAGGGGCTGGTTACAGAGAAGCAGATGACTCCTTTGCTACAAGAGCTCCACTGTTTCCAGGCGCAATTCAAAGTGCTGGTTTTGACCTATAAAGCCCTACGTGGCTTAAGACCAAGCTATCTGAAAGATGGTATTCCCTCACTTGCCCAGGCTCTGAGATCTTCAGGGGAGGTCCTTCTCTTGGTGAAGAAATTAAAGCACATCGCTTCCCCCAAAGGATCCTGGGAACTGTACTTTCTCCCCCCCACAGAGCCACAATTCCCAGAACCCTTTGCAAACTACTGTTCCCAGGACTCGTAGAAGGGATCCCTAGGGTCATCTAGCCCAGCTCACTGCAATGCAGGAATCTCATTGCAAATGTGCTAGCATTTTTATTGCTGTACCACATAAGGGGAAGTGGCACACTTTCTAAACGTGCCTTGGCTATGCTCTAAAATGCATGGTGTGGTTTACTAGGGATAACCTCACAGGTTGTTAATGAGTTTTAGTATCTGCAAGTTGCTTTGAGTCATTTTCAGTGGATAAAGTGACAACCATAATAATAATAATAATAATAATAATAATAATAATAATAATAATAATAATAAAAGATTCAGGTAGGTAGCTGTGTTGGTCTGAAGCAGTCAAAATAAAAATAAAAAATTGTCCAGTAGCATCTTATAGACCAACTTTGTTCTGGTATAAACTTAGTTGGTCTATAAGGTGCTACCAGATAATTTTTTATTTTTTTTATCCCCCCCCAATAATAATAATAATAATAATACACTTGATCTTAGCCAAAAGGCCAAGAAGTGATGTTGATTATGTTAATAAAAAATGGGGTAGTAGCAGTGGTGGGAATACGATGTGTACCTGCTATAAGGTGGCTGCTGGTTCGATTCCTTTCTATGGTAGTAAAGGGAGATGGGAAAGGTTTCTCTCAATTAAAGGGAGATGGGAAAGGTTTCTCTCAATATTTTCTAAGCTCTGTACTTTGTGAATACTATCTGCAGTAAATTCCTAAGTAAATCTCTGAGCTAATCTTACTTCTGCAAATTTCGGCCAGACAGTTAGCAAAGACAGCAGTTTCTTGCTATTTCTGATCAGACAGGTCAGGAGGTCGTTTCCTGCCTAGTCAGCTAGCAAGAAACCGCTGCTGTTAGCAGTAACTAACCAGACCTACTAAATTTGGCGGGCAGGTCAAAAGTTCATTTCCTACCCAGCTGCTTAAAGAGGCCCCTTTTCCTGCCTTATGCTTACTAATGCAAAGATGAAGACACGTGTACGAAGGAGAGAGGAGAGATTGCTTAGCTAGCATAAAGACAGGAATGTTTAGCAAGCAATAAAATGTGTTTAGCAAGCAATATAGATGTGCTATGTAAGGGAATAATTTGAGAAGGTATGGGAGGGGGGAGAGTGTTCAGAAGAGTATAAGAAGTCTGTAGATGCGTATTTCTTTACAGCCAGTGTATTTTCAGGAGCTATCTAGCTGGCTGTCTCTGTGTACAGAATGTTTCTGTGGACAGATTTTAATAAACTTTTTCTCCAAAGAAGATTTTGCTTTCCTGGTACTTTTGTTCCCTCCAAGGTCCGGGGATGGCGTGGCTGATGGATCCCTAGGTAAATAAGGCTTCATTTCTTTGGGGGCTCGTCCGGGATCAGCCCTCTCCCCAATACGGACCAGAGGGCCAGGCTCAACCAAGGTGAACAGCTCAGCAGCGTTTGCAGGCTTCAGCGCGCACCCCGCCTGTTTTGTGGGGGAAGCCGGCCACACTGTCCTGCAGTGGAGACATCTTGTTGAGGGAGAAAAACAAAGAGGACGGCGCCAAGGGGACAGGTCCGCAGCGGAAAACGGTAAGCCCAAGGGAAAGGGCGTGGGCCCCCAAGGAAAAGGGGGGCGAGGTCTGATCAAGCCTCACCTGGTTGTGCAGAGGGCCACCAGGAAGGGAAAAAAGGGCGTGGCAGTGTTATGCCACCAGTAAGGTTTGGTAAAAAGGGGACTGGTTGTGCAGGAGAGTGCCACCAGCAAAAATTTGGAACAGAAGAGGGAGGGATATATATGTATTGTGATTTTTTTGGTGTGTTTTGAGTATTGCATGCTGAAGTTATTTTGGTGTGTTTTGTGTATTGCATGCTGAAGTTATTTTGGTGTGTTTAGTGTGTTACATGTTGAAATTATATTGATGTGATTTGTATGTTGTATGTTGTTATGTTGCATGTCAGATATTCCAGTAACTGAATTGTTGTCAAGTGTGGGCCAGGGCTTAGTGTCCCCTTGGCCGAGCAATTGTAGGTCTGTTGTGTGTGAAGTGTGAGAGAATTTTTACTGTGAATAGTAGCGAAGGATCTGGAAGAAATGGGTTCTGGCCAAAGTAAAAGTACCCCTTTGAAATGCTTTTGGAGATTCAAGCTGATGAGAGGGGAAGATGAGGACATTGTGAATTAGATTGGCCCACCCAAAAGAACAAATTGGCCGTCCACCGGGACCCTTGATTTGCAACTCATTAATCCATTATATCAGAACATTTTGAATGTCCACCCTGATCAAATCCCCTACATTTCCACATGGAAGACCAATGTGGAAAAGAACCCCCCCCCCCTGGCTGAAGTCATGCTGCAAAAAGTCTCAGGCAGCAGTATCTGCTCAGTCAGGAAAACAGGAGGACAACCCCCCAGTCCTCCAGGATTCAGAGATGGAAGAAGATAAAGTTTTAATGCCCCCACCGCCTTATGCCCTGGCAACAGCCCTGGCACCACCCCCGCCACAGGGAACAGATGGCCCAGCCCCAATCCCGTGGACAATGCATTGTTAAGACCTGGGCGAAGATGGAGAAAGGGAGGAACGAGAAGAGGATGATGAGGATGAGGCATTTGTAGGAAGATTGATTAAGTTGACAAGTGATGGAAAGATATGAACAGAGGAACAGGCAAAACGTTTGAAAAAGTATGTGGAACTTTATGAGAAGTGGACGTCAGTCCCCATATGTTAAAAACAGCGGGATGTATAGGGGAACAGAGAAGAAAGTGGCAGAAGGAGTGGGGAAGGCAGTGAAAAGAGTGACCCTCCATAGGGCACATAAAGCACAGGAGAAGGGCGCGGCCAGAGTGATGCCTCTCCATAGAGTGTATGACCCTCCGGCCCCCGCGGGACCTAATGGGGTGGTGCCCAATAGAACTCATACAGTTCAACATGTCCCCTTCTTTAGTGCAGATGTTTGTAATTGGAAGAACCAAAACCCTTCATTTGAAGAAAACCCTGCCCAAAATCATTAAGCTGTTTGAGGGAATTTTTAAAACATACAACCCCACTTTTTATGATGTGTAATATTTGATGGATGCCCTGCTAACTACAGAAGAGGCTAGGCGAATTCATGCTGAAGCCCGAGCACACATGAGAGCGCAGGGGGCAGGAGATCAAGCTGTTGCAACAGGATATCCTGAAACTACACCGAATTGGGATTATTAGATCATTGAAGGGCAAAATGCCCTCACCACTTATCGCCAAAATGTCTTAAATGGCATGAGGAGGGCAGCCAGAAAACCCACCAACTTCGTGGAGGCCAGAGAAATAGTACAAGGGACAGAGGAGGCCCCTGGAGCCTACTTAAAGAGGCTGAAGGAAGCCTACCGCCAGTGTATCCCTGTGGACCCAGATGAGGCTGCCAATGCCCCTATCATAAAAACTGCCTTTGTAGCCCAAGCAGCGCCCGATATCCACCAAGAAAAATGAAGGTTTTTATGGGCCACACCCTTGAGTGGATGTTAGAACTGGCTCAAACCACTTATAATCAGAGGGAAAAAGAGACCCAGAAGAAAAAAGGAGAAGTACCAGGAGGAGAAGTTGATGGCCCTGAAGACGGGAAGTCCACCGTTAGGAGAAGAAGAGGAGGGCAAGGCTGCTTAGGAAAGAGCAACAGCATGCCTTCAAGGATTTGAAAAAGGCATTGCAGCAAGCACCAGCGCTGGGCATCCCAAATCCTGAGAAGCCTTTCTCCCTGTTTGTGGATGAAGACCAGGGAACAGCGAAGGGAGTGCTATGCCAAAAATTGGGAAGCTGGCAGCAGCCCGTGGCATACCTATCTGAGCGCCTGACGCCTACAGAACAAGGTTTACCGCCATGCATGAGAGCAGTTGTGGCAGTAGCTACCCTACTGAACAAAGCAGACAAATTTACTTTTGGCCAAGACACTGTTTGTGTGACTCCGCATGCAGTCCCAGCACTGCTTGACATGAAGGGTACCTATTTCCTCTCCCAAGCAACGATGAGAAAGTGCCAGATGCTATTGTTGCACCCGCGTTTGAAGTTCCAGGTTACCACCGCCCTCAACCCAGCTGCCCTATTACCGGTAGGAGTAGGTGAGGAGCCCACGCATGACTGCATTGAAGTAATGGATGAGGTGTACTCTAGCAGACCTGACCTTAAAGATGAAGCAGACCCCTAGTGGCCATCATGGTTTATGGATGGAAGCAGCTTCATTGAGGTTGGACACCGGAAAGCAGGCTATGCAGTGGTAGCCCTGGAAGACCAGGTGATCGAAGCAAAGTCACTCCTGCCTGGAACATCGGCCCAGCTGGCAGAGCTAACTGCGCTTACCAGAGCCCTGAGCCTGGCAAAGGGACAGAAGATAAACATTTATACAGATTCTAAGTATGCATTCCTGACTTTACATGCCCATGGAGCCTTATGGAAAGAAAGAGGTTTGCTTACCTCCAGAGGAAGCCAGGTGGCCCACCCACAAGCCTTGTTGAACCTTCTGGATGCTGTATGGGAGCCCGAGGCAGTGGCAGTTATCCATTGTTATGGACACAAGACTGGACCAGGAGAAGTGGCCAGAGGAAATCGATTGGCAGACAAAGTGGCCAAAGAAGCAGCCCGGGAACTGGCCCCCGCCTCGGTTATTGGAGCACTGGTCCCAGAAGAGATTTTAAGCACCACTGACAAGCCAGCTTATACGAAGCAGGAAAGGGACACTGCAGATGCTCAGGAGCTGACATTGTCCAAAGAAGGATGGTACCTTACCCCTGATGACAGGATATGGATTCCAGAGTCCTTTCTCGGCAGATTACTCAGAGATACCATGATTCAACCCACATAGGACCAGATGCTACAACCAAGCAGCTGGAGAAGTGCTTCTATATAGCCCACCTCTACCAACTGGCAGCCCAGATTTCCAGGAAATGCCTGCTGTGTCAAAAGAATAATCCCAGAGCCAGACCACTGGCTCCCCCAGGGATTCAGCACAGTGGAACTGCACCTATGGAAGATCTTGTCGTGGACTTTACTGAATTACCCCGTTGTGGACTACACCGCTACCTGCTGGTGGCAGTGTGCACCTACACCGGAGGGCCGAAGCATGGCCAACAAAGACTGAAAAGGCATTTGAAGTAACCAGGTGCCTGCTTAGGGAAATCATCCCTCGCTATGGATTGCCAAGGTCCATAGGATCTGACAATGGACCAGCATTTGTTCATGCAGTCCTACAGGGACTGGCAAAAGCGCTCCAGATCAACTGAAAGTTGCATACAGCATACAGACCCCAGAATCAGCTATCCAAGCTGACACAGGAAATTGGGTCTAATTGGGTGACAATGTTACCTCTGGCATTACTCAGGGTCCGCAGTCTCCCGTCAAAGCGAACCCACCTGTCACCTTTTGAAATTCTGTTTGGAAGACCAGTTCCATATGTTAGAATGTTAACTCCATATGCTAGCCAAGATATGCAATTGAATAATTAAGTCCAGATGTTCTTCCGAGTTTTCTTTTGTCTCAACAGGTGGACCCAGGCTCGCAACCCCTGTGTGTTGGCTGCATCAGTTCGAGCCAGGTGATGAAGTGTGGGTAAACGATTGGGCACGGACGCAGCTACAACCATGCTGGAACCTTATACCGTCCTGCTCTCCACACCCACTGCCGTGAAATTCGCCGGCATCACCCCTTGGGTCCACCACACCAGAGTGACCACTACAGATTGGACTGTGCAGTTAAATCCTGATTAACCCCTTCGGCTGACCATCTCCAGACCCTCCGCTGACGACCGCTCTGCTGATATCACACCGGAAACTGATATCTCTACGCACAGCTGGAGAATTGGATGGGAGGGGCGCCCGCGGGCAGCGCTCCCAACGTACCTGTTCTACGAACTCACCCACCTGAGAATATCCTACCACAATATAGGGACAGAGCGAGACTTACAATAATTTGGGAAGGGGACCACCCCATTGGGCATTTGACTCCTCACCAGGCTAGAGTTTTAGCAGCAGTCTATTCTTGTGGGTGTGTTGCTTTTTATTTCTCACCAAACCCCCCTCCAGGAGGTGCTTCTCTTTCTCCCACTCATCGAAGTACCATACACCCAGTGGGCCTTAGAGGTAGTTACACACATACTCTTGAGTGACTGACACGATACCCACCATGACTGAATATTGGTGGGAGGAACCATGGAGATATTGGGGATGGTGGGTAGGAGTGATATGTACCGGCCTGCTTGTTTGGATGCTCCTGTATTTTTGGTTGGCATGAACGGTATCATATTTGTGGGAAGAAACGTAATCCATCTATACCTTTGATGATTCTCCTTTTCTTTTTAGTTGGAGAACCCACATGCGTATTGGCACAGCCAAGGAAAAGTCCCCCGACTTCCCTTGCCGACATTTCCCGTTTGATGACTGAGTGGGGTGCCCATAACTCCTACAATAGGTGGTTACAAATGGCTGAAATGGAGCATGTTGCTTCAACATTTCAGACCATGGCGAGGCTATTCGTGATCTGGCAGCAAGCTTTGAAAAGGTAGCATATGTCCCTGTACAAACCTGGGAGGGCTGGGATATGTCTTGGTTGGACGGCATCTTCCCAGGTGGATGGATGGGGAGGATATTTACTATGGTGATAGGCCCAATAATGCTTCTATTGCTTTTCTGCTTTTGTATTCCCTGCTTGATGCAATGCTTGCAACATATGATGGAAAAGATGATGTCTCGCACAATGGATCTGTGTGTGATTGTTTTTATGAGAGAATATAGACCCCTACCCCAGAACGAATCTAAGTAATAGATTGTTCAAAAGAAGAGGAGGGAGTAAAGGGAGATGGGAAAGGTTTCTCTCAATTAAAGGGAGATGGGAAAGGTTTCTCTCAATATTTTCTAAGCTCTGTACTTTGTGAATACTATCTGCAGTAAATTCCTAAGTAAATCTCTGAGCTAATCTTACTTCTGCAAATTTCGGCCAGACAGTTAGCAAAGACAGCAGTTTCTTGCTATTTCTGATCAGACAGGTCAGGAGGTCGTTTCCTGCCTAGTCAGCTAGCAAGAAACCGCTGCTGTTAGCAGTAACTAACCAGACCTACTAAATTTGGCGGGCAGGTCAAAAGTTCATTTCCTACCCAGCTGCTTAAAGAGGCCCCTTTTCCTGCCTTATGCTTACTAATGCAAAGATGAAGACACGTGTACGAAGGAGAGAGGAGAGATTGCTTAGCTAGCATAAAGACAGGAATGTTTAGCAAGCAATAAAATGTGTTTAGCAAGCAATATAGATGTGCTATGTAAGGGAATAATTTGAGAAGGTATGGGAGGGGGGAGAGTGTTCAGAAGAGTATAAGAAGTCTGTAGATGCGTATTTCTTTACAGCCAGTGTATTTTCAGGAGCTATCTAGCTGGCTGTCTCTGTGTACAGAATGTTTCTGTGGACAGATTTTAATAAACTTTTTCTCCAAAGAAGATTTTGCTTTCCTGGTACTTTTGTTCCCTCCAAGGTCCGGGGATGGCGTGGCTGATGGATCCCTAGGTAAATAAGGCTTCAGTAGAAGTTATTTTACACTGTAAAAAGTACTCTTAAAGTGACATAATAATATTAAGAATGGTGCTACGAGAGGGACGTGGGTTCGATTTCTTTCTGTGCTAGAGGTTATTTTAATTTACACTATAAAAAGTATTCTTAAAGCGACCTAATAATAACAATGAGGATGGTGCTGCGAGACTGACGCGAGTTCGATTCCTTCCCGGGGCAGAAGTCATACTCCAGCGTGAAAGGTATTATTGATACCTACATATACTATTTCCTCCCTTTCCTACGGAAAGAGCCGTCCGCCCTGAACTCCCTCGAGGAAGGCGGGAGGAGGCCGCCGAGATCCCCGCTCCGACCGGGCCGCCCTCCCGTCTCGGAAGCATCGCCCGGAAGGGAAAGAGGCAAAGCGGCCGCTGCCTGAGCAGCGACGCGGCCGGAGACGACGCAGCCGAGAAAGGCGGCGGAGGGCCGAAGGGAGGAGCGAGCAAAGGCGGCGCGAGAGGCAGGAAGAGGCCGCGGCGTGGGCAAGATGGAAGTGTAAGATGGCGGAGCGACCGCGGAAGCCCCGCTTGCTCCGAAGTCACCCCGTTTCTCTCTCCTCCCCTCCCCGCCGTAGGATAAGGGGGGATTCCCTGCCTGTTAGAGGGGGGGGGGGGTGCGTGTAAATTCAGGGGAGTGGGTGAGGCCGTTCAAACTCGGGTGGGAGGAAGAGGGGGGGGGATTCCTGGAATGGTCCTTTTTCCTGAGGTGAATTTCCTCACATTTAGGTGGCTGAGGGAAAAATTTTTTAGGGGGGGGGGGAGAGATATTTCCTACTTGGGGGGATTCCTGGAATTGACTTTTCTCTAGGCAAACTTTCTCACATTTAGATGGCTATGGGGTTTTTTTTGGGTAGGGGGAAGAGGTGACCTGCAGCTGCCCTTTCCAGAGGTAAATCTCACATTTAGATGGCTAAGGGATTTTTGACGGGGTGGGGGGGGGAGTTTCTGTGATTTGGGGGGAGCAAATGGAGGGGTGGATTTCCAGGAATTGGCAATGCCTGAGGTAATTTCCTACCCTTCCCCACCCCCAAAAAATACAATTGGAGGGATGGCTGAGGAAAGGGGGGGGGGTAGAAAATGAAATCGTTCCTAAGAGGGAGAGGTGAGATGGGGTCCTGGAATTGGCATTGCTTGATGAAATTTCCTAAAATAAAAGAACACCAATATATTTGAAGGGATGGTTGAAGAAATGAGGGTGCTGGAGAGATGCCTAGAGAAATTCCTCTCCTCAAAAGTTCTGAAGGGGTGAATGAACAATCGGACGGGTGCAGACCTCCTTCTTGGGCACACAACATTATTTTTATTTTTGTCATTTCATAAAATTTATCCACTAGATTGTAAAAAAAAAAGAAGAAAAACCCTCAAAGTGACATACAATACCAAAAAAGATAAAACAATAAAATTACCACTGGAAACAATTTAAAACATTCAAAAAATTAAAATCAGTAAGCTAAAAAGAAGTGTAAAACAGGCACCAGCATTCTAAGTATCTGGGTAGGCTTGTCTATAAATGATAATATATTTAGGAGGTACTGAGCAGACAGAGAAGGGGCTGCCTGAAAAACTTGCAGAGATAAAAGGAGATGACAGTCCCTTCATGCAGCCTCACAATCTAATGCACACAGTACAAAATGAAAAGCGAGTGAGGAGGGCAGAGGAAAGCAGATGGACCCAGGACCCAGTTCTTGAAGTTATATAATCTCAATGGCATCATCTGGCTCCCTGCTTTCAGTGGCACTGTCAACATTAATTTTAGACTCTAGGTTTAATGTTCTGTTGGGTGGTAATATGTATTTATTCCACTTTTGTCCCCCTCCATTCTCCTGAGGGGAGCTCTGGGCTTCTGCACCAAAATCCTGCCCTGACCATTGCCTGCTTTTTAAGTACTGTGCACTACACACAATATCCAGCAGCTCTCAGTCTTCTGGCTAATGGATGGGGCCAGAGTGTGGGTACGTCCACTTAGAGTAAAACATGCATAGGGTTGCACTGCAGATTTTGTTAAGATTTCCCTAACTGACGGTCACTTGTTTGTGTCACCTACAGGTTACCAGATCTGTGGAGATTTTTATGCATGATCATCTTTTTCTAATTCAGAATTATTAATCTACAAGGGAGGGAGGGGGAAAGCACATTTTTGTGTCACATCCTTGACATGAATGTCTGTAAAATATTTCCATATAGCACCCTTCACCAACCTGGTATACTCCAGATGCTGGGGACCACAATTCCCACCAGCCCTAGCCAGATTTAAACATCTAGAGCAGGGGTCAGCAAACCTTTTCAGCATGGGGTCAGTCCACTATCCCTCAGACATTGTGGGAGGCTGGACTATATTTTGAAAAAATGAATGAACAAATTTCTGTGCCCCACAAATAACTCAGAGATGCATTTTAAATAAAAGGACAAATTCTACTCATGTAAAAAACACACTGATTCCCGGACTGTCCGCGGGCTGGATTTTGAAGGCTATTGGGCCGCATCCGGCCCCTGGGCCTTAGTTTGCCTACCCATGATCTAGAGGGTACCAGTCCAGGAGTGGCTGTTTCATGGGGCTTTTCTTACAACCGTCACACATAACAGTTTGTGAGCTTAAATCTGAAAATAGAAAGGATCCTGCACACTGGACAATATTGCCAGCTTTTCTTTCTTCCACACCCTCATCGTTGCTCATTTTCTGCTTCGCTCTGTCTTGGCCCAGTCCCACCCTTGCAAAAACAAAAGTAACAAAAAAAATTAAATGCCTGGGACTGGATAAGTCAAAAGCAAAGTCCATTAGTAGTTGCTAGGATAGAGCAGCTTCATTTTCATGAAGTGAAAATCAAATCCCTGTGTAAAGTCATTTCATACTTGAGAAATGATCAGATTGGTTCTTCATTTACATAGAAACACTAAGCTTTAATCAGTGCCTCTACAAGAAATGATTAACTGAAGGGCTGACATGTTTATATTCAGATTATTTAATATGAACTCTTTACCTCTTGAGGGCTCCAGGTTCCCCATTCCTGCACTATAGAAATTGGACTTACTCCATCTTCCCATATGATATGCATCATTCATCTTTACTATTTTTTAAATGAAGCTGTTAAGGATAACTTTAAAAAAATAATATGGTTACTGTTGAGTGCCAGATGGAGAGTCATTTTTAAACGCTTTACACATGTTATCACAGAACAGATTGTGTGGGATGAAGGCCACCATCATGCTGAAGCTGAATAGGTCTGATTCTGGTCAGTGTCTGAATGGGAGGCCAGCTGGGAACCACATGTGGGTTCCATGATGAAAGAAAGATAGGACATAAATGTAAGAAAAGTAAATTGCAAGCAGTTTTTCTTGCAAATGAAAACTTATGGGTGATCGCAAGGGTCTTGACAAAAAGATGGGTTTTGAGAAGTTCATTTTGAGTTTCTGTTCATAGAAATGTATTTGTTTAATTTGAAAGTTGTACTGGACATGATTGTCTTTATTTAAATGGAAACCATCTTAAAGATGCACATTTTCTTTGTTTATTACTGTGTCTTCCCCAGAAAGGAAAAAGGTTCCTCCCCCCCTCCTCCCAGGGTGTCCTGAAGTAGAAATGGATGGGGGTTATATTTGGTACAATCTGACCCTATGCACTTTTACTCAGAAGTCCCACTGACTTTACTAGTACACAGTACCAAGTACTTAGGTTGCGATCAAACTGTGTGTGTGTGTGGCAATGTCAACTGGTATCATTCTTAGCATATTGATGTAGTTACATTCAAGACGGAAATGGGACCACCCTTTGTTTTAAATGCACTTCATCAACAATAATTCTTCCTAGACCCATTAGTACATTCAGTTGCTTTCCGTACTGTGTTCTCCTTTATTTTATTTTATGTGGGGCATTAAAAAAATAGGCTTTGGTCATAGAGAATCTGCAGGGATTTCTCTAGATGTAGATGGAATGCAAAGATAGCCCTCTTCCAAAGAATCAAATATACGTATCAACAAAAAGCAGTATCCGTTTTTGCAATGCATGAATGTGTGTGTTTGTGATCTTGCTTGCTTGCTGAAGTTTCTGCTGGATCAGCAAAATGTGTGATGAGAACTGCACCTCAGCGTATTTTCAGAAGGGGGTCCCCTCTTTCCCCCCTCACCCTATCCCAATGCAATTTCAAAAACAATGCTAGAAACTGTGGAAGTTTGTGGAAGAGGCACTGAACTTGTTTGAAAGTGATGAGTATGACAGTTCTATTCAAACAGTTGGCTGTGCTTGACATAATACATTGTACTTTTAAATATGTTGCAATAGGGGGACCCGAGAATAGCCTTACCCTCCTCCTTTTATATAGCTGTGACAACTTTCTGTTGTTAGTGCTGTCTGTCTGTTCAGCAGAACCCATTGTCCTGAGGATGTATAGCGGTCGCGGCTTTGTGGTGTTTTTGTTTTCTTTTAAAAACTAACATTCTATTTATTTATAATGGAAATAAATTAAATAATATTGTCTGTAGCTTAATCGGGATTGTGCTTAAATAGTAAACAATAGCTAGCAAGTCCCAATGGAATTGAATCTAAGCAATTGTAAATAAGTGTGGGTTGCAGTAGTGCTTGCTGGCTGTGGAACATGCCAGTCTGCTCCATCTCTAGTTGTGCTTTAAAAAGGTATTTATGTGTGGCTGGTTGCTTAAAGTATGAGGGTCCACATTTGTGAATGGTGTTGATAGCAATGCAGGAATCTTGGGAGCTGCCTATCTACCCTATGGAAAGACTGGATAGCATCCACAATTGGATGTATACATTTGTTCCCTGATTCAGCAGATGATATGATGTTTGTTATCCTACTTCTCCATCTCTAAAGAAACAAGGCAGTGTGAAATTTACAAATAACAAGTAAAGCAATTCAGAAGGTACTGAGACATCCAGCAAAAGTTTCATGGCAAGCTCAGGCAGCATAGAAAGGGACACCAGCAACTTGACAGGGCCAGCACAACTGTCAAGGTTTCAAGGCAAGCTCAGCCTCCTTAGGCAGGGAATTTTGCAGCCTTCTGAGCTGCCAACAAGGCTCTCTCCCAAAGAACTGTTGTGACCCAGCCAACATTTCTGTTGTTGAGGCACAGAAGGAAACTTCTCCAACAGACCAAAACTCATGGGAATGTTTATAGCTTGGGTCACCAGGAGCATAGATGGATGGTTACTGGCCATTGCTAAGGGGAAAAAATTAAAGCCCCACTCAGAAACAGTGTTGTGGTGCGGGAAATATCTGCCCCCTTCATATCTGACAGTTAGTGGCTCTTACAGGGGGAGCAACAAACCTCCACTTTGCATTTACCCCTCCTGCCGCTATAAGCCTTTTGCTGGAAAAATAATAAGCAGCAACAGCCGCTACACACAACCAGTGGCTTGAAACTGATTTACAGTGGAATCCTATATATCATGTGTTTATTTAGAAGCAAGACCCATTGGTTTCAGTGGGACTTGCGTCCAGATAAGTGCTTATAGGACTGCACCCTTAAACATGCAGGAAAGCTCTTTCCTTAGCATATATTTTGACTCCATAGAGGTAGTTTATAGCAAAGTTAGACTATGCATTTCTAGGACCAACTCATGTTTTTAAACAAGGACTTAAGAAGAGTCCTGCTGGATCAGGCCTTAGTCTAGGATCCCATTTCCCACCATGGTCAATCAGATGTCTGTAATCAGCCAACAAAGAGGCATGAAAGCAACAGCACTATCCTACTGGTATTCCCCAGCAACTCATATTTACAGGTACTCTGCCTCTGGATGTGGAGGTACATGGATTGTGTACACTGCATAACTTTAAAGCACACCCCTGCCCACTCCAAAAATGATTATTTAATTTCCCCTCACAAAGCTATAATTCCCAGTACCCTTAACAAACTACAGTTCCCAGGATTCTTGGGATAACAAATGTGTCTCAAATGTATGGTGTGTGCACAGAAATGGTTAACAGACACTGATAGACAAATTCAAATTCATAGTGAAGTCTGATCCCTGTCTAAAGCCATCTTGTGGCAATGAATATGTGTTGTGAGAATTAGTGTATCCTTGTCTATGTGGGCAGTGAGTTTTGAGTTTGCCAGTTGAGTTCTCTTTCAAGCGAAGCTTGTATGTAAGCTTAATTGTAATGGTTGGCTTTGATGAGATGTGTCTACTCACACATGTGTAGCCTCACCCAAGCCTGGCACAAAACACTGGGAAAAACGGAACTAAGGGAATATACTTTTAAAAAATAGTTCTTTTGGAGCTTTGTAACGGGAGGCAGGGGTTTCTAAGGTGGATTTTCCACACACACACCAACACATCTAAAGCACCTTAACATATTTTATTTATTGTTTTTCTAGGAAAGATGGAAATGCAGCTCTTCTGAGCAATTATGAGGTAAAATCATTTTACTGCAATTATAATTTATGTCAAGTCCTGCCCTATTCAGAATGCTAGTTTTAACCTTTGTTCCATGCCAGATCAACAAACAAAGCTTGCATTGTAGTCATGCATTTCTTGGAGGAGTGGGGAATATAAATGTTGAAATGTTCCTACAGCCAAAATTTAAAGAAATTCTTCTCACTGGGGTGAAAGCCGCACCCCTCTGAAAATTTGTTTTTAAGGTCCTATATTCCATAAAAATGTGTGCTTGCTCTCTCCATCTGCAATAGAATGATATATACTTGACCTACAATAGTTGTTATGAGCTCATTTTGAAGATCGGGACCTCTTTCAAAAATGTAAGAAAGCCACATACCAAAATTAGCAGAAAGGACAGGAATTAAACGGTTCAGCTCATATGATGAGCTGCTAGCATTATCAAAGCTCTGATGGCATTTGAGGCCACCTCATAGCAAAGTTCTTTCTTTCAGGTGTATAAGTTGCTGACTGATCTTAAGCAGCAGCGCCGAGAGACCGGGAGAAGCAAGCAGAGTGCTGGGCAGCAGAATTTGAATACTATCATGTATGAAGTGAGTAAAACCAACAATGGAAATGATCCTGTCCCAAGCTGCAACCTTCTCTCCACATCCCACTAGCCATGCTTCTATACACAGCTCCCCCTCCCTCACCTCTCCCAGCCTTCATCACACACAAGAGCATTTGAAAAAGAGAGAGAGAGAAGGATGGGAAAAAATGTGCTTCTGCTGTCTTGATACCATTCATAATTTTAGGTAGCACAGTTATATCCACATGCAGTTTTCTAAGCCAGAAAAACTAACCCATTTAAGCTCTCTTTTTTTAAAAGGGAACATAGAGCCTTTGACTGAACCAGACCAATGTGTCTATCTAGTTCTGTACTGTGAACACTGACTGGCAGCGGCTCTCCAGGATTTCAGGTGGGGTCTTTCCCCAGCCTTACCTGGAGATGGTGGAAATTGAATCTGGGGCCTCCTGCATGTAATGCATGTGTTATTTATTCCATTGAGCTATGGTCCTTTTCCTGAAAATGAAGATTTCAGTCCATATGGTTCTGAAAAAAGGTCTGATTTTAACTAGGAACATAGGAAGCTGCCTCAGAGTAAATCATAGTGTTGATCCATCTAGCTCAGTATTGTGTACACAGGTAGCCAGTGGCTCTCTGGAGCTTGAGGCAGGAGTCTTTTTCTAGCCCTACCTGGAGATGCTATTGCATATTGTACCCTGCAACCTTCTGCATGCTTTATCAGTGAGCTGTGTTCCTTTCCCAA
The DNA here is from genome assembly GCF_964188315.1 of Podarcis muralis. Classification (NCBI taxonomy): domain Eukaryota; kingdom Metazoa; phylum Chordata; class Lepidosauria; order Squamata; family Lacertidae; genus Podarcis; species Podarcis muralis. Next base: position 30,909,729 of record NC_135669.1, read on the forward strand.
ATATGCCCCAATCATTTTTATTTTATTTTTCTGTACTCTCTTTATTTCTAATTATGAACATTAACAGGTGTGAAATAAGAAAATGTGTTAATGTCATCATTAAACATTTGACCTCTGGATTTCCTGCTCAGTGAATATTTTAAAGCTCCCAACAATTTGATTATCATTTCTCTATTTGGTTACAACATGGCTGTGATACATTTGCTAATCTGAAGAGTAGTTTTGCTTTCAGAGAACATTGTTCCTGGTTTGGAGGGATCAGCTTTTAAGTTAGACTTGAAAAGGAGGCGTAAAGGTAGACTGAATCTGCACAATTATTTTTTTCTGCCCATCTAGACACTGAAATACATATCTAAGACACCATGCAAATTCCAGAATCCTGAGGTTGTAAGAGACTTCCTCTTGGCACTGAAAAGCCACAAGTTAACGAAGTAAGTCATTAATATTGTAATGTGGGCTGGTGGATTGTAGCTGCCAGATGAGAGGTTCAATTATTCCAACAGTTGACAAGAGGATGAAATTCCTTCCCCCAGTCTGCTGCTTCTCCCATGCAACCCCCTCCATCCCAAGCTTTGCAGGAGTGAGGCAGCAACCCAGCACTGTGTTTGTTACTGACTGCTGAGCTTGGCCTTGATGTATGATGCTTTTGAATTTCTGGTTTCAGTGTATGCTAACCCATAGAAAAGCATGAGTTTCTGAAGCACAGGGAGGTGTCAAGTGATGAAAGAGCTTGCCGCTGCCAGCAGTCATTGGCTAGGACTTAATTATTTGGTCTGGGCACATTCAATGTCTTATTTTTCTTCCAATGAACCACTGAAAGAGTGCTTGTAACCTTGGTGGTTGTATATACAGGCAGCCACCCTCTTCACAGTCCCTTCAGGGTGCGTGTGACAACTGCATCTCAAGTCTCTTTCTATGCTCCAGAGGGACTTTGCTATATATTTTTCTCCCAAAGTATGTATGTCTAAATGTATTTACCCTAAAATAATAATTTTATATACATACTGGTATGCTCTTTGAGCTGAGAGCTGCAATATAGAATTCAAAGAAATGCAAAATCTGAAAGGTAACTGCATTCATGGGATGTGTGGATTAGATCCATTTGTATGAGAATTAGCAAATAACAAATTTCTCAAGCTTTTCTGACAGTGCCATGATGAAATGAGTGGGAGGGTGGTTTCCTTTACCCCCCTTCAAAGCTGACCAAACTCTGTGTTCTGTTTTCAATCAGATTGGACTGGCTCTTCTCATTCTTCTGTGAGGCGCCAATGCTAAGTCTTTATCCTTTAGTGCTACTTAGCAGATGTTTGTGCCTTTGCAATCCAGTGGGCTCCATGTTTTCAAAGTAGCGATGAAACTTGTCAAAAGCAATCAGTCCCAAGAGATGGATGAGTGAATCTGCTTTTCAATCTGTTATCTTTTACCAGATTTTGAAGCATTACTTTTTATCAGTGGCTTTGTAGATCTAAAATGCATTTTATTTCCACTGGGCAGGTCCAATTTACAGCAGGAAAAAAAATCCAAGAGGAACATTGCTGATAAGCATAGGATATAAAAATAAAACAAATGAACAAATGACATACCCTGTGTGTCAAAGACCAGTGCATACAATCATATAGAGGTTATAAATGTGAAAATATCTTTAATGACATTCAAGGCACCAGTGTTTTAAACTGAAAGTCCAGGCATTCACTTAAAAAAAAGTTTTTATTAATATATTTTCCATAAGTAAAAAAAAAAAATACATTCATCATCTCTGTTTTCAAATTGTAGAGTCCTTCATACAGGTTAGTTGTAGTCAGTTTGTCAGTTTGAGACATTGTTGTTATAGGCAATATGGGGTTTATGGGGAGAGTGGGCATTACTTCTCCTAAACCATAAGCATGCAATTTATGAGAAAACATGGAACTGCAGAATGTAAAGTGGGTATTAATTCTGGTGGAATTACCACTGATATCCCTTCCATGAGCCTTTTTAAAATGTATTAGTGATATGCAACATGAGTCATACTCAGAGTAGACTCATTGAGAACGGTAGATACTCTCTGAGTATAAAAAGGTAAAGGACCCCTGATAGTTAAGTCCAGTCGCGAACGACAGTGGGGTTGCAGCGCTCATCTCACTTTACTGGCCAAGGGAGCCGACGTTTGTCCGCAGACAGTTTTTCCGGGTCATGTGGCCAGCATGACTTAAGCCGCTTCTGGCAAAACCAGAGCAGTGCACGGAAACACTGTTTACCTTCCCGCCGGAACGGTACCTATTTATCTACTTGCACTTTGACGTGCTTTTGAACTTCTAGGTTGGCAGGAGCTGGGACCAAGCAATGGGAGCTCATCCTGTCGCGAGGATTTGAACCACCAACCTTCCAATTGGCAAGCCCTAGGCTCAGTGGTTTAGACCCGCGTCCCTTTCTCTGAGTATAACCACTCTGCTATAATTATACAAAATCACAAACAGAACTAGGAATGCTTTATACAAAAATATGCCAGTTTGAAAAATAAATGGCTCCCAGTCTGTTTTGAAGTTTGCCTCAAGATTTTGGTGTTTCCCTGTAGGTAGTCAGATTTGAAAGATCAGTATTTATATGACGTTTATTAAACCAAAATGAAACCTCACCAGATTACATGCAAGGATACTATGCTGACAGCAGAGGGAGCTACTAGTTCAGAGTTCTTGTGTGCAGGATTAGTACATTGTTGCTTCCTGAGTGGAAAGATAGGCAAGAGAAGTAAGTAAATATTGAGCGACAATTTGCCAGGGAGTTCTCCTGAGCAAGCCTTGCTGGATTGAATGGAGGCTGAATTTTCCAGGGGGTCTTAAGGCGGGAGAAGTTCCCAGTGCCCTTGAATGAACATTGTTACTTGCTTCTGTTCTTGCATTACCACTTCAGAATAATCTATTTGGTTTAGTTTTGTTTGTTTGGACCTAAACAGAAATGTTAAGAGAAATTGTTTTTCTATTATTATTAATATTTTAAGAACATAAAAGCCTGCTGAATCAGAACATATTTTAAGAGCCTGCAGAATCAGGCCCATGGCCAATCTAGTCCAGCATCCTGTTCTTACAGTAGTCAACCAGCTGCCTGTGGGAAACCCTTAAGTAGGATTTAAGCACAAGTGCACTTTCCCTGTGTTTTCCTGCAACTGGTATTCAGAAGCATTGCTACCTCCAAGTATTTAGACAGAACACAGTCATCATGGCTAGTAGTCATTTATAGCTTTTTCCTCCATGAATTTGTCCAGTTGTCTTTTAAAACAATCTAAATTGGTGGCCACCATTGCCTTCAAACTCCACTATATCTTTTTTTAGGTGAAGCAGCCATAACTGTACACAGTACAGTAAGTCTGCAACTTGCACACATATAACTTGTGTGCATTCAGCTTTAAGTGAACGGTAAATTAAAAAAAAAAATTTTAAGAGGGCGGGGTTCTGGGGGAAATGGCTTTGGCAATTTCATCTGCCATCGAACCTTTAGGCACAATCTCTGGAACATAACTCCCGTGTAAATTGAGGGCCTAATGTATTCCAAATGTGGCTGCACCGTGGATTTGTGTAACTACATTATTATATTAGCGCTTTTATTTTCAGTTCTGTTCCTACTCATCCCTAGCATGGAACTTGCTTTTTTCACAGTTGCTGCTCATAAGAGGGTCATACATTCAGCTCTGGGAGATGTTTTAATTGAGTTCAGATTTTCCCTGAGGTTATTTTAAAAACAAACTTATATCTTAACGTTGTTAAGAAATTAAAACTGATTTACATGTTTAAAAATCCATGGTTTTTTTAAAAAATATATTTTTATGCACCCTGCTGATTCTTCCCTACTCCACTTTTTGTCTTCCTGGAGCATATTTGTGCACCCCAGAATATGAGACTCCTAAAGGGTTTTTTCTGGCGCCTCTGAACTTGAAATATTTTCTTTTCCAACTGTCTCTGGGACAGCTCTATGGAAAAGTGTGCTGTGGGTTGTAGTCGGCATCCAAAGAATCCTGGGTTCAGAAAGAGTAGTGGTTTTGAGTGTGTCTGAACAAAGAGTTACAATGAAAATTGGATGGTTTTAAAACTTTCGGGCCACTAAATGCCACAGTGGGTTTGGGTTATGGATGTGGCCATGAGCCTGTTTCCAAGCTCCCAAATGGTTTCATTTTTGCCTGTTGTGCATCTCATCTGAGGTCAAGCTGCAACTTTGGCTCTCCAGCCATTGTTTTGCGGCCAAGAAGTGTTAGCATGCGGATGGCTCCTGTAACCAGAATCCCTAAATTATATGGTGTTGTGTTCTTTGCATTTGCACAGGGCAGAAAAACTGCAACTTCTCAACCTCAGGCCTGTGACTGCCGTTGAGATCCAGTTGGTAAGTTGCGAAGCTTCCAGGTATCCCTAGCCCTTGAAGAGCAGTAACCCTTTTCCTTCTGTGTCCTGAAATGTTCAGAGTCTTTTGATGCTGCTCATTGACCTTTTTATATTTCCTGCTCCTTCTTTGTTGTTTACCTGACTGTCCTCCACTTACCTTGCTGTTTAATCGGGCCCTAACAACCCCAGTGATTTTGCCAGCGTTGTCACAAAGTGACATCTGATGTGATGACATCATGGACAACAGTAAATGAGCCACGTAGTTGGACACACCTGTGCTGCTTAAATGGCATTGAGGAGAAAATGGGGTGGGAGCCAGCAGAAGACAGATAAACTTCATGCAGCTGTTTAAAATTTTTGTGCCCTGCTTTTTAGTCTGTAGTCAGTTTTTCTTTTCTTTTAAAATGTTTTTTATTGTATCTTTGCTTTTGTGTTGTAAGCCTTCCTTAACAATTTATTTGAGGGCTGGGATCTACATTTCAGAAATAAGTATAATTAATAACTAGATGCTCAGAAAGCAGCATTGGAACAGCACAAAGACATTCATAATTAGAAATCATTTGTGTTTTTGTCAGTCATAAGATTGAACATGATTATTGCATTTATAGCCCACCTTTCACTCTACGGGGCTCAAGGCTTACATGATTCTCTCTGCCATTTGATTGCCACAACAACCCTGTGAGGTGGAATAGGCTGAAAGAGAGTGTCTGGCCCAAGGTCACCCAGTGAGCTTCATGGCCAGGTGGGGATTCGAACCCTGGTCTCCTTGGTCCTAACCACTACACCACACTGGCTCTCAAATTTAGTGGTTTTGGCTCAGACCTCTTTATGGCCAAGAGGATGATTGGCAGGGGTGGGCACCAATCTCGTCCCAAAGCGTGTGGCACAGCATAGTGGTCCACATGAGAGGTGGTGAACAGTGAAGGGTGAGGATGCAGGAGGGGAAAGTCTGGTGGCAGTGGTGTATCCTGAAGGAGTGATATGAAAGGCCAGAGGGAAACACATGGAGAAGCAGCGGCTATGTTTGGCTGCCCCCTTTGATGAGCCAGCTGTGGCTGCAGTTCAGAGGGTTCCACTAGATCAGGGGTCAGCAAACTTTTTCAGCAGGGGACCAGTCCACTGTCCCTCAGACCTTGTGGGGGGCCGGACTATATTTTGGGGGGCGAAATGAACAAATTCCTATGCCCCACAAATAACCCAGAGATGCATTTTAAATAAAAGGACACATTCTGGTCATGTAAAAACACGCTGATTCCTGGACCATCTGCAGGCCAGATTTAGAAGGTGATTGGGCCGGATCTGGCCCCGAGCCTTAGTTTGCCTGCCCATGCACTGATGATGATGTACCCTCTGTCTCTAGAATGGTTTGCCCTAATCCTGGCTCATTGAGTTGATCTACAAAGGCTAGAAGGTGAGCCCTGTTGGGTCTGCTTGCCTGCCTGCCTGCCTAGTTGCTATATGTGGGTTTTCTCCCTCAGCCACCATTCAGGGACTTGCTAAGTCCCAATTTCCACTCTGCTTGCCTCTCCAGGTTACCTAAAGCCTAGCAACCGAAGCTAACAGACCTTAAAGTACTGTGTAATAAACAGGTATTGACTGATGCGTCATTGAGAACCAATGTACCCTTGAGCACATAAAATGTCTGCTGTTTTAGAAGGAGATGAATAGCTGAAGTAAACACTCTGAGATGGCCTCTGCACCCGCTGAAGCTGTGGGAGTTGTTGAGTCAATGAAATGGGAAGAAGGTGATTTCTCTGCTCCCTCTTCCCTCTTCCCCCAACAAAAGGAAGTTCATTAGGTTACAGCAGATTGAAGACAAAAGGTGACTGTCAGGTTAATCCCCCCCAATAAAAGCACTTGTTTCTAAACCTCTTCCTGAATGCAAAGCCTAGGAAATGGATCTGGAAGCTGAAGCATGTGGATATCATTCCATGTTGCAGAATTGACTTAGCAGTAGATTTCCCCTTCTTTATTTATTTGCGTTTCTGTGCTGTCTCTTTTCAAAGCAATGTACAGCAAGCAGGAGGAAAAGAAATTGAAATAATTCACCCAGCTTGAAAAGTACACATATGTGGCAGGCAAGCTATCGCAAGGAGAAATTAATTTGAGACTGAGTATAAAGAAGTTAAAGAGTGGGAGCCTGCGTCAGCAAATGGTTAAGAGATGTTCTTTTTCTCATTGAGATAAGAGTTTACTTGCAGAGGCTTACGGTTCAGAGATGGAGACTTACGTATATCTGATTTTACTTGGCACGAGGAATAATTTTCTGTTTGCTCTTGTCATGATCATCATGATATGAAAATGCGACCGTCCTTTCAGATAGCCCTTCTCTATTCCATTGAGGCAAATTCCCTGCAGTTCCAGAGAACAAATGCCAATTTAAAGGTGTGGGTTTAAAGGTGGATTTTACCCTGGTCAAATTGGCGAAAATGTACAAAACAGGAAACAAAGTTTGTTGGAAATGTAAAAATAAAGATGGGGACCTTTATCATATGTGGTGGGTATGTGAGAAAATGAAAAGATTTTGGAACCTGATATATGATGAATTAAAGAAACTTTTTAGATACACCTTCCCCAAAAAACTGGAGGCATTCCTATTAGGGATAATAGGGGATGAAATAAAAAAATGAAGACCATAAGTTATTTCAATATGCAATGGTGGCAGCTAGGGTCCTTGTAGTACAAAAATGGAAGTCATCAGAGATTCCAACAGTTATGGAATGGCAGGTAAAACTTTTTGAATATGCTGAATTAGCAATAATGACAAATAAAATTCGACATCAAAAAGGGTCAAAGTTCACAGAAGAATGGAGTAAATTTATGACATATATAGAATTGAACTGTAGAAGTTTAAGAACTACAGCAGGACTAGGATAGTTCTTGTGACGTGTGTAGAAAAGCAGAAGAAACTGTAAGAGGAGATGTACATTATGAAAACCGCAACTGGGAGGGAAGGAAATCGAGGCGCTATTTAGCGCAATGTAAATAAGATGACATTAAGAATGAATGTAAAGATTGTTTTATTTTGTTTTTTGGAAAATGACAATAAAAAGTATTTAAAAATAGAAATAAAAAATAAAAATAAAGGTGTGGGTTGGCAGTTGCCATAGAAAAAGAAGGGACTATCTGGGTGTGTGTGTCCCCCAGAACAAGACATTTCTGAAAACATGATGTGTTAATGTTTGAACATTAAGGGGATTCATAGTGTGTGTGTGTGTGTGTTTCCAATGATCTCTTTGCAGCTTGTGAAAATTTGGTATTGGTTACAGTAATAGTTCATTGAATTCCTTTGTTAAGTACCATCACTGCACATTTTTACACTGCCCAGTTTGCTGCTTGAACGACCACAGCAGGAGGGCAGCAGCTTCCTGATCTTATCTCTCAGCTTAGCAAAGATGCAGCAGATCTGTGAAGTGCCTGTCATCCTGGCATGCTTTGCCCAAAAGGGCCCTGTGGGCAAAATTCAGAGGCCTGGCAGGCCTAATGAGGCCCACAGGCTAGAGATTCAGCAATGCTAGTCTGTCACATAGAAGGAAAACCTCCCTGATTTAGTGACTCTGTCACTTGCTTCTCTATTTGATTTTATGTCTTGTTTCATTGATCCTCTTTTAAAAAACTTTTTAAAGAAGATCTTATTTTTGTGTTTTAATCTGCTGCAGGTTTTATCCTGTTGCTTTGTGCTTTCTATGAACTGCTGTGCCTCTTGCTCCAAAAGCAGTGTGTTCCAAGCACAAGAGAAATGTCCCAAATAAATAAACAGTTAGGTTTGCCAAACATTCTAGGAACATCAGGAGCAGTTTCAGAAGACACAGGAATCTTGGATTGAATTCACTGGGTAGAAATGAAGGGTTGGATCTAGACTAAGTTGGAGTGACAGCATGGTCCTATGAATGGTTATCCAGAAATAAGTCCCAATGAGTTCCCCAGTAACTGCTTCTAGGATTGCAGCTGTTGGTTTCCATTGAAATCAATGGAATTTGAGCTCGTCACAGCTATCTCTTCACATTGATTTCATTGGGGCCTAAGCATCCCTAACTTAGCCTTGCACCACGCCCATTTTGGCTATTTTTGCTTTTACAGTATTAGCCAACTGGCTGGGGCTGATGGGAGTAGTGGTCTGAAACATCTGGAAGGTACCAGGTTGGCAAAGTTTGTCTGTGCTTTGCCCTAAGGAACGGTTTGCTCTTAGCATGTGATGGTGGCAAGAGACCAGAGGTGGCTCACTGCTTTTTCCTCTGCAGATTGTGGAAGAAAGTGAGGAGAGGCTCACTGAAGAGCAGATTGAATCCCTGCTCCAGACGGTCACTAGAAATCTTCCTGGAGACCCAGAGCAAGAAGAGCAGCAGGAGTCAGCCATGGCTGCGGAGGAAGAAGGAGACGGGGTATAGAAAGACTTGGACCATGTGGGTGGCCTTGCCAAAATGTTATCACTGGGGAGAGTCAGCCAAACATTCCAGTTGCAAAGAGGTTCCAGGGAGGATGAAGACTCCCCCCTCCCTCATTTGCTGACTAACACACAGTGATATCACCCTGCAGTGTTTTTCATGTTTGTTTATCCTCCACAAGAGCAACAATTACCAACAACAGAATTCTTAACAAATGTTCTATTTGTGGGATAAGAAAACTGGATTTGTCTGAGATGCAGATGCTGTGGTTGGTTCCATGTGCCTTTTATGTGTGTACTCCTTTGAGTAAGATTTACATGCAGCTGGCCTTCTGATTACCAGTTGGTTTCTAGTGCTTCTGAATGACCCGACCTGTTTTGCAAAATACGTCTCACAATTGATTGCAAAATCTTGTTCTGCTTCTTTATTTACTAGAGAGGTGTATCCAGTTTTTCTTCTCTCGCATTACCAGAGTGCAGGATCACCCAACAAAGTAAACTGGCAGTAGGTTCAGGACTGGAGAAAGGGAGCAGCTCTTGACGCAACACATGACCTTACAGAATTGATAGCCAACACATGAGCTCAGATAGCTGTAAAAAGAATTAGAAGGGCTGCAACTCAGGGGCAAAGCATCTGCTTTGCATGCAGAAGGTCCCAGATTCAATCCCCAATGGCATCTCCAGACAGAGCTGGGATGGACTCCTTGCTTCAAACCCTGGAGAGCAGCTGCTTGTCAGTGTAGACAACCCTGAACTAGATGGAAAACTGATGTTACTTGTATGAGTAAGTGGGGTGACACGATAACTCAATGGAACCTCCATGCACAGAAGCCCTAGTACTTCTGAATGCCAGAGGCCAGGGACAAACAAGAGTGGAGAGTGTTGGATTTGTGCCCTGCTTATGAGCATTTGGAAGCATCCATCCATTGTTTGGCAGAAATTGAATTCTGGATCTCATTCTGATCTCATAAGGCAAAACTTTCCCTTCTTTATGCCTTTCAACCAACAGCAAACAGTCTCTTCTGTCCTTAGGCCCTGTGACCCATTTCCCCTTCCCTTATCTTTTATATCCACACCTCATTCTATTAGGCCCTCTGACCCCAGTCATCATCCTTCTCCTTCTCCCAATCTGTGTTCTTTTCTCTTCAGCCCTGTTGCCTCTGGGGCCCCTCATCTCCTTAGTTCCTCAGTCTCCTGGACACTTTTCTCTCTCTGCTTTCTAGATCTCACATACTCTCCCTGCTTAGAACTGGTTTGGACTTAGAAAGCATAAAACATGAAGGACCTGGCTTGCATTACATCACTGTATTTAGAACACCAAGGTTGGAGACATCTGGCTTTTGCTATAGGGTTCCTGCCCTTCCCTGCTCTTGCAGTTCTGGGCATCTGTCAACATCTGCCCACCTCCCTCCCTCCCATTCATGGGAACACAGGGCCCATTTCTGAAACTTTGCATTTTGTGTTTGTAGAAGCTGTGTAAAAGAATGAATGCATGAAAAGATAAGCAGAGATGTGGTTTAAATTTGGGGTGTGTGCTCTGTTTATCCAGGCAATGATACATATTTTTGCACCGTCTTTATCAGAACTTGACAGTTAATTATTAGGGCCTGCTAGTGTGTGAGGGACCAATCCCTGAAAGCAAAAACAAATAGAAATGTTCCTCAGCAGCTAAGAATGCATTCCCCTTCCCTCCCAGCACATTCTTCTGTTTGCGGATGTCGTGGTTTGTAAGCTTAGCTCGAATAAACCCCAGCCTGCTGTGCGAAGCAACTGCCTGAGGTGTGTCTTGAAAGGTTTTGGAGACCTGGAATGTTTCTGCACCATTTGGTGAACCAGCCAATAGTTTGGGGGGGGGGGGGTCCAGCAACATTTGGAGGGCCGAAAGTTACCTATCCCAGATCTAACTCTTCAGAAGCCACATAGTAATGTTAAGTAGTTCACAAATAAACATCATGATCACATTGTGTTATACCTCTTTAGGTATAAAAACTTTGGTCTAGGATACCTTAGGGACCACCTGCTTCCTTCTATTCCTGTTTGATCACTCAGGATTTTTGGGGGAGTAGTCGCCCATGATTCACATGCTGTTTTAGTATTGTGAACCCAATTTTGTAGAACTCACTCCTTGTTGAGGTCAGATAGACCCCCTTTCTGTTGAACCTCCAGCACCCAATGAATAGTTCTTTATTCCAGCAGGCATTTTAAGTGAATTCTGATGTTATAATTTTAACCACTTTATTGTATTGGGTTCTTGTATGTGCCACATAGAAGCAACTAATTTAGCAGTATGACGCGGGTGGCGCTGTGGGTTAAAGCCTCAGCGCCTAGGACTTGCCGATCGAAAGGTCGGCGGTTCGAATCCCCGCGGCGGGGTGCGTTCCTGTTGCTCGGTCCCAGCGCCTGCCAACCTAGCAGTTCGAAAGCACCTCCGGGTGCAAGTAGATAAATAGGGACCGCTTACTGGCAGGAAGGTAAACGGCGTTTCCGTGTGCTGCGCTGGCTCGCCAGGTGCAGCTTTGTCACGCTGGCCACGTGACCTGGAAGTGTCTCTGGACAGCGCTGGCCCTCGGCCTCTTGAGTGAGATGGGCGCACAACCCCAGAGTCTGTCAAGACTGGCCCGTACGGGCAGGGGTACCTTTACCTTTACCTGCCCAGGCTTGCACCCCAGAGAGGTCACTGCAGGCGCTGTGATTCTTTAGTGGTTTGACTCCCCCCCCCCCCCGAGGTGCACTCCATTGTCTCTCGAGACAGACAGATGCCAACAAGAAGAAGTAATATTTTAGTTCCTTGAGACTTATGCCCAAGTAAGTCAAGTACAGGACCTCAGCCTAATACATTTGCTCTGGCAGCGGCTGAGGAAGTGCTGCTTGGGCTTTTCTCCTTCACGGCCTCCAAGGCAGATCTCAACAAGCCAGAACACATTTACCAACCTCTGGTGCTGATGGGAGTTGTAGTCTCTTTTTGGAAAACTGCCTGAAGATTTCTAATGCAGAAAGCTTGGGAATCTATAAGCAACTATATGAAGTCTTGTTACCTTTTAATTAGATGTTGCATTTTTATTAGATGTTATTTTTTGTGGTTGATTTTCTTGCAGTTGTAACTTCCTTGTAATTTTTAATGTTATATTTTAAATTGTAACCACGCTAAGACCTAAGGGTGGAGGGTGGGCAAATAAAATAGAACAGATAGTCTAAGTTGAATTGAAAACAACTGTTAAGAAGCAGTGCAGCCAGCAGCAGAAGCCTAGGAGAATATTGTCTAGACAATAAATTTGGTAGTTTTTGGATCTCTTTGGAAAAAGATCAAACTGGGGAGTGGGGTAGTTTGGCACCAGAACTTGGGAATGCTCATGTTTCCTGCTACTGAAATCAGCTGGGTGGAATAATTCAGAGAGAGAACATCAGATGAGAAAGAAACAGCTCAGCAGTGTGTGTATGGAGGAGTGGGACCTAAGATGGGGTGGGCTTTGGGGAGAGGCCTGCAGGAAATGTCTGTGCTGCCAGCTTGAAGTTTTCCCACTCCTTCGTTTTTAGGCCCAGGCCAGGGAGACAGCTAATGATAATGCTACAGCCATGTGTGTGCTGCAGGGCTTTCCTAGATAACGCTCCTGTTGATTTTCCTAAGCTTTGCTTTTCAATCCTTTGACTGTTCCTCAAAAATGACTAGCTTTTTTAGAAAAGAAAAAGATGAGAAAACAAATGTGCTCCTGGTTTTCCATTTGATGCCTGGGTTTAGCCAGTGGTGTTGGGCACTGTCAATGGAGCTGCTGGGATTAGAAGACCTTTCTGGTTTTCCTGCCTGCTGAAGCAGAGATACCCCTCCTGGGTGTATTCCAAACACACCATACTTAACTTTTAAAATAAGAGTTGTGGTAGGGAGTTGTGTTTTAACCTTCTAATTATGGCACGGAGTGTTCTATGAGCAGGTACGGTCTTTGATCCTCCTGACTCCGGCCTAGTGATGGAGTCAACTCTCTGACTCAACCCCCTCCCCAATCTGCACCATGGCGACAATAAAAGCAGCCTATCCTACGGGGCTATTGTAGAGATTGCTGAGAATCATGACTAGAGTTGCTAAACATGATTTCTAGTTTTCCATAGGTTGGAAACACTTTGGGGCAGAGATTCGGAGATACTTCAGAACAAAGCTTATGTAGGCCGCTAACACACAGCACAGTCTTCAAAACATCTTTAAACGTCCTTCTACATACATAAAGAAAGGTTAGAGGTCATGGGATGTTAAATACGCACGGCTTCATAATGAAATCAATTTCCTTGGGGTGTTCCAAAACATGTGGTCTCAACTTACAACTTATCAGGCAGTTGTCTAGACAACCAGACCTTCAGTGGAGGCTCTTGACGTTCTTTTCCTGTATCTGTCCCTGGAACTTCTCAAGGAGATGCGGATGCTAACGCACGACAGACATAGGAACACATCCTTCCAGTTGTGCCACTTTCAGGGTCAGATAGGAGAGGTGGAATGCTACGTAGGAGGGAGGCATGAGTCACAAAGTGCAGGCATGCAGAAATCATTCATGGATGCATTCTAGTCACTGGCTAAATGCAATTAATAGCAGAACATTTTTAAAATCAAAAAATCTACATCCTGGGTCTCTTAATTCTAATATAATTAGTGAGACCAAGGCTGCAATTCTGTATCCATTTACCTTTGTGTGAACACTGAATACAGCAAAGGCTTACCTCTCATTTAATCCCCCAAACAGGCCTGTGACGTAGGCTAGGCTGAGACTTAGTGACTGGCTCAAGGTCACCCAGTGAGCTTCATGGCTGAGTGGGGATTTGAACCTTGGTCTCCTAAGTCTTAGTTCAATTCAACCTCCCAAAGACTCTCTGCACAAATTTCTGAAATAGAGCTGTAGGCTTCCAAAGGGTCTGGAACTTCGTTCCCAGAGTAGATGTTAACAGCCCCCAGACATGTTCCAAAAAAAAAAAAAAAAAAGGCAGTTTGAATGAGCACCCCACCCCACAAACTCCAGCCAGGAAACTCCACCTGCTACATTATTTCAGGTCATGCTGCTCTTGAAGGTGCAGAATTAAACGTACACAAAAAACTTACTACATATGTCGATTTATGAGGTTAATTTGGGATGACAGAGAATACTACATATATGCACAAATGCTTCATGTCCTAACTGAGCAATCCATTTCAACCTGTCGGCTCATTGATCGCCCTTTAATCTTCCAAATCCAGGCAGTTCCATTTCTGCACTGTTGCTGATGCAACCCCCGTTCAAATATATAGATTTGGAGGCTAGCATTGCGTGAGCTGTCTCCAGGTACTGCTTGGCGTGTTTAACTTGCTTTTATTAGCAGACTCTCATCTCTGCTGTGACATGTCCCAGGTTCAGCTGTCAGCCAAGGTCTGATAGATCTAGATGCACAGCTGAATTCTCATTATGCACTGTACGTACTGTATGCATTTTATTAAGCTTCCCTCCTGCCTAGCAGAAAAGCAGATGTTTAGGAAGGTAGAGAGGTTGGGGGAAAGAGGGGAGACCTGCAGAGTTTTTAAATAAGAGAACAGTGCCAAACATAAATGGTATGGAGAAAATGGATAGAGAAATTTTTCCTCTGCTGTAATACCAGGACGGGGTGTGTGTGTGTGTGTGTGTGTGTGTGTGTGTGTGTGTGTGTCACCCAATGAAACTGAACGTTGGAAGATTCAGGAAAGACAAAAGGACTTCTTCACATGCTGCAATGGCTACTAGCTCTGATGGTTTTCTCTGCCTCCATGGTTGGAGGCAATGATAGTTCTGAATGCCAGTTGCTGGAAATCATATTGATATTGAGGTATCTGGACTCTAGCCTGCATAATCCTGAATTTTAGATCAATGTAGAATGACTGCAAGCCCCACAGCCAGCAGAAAGTATTCTGGACATGGGTAGAAGCATCCTGTGGCTGCCTGCAGGTTTTGGGAACCAAATAACTTGTTGATGATTAACATGGAAACTTTGGACTCGCATGCATAATCCGAACCAGTGGCTTGAGTGTTTAGTTTGTATAAAGTGCTTTTTCCTTCCTCCTAGAGGTGACTTAAAATTGGTAAGGTTGCCACCCTATTTCATCTCCCCCAAGTGTTTTAGGTGGGTTCAAGTGGATTGAGTGGTGCCAAATAATCTCTCAGTTTGCCCTGAAATCTTTGGAATATGTGGTTTTTATTTCTAAGAAATGTCATCATTCTTTAAAAAAAATGAATACACAAACAATGATCCAAGGCAGTTAACAAAAGTCACTATAAAAACAACAAGCACCCACTTCTCAATCAGATTAAAATTTGTATCGTAAAAGACCAACAACCAAAAAGATAAAACATGTTGAGCCATAAAAGGAAGGCTGTGATTCTAAGTATGCCTGTGTGGCTGTGCATCCCAGAAGAGCATAAGAAGAGCCTGCTGGATCAGGCCAATGGCCCACCTAGCCCAAACAGGAAACTCAAGCAGGGCCTGGCCACAAAAGTAGCTCTCCCCTCCTTTGGTTTCCAGCAACTGGCATTTCGAAGCATTGCTGCCTACCTAAGTTAAATATGCTTATCAAAGAAATGCTAGAAATTACAAAAGAGGGGGAAATGTAAAAACCTGCAGGCATAACTTCGAAAACAGACTTGCTGGACTCTCTTTTTAAAAGAAACTGGACTCTGTGAACCCTGGTGTTCAAAGCAGGTTGCAGGGATGACGTCTGTCTGAGATGCCTCCACCCGATGTGCCATGGATTAATAACTGTGATGCCTCCTCCCCTTCTTTACACTTTGCTCTGGCTTCTGGTTAGGCTTCCTTAGCCCTCTGGGGTCATTTGTTCCAGTCTATGAGAAGAGTCTGGCTGCTGGATCAGGCCTATCTAGTCCAGTTCTCACAGTGGCCAACCAGATGGCTGTGTGGGGAAACCCAAAAGCAGGACCTGAGCACAAGAGCCTGCTCCTTTCCTTTGCATTCCAGCAACTGGTGTTTAGAAGCATGGCTGCCTCCAAAGTGGAGACAGAGGGCATAGCCAGCACAGCTAGTAGCCACTGCTAGCCATATCAGCCATGGATTTGTCTACGCCTCTTTCTAATCTAAGCCCTCCAGGCTGATGATCATCACTGCCTCCTGTGGCAGAGAGTTCCATAGTTCAACTATGAGCTGCCTGAAGAAGTATTTTCTGTCATCTGTCCTGAATCTCCAAACAATCAGCTTCATGGGGTGTCCACAAATTCTAGTGTAATGAGAGGGAGAAAAAACATTTTCTCTACCCACTCTTTCTGTGTCAAGCATCATTTTATAAGCATCATCTTAGTCGTCTTTTCTCTAAACGAAAAACCCCCTAAACTTTCCTCATAGGGGGAATCGCTCCATCCCGTTTTAATCTGCAAGGCTTCTGCATGCCTTAACCACGTTGTAGGGAACAGTAGCAGTACTCAATGCAACTATTATTAGGGTTACGATGCCCATATTTCACGTTAGGCCAGACCCCCCCCCCTCCCATCCTTCCAGCTGCGTTTCTCCCCCCGCCAGCTGTGCGCTCTGATCCAGCTGCCTGTCCAGATGACCCACGTGGGTGGTGATGGGGGAAGCCCAGGCTGGAAGGAATCTGGGGGTGGGGTGGAGCCAAAGGAAGCCCCGCCCTCCTGCCCATCACCCCCTCGCGCCACCAATGGGGCGCGGCGACACAACGGCCAATCCTGGGAGGGCTTGTGATTTCCATGGCAGCGCCGCAGCGGACGGAGCTGACTAGGAGCCTGGTGAGGCTTGGAGGCGCAGCGGGAGCGGCGGGGACAGGATGGGACCCGCGAGGAGACCCCCGACAGGTAAAGTGGGAGCCCCCACCCCTTGCTTCGCAGCGGCTTTCCTGTGTTTTGCATGCAGCTGATCCCTGAACTCCCGGGGGCGGGTAATCGGGAGCTCGGATCCCATTTAACCGACCGCAGAGCCGAGAAGACGACATCCTCTCTGCCTGCGTGGGTGCTGGCTTGATGCTTCTTACTATTTCTTTCTCGTGCTTTCTATAAACTCTGCGTTGTTGCTTTTTCAAAAAACGGGGATCGGGGGAGAGCGTCTCTGAGCATGCACAGATTCCACCAAGCCTGTTTCTTCGTATGTAGGCTTGTTCCCCAACAAAGGGTGCCTCCCACGTGCTCAGAGGTGCTTTGCCCTTACATTGATTTTCCCCCCTTTTTGTTGAAATAGAAAGTTTCTGACCACGCACAAAATTCCCCCACCTGCTTTATTTTAATCTGCTTTTATGCAGAAGACTGAAGCGGTATGTGTGTCGGAACTGTACTCTGGATGTGCTCGGAGGCGTTTTTAAAAATGCTCTTTTAAAGATGCCAACCTCTTGAGAAGAGCAGCCAGCCAGCGTTGCCACCGAGGATTTTGAATGACTCAGTTGCCACCTAAATAATTCATATTTGTGTTTCATTAATTGAGCAGAAAGTTTGTTAAGCCAGAAAAACCAGATATTTGTTTGTCTTTGATCTTCTGGATGGTTTCTATTAGAGGTGTTTAAGATGTAGATAGAAAACCTTTCTGGTCATGTACAATAACTCCGTACCCTGTGGTGTTTTTTTTTTAAATAAAAAAACTGCGTATAGTGGCCTGTACATGCTCAGAGAAACTGTTCTTCGCTGTATTTTTAATCAGCTTTCTGTTGGAAATGAAGGGTGTTTTATACCTGCTGGGATATACTGTGTCTTTATATTGATTGTAACTTGATTCTGACATATATGGGGATCTCTGAGCAGGGCATTTTAAATTTAAAAAGATTGAAAAGTGGGCCTCTGAACATGGTTAGAACGCCCCTTTGAAGAGAATCCTAACACAGCTTTCAGGAGATCTCATCCACTTACTTTCAAGAGGGCATCTGTCCCAAATAATCTTTCTTACTATGCCTCATGGCACCCTGCAGCAGGTGGGTTGCATAAAAGATTAAGAGTCTGTAGACACAAACTTAAATGTCACAGGAGATGAGCCGGCTAATTTCCTGTCCAAGCTCGCCCCAGGTGAGCCGTTCAGTCAGTCAGTCTGCAGCAGCCCACCCAAATTGGATCATCCCAATAGAGTTCAGTTCATTTACTCTTTATTCATTTCACAAGAGTTCCCGCTGCAAATCAATTTAGTCCCCCCCCCCCATCATCTCGAGTTAGTCATCTATGATTAATTTATTTCCTGACGTTAATATTCTGCCCGTGAACCCAGACCACCTCCCAATTCAATTTCCTCTGGGTTCGTTACCCACCCAGAAACACTTGAGATATTTAGGGGGTGGAGTGGCAGAAATGTGCAGTGGCTTTTCTGCTAGAATCACTCCAGTGTCCCTTGAATATGTGAGTCTAGGACAAATTCATGGAGGATTCACGGCTATTGTGTTCCTCCACGGGTCAGAGGCAGGAACACTTCTGAATACCAGTTGCTGCACACCGCAGGAGGGGATAGGGCTCTGGTGCTCAAATCCTGCTTGCAGGTTCCCCACAGGCATAGTTGGCTGCTGTGAGACAGGATGCTGACTAGATGGACCATTGACCTGATCCAGCAAGCTTCTCTTGTGTTTCCTTTCTTCCCACTAGTCCTCTTTGCTGCTGGATCCAAACTATATCTAGTCCTCCTTCCAGTCTCCCACAGTGACCCACCAGATGGTTTGGGGAGGCCTACAAGCGGGGTGTGAATGGAGCAGCTCTTGCCTGTAATTCCCCCATAGTAACAGCACTCAGAGGTAGACTGCCTCTGAATGTGGAGCTTGCTTTCCTGTCGTAGCTGCTGATAGCCTTTTCTGTCTCCATATGCTGATGCAGGTCCCCTTTTATAAGTCTTTGCAGCCACAAACAATAGCAGCTTGCTTTAAATAAAAAGATGGTTTTTCCATGAATGGGCGCTGTGCATTATTCCCACACATAGTATCCTAGAATTGTCAAGTTGGAAAGGGACCCTAAGGGCCATTTAGTCCAACCCCCTGCAATGCAGGAATCTTAGGCAGAGAATCCATGACAGATGACCACCCAACCTTTGCTTAAAAACCTCCCATGAAAGAGAGTCTGCGTCCTTCAGAGGTAGTCCTCTAGGGATATCTGACCCTCTCCCATGAATTTCTTTGAGCTAATGGAGCCTCCATGTGCAGAGATGGTGTACCTCTGCATACAGTGCACTTGGGGACAAAGAGACACCTGCCTTGCCACCGCTGGGAGCAACGTGTTGATGGGCCTTTGGCCTCACCCAGCAAAAGCAGCTGTGAAATCAAGATGGAATTAATTTGCCCAAATAGTCAGAATAACGAAACCTCAGCTGTTGGAGGCATCCGTCCCTCGAGGGGTGGCTTGGCGGTGCTTTTGGCTGCCTCTGCTTCTTGGCAGGCAGGTCCAAACCTGTGTTTCCCTCTCCACCTGCTGCTGTTGTGGAAATGAGTCAGTTCAGCACCAAACAGCTGCTGGAGCAAGCTGGGGGTGGGGACAGGTGAGGGGGTGGAAGAGGCATAAAGTGAGGGGCTTGGTCAGGAGTGGAAGAAGAGAAAAGAGGGGGAGGTGGGGATGAAGAACAACAGCAGAGCAAGGGGGGGCAGACCCTAATACAGTGGTACCTCGGGTTAAGTACATAATTCGTTCTGGAGGTCCATTCTTAACCTGAAACTGTTCTTAACCTGAAGCACCACTTTAGCTAATGGGGCCTCCTGCTGCCGCTGTGCCGCCACTGCACGATTTCTGTTCTCATCCTGAAGCAAAGTTCTTAACCCGAGGTACTATTTCTGGGTTAGCGGAGTCTGTAACCTGAAGCGTATGTAACCCAAGGTACCACTGTATATATATTATTATTATATGGCAACAGGGACTTAAAACAGCATCTGGGCACCCTGCAATGGGCTGCGCTGGTGACGGCAGCCCTTCATCTTAATTCCCCAGAGGCATCTGTACATATAAATGAACTCCTTTAAATCTTAGGCTAATTTGTCTCACGGGCCTATGGCCCCAAAATGTTGAAGTGCCAAGGAGCACCCTTGTTTCAGTGTTAGAAACTCAGATCAATAATCTAATCGCCAAATGGCACCTTAAACCTTGGTTATGGTTGCCACAACAATGTCTAGGTGCCATTTTTTCTCCATTGATCTTTGTTGTTCATTTCAATTCTATACCGCTTTATATTTTAAAGAATGAATTTCAAAGCTATTTACAACACATTAAAACCATGCAGAATAAAACAAATTCAAGTTTCACAGAAAATATTTCAGATCCTTCCCTAAGTGACATTTTGCTTACCCCAGTCGTCAACCTGGCACCCAGAGATCTCCCTTGTGGTCACAATTGGACCTGTGCCAGACGCAAAAATGTGCCTTGTTAATTTCGAACACTGCCTTGCTCCTGGGGCAGACGGTATCGTAACCTGGGTGCTGCTGTTTCTGAGAAGTGTGTCATTTTGACCATGAGAAGAGGCTGCTAGATCACCGGCCAGTGGCCCATCTAGGCCAGCATCCTGTTCTCACAGTGGCCAACCAGATGCCCTTAATGGGAAACCTGCAAGTGAGACCCGTGCACAAGAACGCTGGCACAGACAAGCCTTATTGCCTCTGGCCACGGAGGCAGAACACAGCCTTTGATAGTCCTCCATGAATGTGTGTTGTTATGGGCTGGAGGAGGTTGTATGTAGATTGTCCTGACCGCAATTTCTTTCTTTCGCTTTCAGATTTAGCTTCTTCATGGTCTGAATCGTTGACGTGGCCCAAGCGATCTGCTTCAGTCGTGTGAGGCACCGTTCTGCGCGAAGATGGTTGGCAAACTCAAGCAGAACCTGCTGCTGGCTTGCCTGGTGGTGAGCTCAGTGACTGTCTTCTACCTGGGCCAGCATGCCATGGAGTGCCACCACCAGATGGAGGAGCGCAGGCAGATAGTCCGCCCGGAGCCGGTCAGGGCCACTCTGAGAGCTGGTTTGGGTTCGCCAGAGAATGCCACCTTGGCCTACCACAAAGACATGCCCTTGATCTTCATCGGAGGGGTCCCACGGAGTGGCACCACCTTGATGCGGGCGATGCTGGACGCTCACCCGGACATCCGCTGTGGGGAAGAGACGCGGGTGATCCCCCGGATCCTGGCCGTCAAGCAGATGTGGGCTCGGTCGAGCAAGGAGAAGATCCGGCTCGATGAGGCCGGCGTCACGGACGAGGTCTTGGATTCGGCTATGAGGGCCTTCTTGCTGGAGATCATTGTGAAGCATGGGGAGCCAGCCCCCTACCTGTGCAATAAGGACCCCTTTGCCCTCAAGTCCCTGGCGTACCTCGCCCGGATCTTCCCCAACGCCAAGTTCGTCTTGATGGTGCGGGACGGCCGGGCCTCCGTCCACTCCATGATCTCCAGGAAGGTCACCATCGCTGGCTTTGACCTCAGCAGCTACAGGGACTGCTTGACCAAGTGGAATCGGGCCATAGAGACCATGTATAACCAGTGCTTGGAGGCTGGCTTGGACCGTTGCATGATGGTCCATTACGAGCAGCTTGTCTTGCACCCCGAGAGGTGGCTACAAACGCTCCTCAAGTTCCTCCACATCCCGTGGGACCCTGCCGTTTTGCACCACGAAGAAATGATTGGGAAAGCCGGAGGTGTCTCCCTCTCAAAGTGAGTTGGTTCCTCCCTGGGATGGGGGATCCCTTGAGGGTTTTCCAGAAAATCTTTGTAGGGAGAAAATTATCTTAAGGTGGGGTAGGGGTCCTCTTTGAGCCACTTTTTCTTGGAGGGAATCTTCTGTGGGCCACATAGGGGTGGCAAAATTTTCGCATCTGGCGACCAATGCTGGTTTCAGATAGTACGTGGGTAGATGAGTCTAAAAAGCTCGGGACACAAATATTCATGGCCCTCTAGCGGTTATGGTGGCTCATTTACCAGACGTAATGTGTTTAGCATTAACTCTGGAAGTGTATACAGTGGTACCTCTGGTTACGTACTTAATTCGTTCCGGAGGTCTGTTCTTAACCTGAAACTGTTCTTAACCTGAAGCACCACTTTAGCTAATGGGGCCTCCTGCTGCTGCCGTGCCGCCGGAGCACAATTTCTGTTCTCATCCTGAAGCAAAGTTCTTAACCCGAGGTACTATTTCTGGGTTAGCGGAGTCTGTAACCTGAAGCGTATGTAACCTGAGGTACCACTGTCGTTTGGTCAGAATCGAGTATGCATTTTTATAATTCTTCAAGAACATGCATAGCTCGTGCCTCTCTGACCATCCACTGTATTGTGTGTATCGTAGCTATAATGTCTGCACACCGGGGTGAATCGTTATTGCTAACACTCCTGAAATACTTGCAACCCTACCCAGGCTATGAATCCCACCAAGCTAGTTCTAACACAGATGCATCCATTTCCCTCATAAGCCACTATTAAACTAAACTCTTTCCTAGCACTAACAGAACATAAGATGTGTTGAGACTGCGCTCCTTTCGTGCAACACCTAGTGCATGTGCTTCATTCACACAGCCCTAAAATCTGCCCCTGCTGGGAAGAGTTTTGAGGGGGCGGGGGGCATTCAGCTATTGGGCCTGAACTTCCCCACCCCGCTGCTGCAGATAGTTTCGTTCTAATATTAGCATTTTAATCTTGCTTACCTTTAGTAAGTAAGTATTCCATTTTATGTCCTATATAAATCTCCACCCCGCCCTGCTTTACCTCAGTCATATTTGATTAGGAAAAAGAAACTTAAAATGTGGTTTCCGTAGTAGTCTGAAAGGGCAGGGAAAGACTTTTGAGATGGGCTTGTCTGAAAGGCTTTTTGAGGTTGGTTCTGGCGTTGATCACAAATCCCCATGCTCGGTGTATGCTCAGAGGCACCCCGAACCCTAATGCTTTTCACATGTGTGCCTGGCTGAGTTAATGATATTATACTTGGTTCTGAGTGGTGGGCACTGGGGTTCTAGTAAAGGTTGGAGGTCCCGTGGGCTGGAAATCTGCCCCCCCCCGATGATTGTGATTGGCACTCTCGAGACACACCCCCTAGCAGTGAGGACTTCCAGGCCAAGGTTTGGAACTTCTTTTGGCTTGGGATGCTTCACCACGAAGCTGTCTTTGATACTGTCTCTGGCTGCAGCCCTTGTAGGCTGCTAAATCTCACCTTTGAAGAGGTGGAAGGGTCCTCTCTTTGTAGGGTTCCAGCCTGTTTTGGAGCCATGCATGAACACCACAGTTGGCTCAGTGGCGCGGCATCTCCTTTGCATATGGACAGGGCATTCTCATTCTCCTGCTCTTCCACCTGCATGTGATAAAAATAGATCTCTTTGGGTGCCTCTCATCTTAGCTGGGAGCTGGCAGGACTGGGAGGAAAATGCCATTTGAGGAACTTCCCTTGATCAGCCTTGCAGAGACGCAGATCTCAATCAAGAGGCTTGCGGCGGTACTTAAAAGCAGTTTCCATGGGCTAATCAAGCTCATTAAGACAGTTTGCAAAATATATGTGTGTGTCTTTTGGGGTAGAAGAACAGGGGAAGAGTTAAAAGGGGGGAAAGGGAGCCCAGTTCATTCCTCCCTTCTCTCTCTAATGATTCCGTCCATCTCCCATTACGAAACAATATTTACTTTGAGCTCAGTGGCCTTTGCTGGCGTGTTCCAGCCTGAGCTGTTTTCTGGCCTCTGGATAACCAGGCCTGCTTGCATTTGTCGCTCTGGGTGACTCCGCAGCCCTCTAGCAATTTCCGGGCGTGTTTTTCCTATCTCCCGCGAGCTTGCTTCGAAAGCCGGCGCAAGGGCGTCCAAAGGGAGGCTTTTCACAGGGAAAGGGTTGGCACCAGCGCAGATCAGCACGGGACTCTCTGTGGCTTGGGGGCATCGCCAGCGTGGCTGCTGGCAGGCAGTCTTGCCATAGCTGAGTGCTGAAAAATTCTGGCATTTGCCCTCTCCTTGATGGAAAACATCTGTGTCTGCAGCAGCCTCTGAAAGGGGGGGGGGGAGAGGTGTCATTTTCCCCGGAGAGGATCTGGGCCAAGTTTCCTTTTCATTACTGTAAGCAAAACCCACAAATCTGCAAGAAGGAATGTGCAACGTTTGTGTGTGTGTGTGTGTGTGTGTGTGTGTGTGTTGGTTTCTTCACTGGCTTATCGTCTCTTAGGATGTGGCGATGGGGGTGTGTGGTGTCTGGATTTCAGTCTGTTCATCTATTATTATAAGAAGAACTCTTGCTTCCTACATCAGACTGACCAGATGCTACCAGGAAACCTACTGGCCAGAGTCATCCCCTGCTCTCGCTCATTCTAGGATGGGGATGGAGAGAGACTCTGCTCCCATCCTCCTTTTTTGAGTTTTGCATTTGTTCCCCCACCCAGCCTGGGCTGCTGTGAAAGTGTAGCACCATATTGACAATCCATTAAGGGAGCGCTGTGTCCAAGAGCATCAGAATGCCTGGGATTCTATTTTAATCTGCTGTGAAATCCAAGGATTGGCAATTCAGGGCAGAGTTTCTGTCTGGAGCAGTGCTTTACCTTGGCAGATGCAAGTTCCCAAAGCTGACATTGGCTGGGTAGTGAGAGGGAGAGAAGAGCCATATAGCCCAGTGGTGCCTCTAGGCAGGGCTGGGAGGGAGCCCTGTCTAAACCCTGGGGAGCCATGCTGCCAGTCCGTGTAGGCACGACTGAGCTGGATGGGTCCAATAAGGCAGTTTCCTGTGTTTGGAAAGGAAGGCAACCCCAACCCCTTCCAAATTCCCCTGCTCCTAGCTGTGCTCTCCCTCTTTGCAGGGCTTATCTCTGGCCTCTTGAGTCACCCATAGAAGAAATTGTGATGTGTGAGCCTTCCCCTGCCCTGGAAAAGTGTGTGTGGTTTAAACTAATTCATGGAGGGAAAAGCTGTGATAAGTGGCTGCTAGCCATGATGTCTATGTTCTGCCTTCGCTGTCAGAGGCTTCTGAATGTCAGCTGCTGGAAACTGCAGGAGGAGAAAGGGCTCTTGTGCTCAGGTCCAGCTTGTGGGCTTCCCTTTGAGGCCCTGGTTGGCCACTGTGAGAACAGGGTGTGGACCAGATGGGCCTGATCCAGCTCTTCTTATGCACCTTTGGGAAAGCTTCCAAGCCACTATATTCTCCAGAATATACAGAGCAAATCTATGGGCTCTGGGTGGCTGTGGATTTTTGTAGCTGTCTTGATGTATTTTTTTCCAGCAGGCTTCTCTTAAGTGTGCAAATAAAATCCAGTGTTTTGATCAATACAGTCATACCTCGGGTTACAGCCGCTTCAGGTTGCCTTTTTTCAGGTTGCGGACCACCGAAACCCGGACGTACCGGAATGGGTTACTTCCAGGTTTCAGCGGTCGCACATACGCAGAAGTGCCGAATCGCAACCCGCGCATGCGCACACACGGGTTGCGAACACTGCGGGTTGCAAACATGCATCCCGTACAGATCACGTTCGCAACCCGAGCGTCCACTGTACCTGGAAATACATTTATGTATTGCGTGTATATTCCACCTTTTCTTCCAAGGAGCACAGGGTGGTGTACAGGTGTTCTCCCTCTCATTTAACCCTCACAATACCCCTGTGAGGTAGGTTAGGCTGAGAGGCAGTGCGTGGCCCAAGGTCACCCAGCTGAGCATCGTGGCGAAATTTGGGAGGTGGAGGTGGGGTTGAACCCTGGTCTCCTGGGTCCTAGTGCAACACACTAACCACAGCACCATACTGGCTTTAAATGTGATCATTTTTTAAAACAAAAATTCCTTACTTTTGCAGAGTTGAAAGATCTACCGACCAAGTAATCAAGCCAGTGAATGTGGAAGCTTTGTCAAAATGGGTGGGGAAGATTCCCGATGACGTCCTTCACGACATGCCTGTGATTGCCCCGATGCTGGCGAAACTTGGCTACGACCCCTACGCCAACCCCCCTAACTACGGGAAGCCGGATCAGAAAGTTTTGGAAAACACTAGAAGGGTAACAGACAAGGCTTATTGTTACTACAATATTGTTATTTACCTAGAATGATACACTGCACTGTTGGCAAAACTGAAGCCCCAAGGAGCACACAGTTAGCATTTGACGTATCTTCATGGTCTTCCACACTCCCCTCCCCCCTCAAAAAAGAGAAAGTGCTTCTGTCAATTTTTACGGTCTTTTCTTTAAATTTATTAAAGCTTTTCAAGTGGCTTTAAACAGGCTTATTCTTTCTGTTTCTGGATTTTTTTTTTAGCTTGATGCTTTGTTTCGCTGCTGATATTTGTTATCTGAGTTGAGCATCTTTGTCATAGTTTTTGTCCCCTTGTTAAGTTGCCACATTCATCCTGTCTGAAAGGTACCTGAGAGAAACACATATATTATTTCATTTCCCAAGGAGCTTACACCAGCCTCCATTTTAGCTCCATAAAAACCCCGTAAAGTCAATATGGTAGTGACTGGGCCAAGGTCGCTCAGTGAACTCCACAGCCTTGTGTGGGGCTGTGAACCCACATCTAACTATAACGCTGCACCAGCTCTGAATTAAATCAAAACTTGTGTTTAAAAAGGTTTAAAAGCGTGCTTGTTTTCTTTGAAGGTCTACAAAGGAGAATTTCAACTTCCTGACTTTCTCAAAGGAGTGCCACAGGTAAGGCGCCTTGGAAACATTTGTCTTGCCTGTTGCACCATAAATATTTTTGGCCTGTCCATCAACTCATTTGGAGGACCTTTCTTCATCTTAATTGAGTTTGAACTAATGGAGAATTTAAAAATACATGACACATGAGGGGGGGGGGAGCAACACGAGGGCAGAGGAAAAAGCAAGCTTGGGTACAAATTCTTTTAAAGGTTTACAGTTCAGATTACCAACCTGCCTTTGGAAATATAACACACAATACTATTCTCCTGTGAACTGAACTCCTCTTTTTTTAAAACCCCTTGGTCAAACTCGAGGCGAGAGTTTTTGTTCCATCCTTAAATGAGCCGTGGCCCTTTCTTCTCATTGCAGCTGCGGAAGACTGTAGAAAGGAAGCCCCAGGCCAAGATAAAATGATTGAGGAGCTGATGTGAAAGTATACTAGTGTGTGGTGTCTGTCTTGTGTTTCCCCAAACACGGACCCCCGCCCCCCATTTTTGGCTGCAGGCACTGGAATTCCTCGCACCCAGCTCCTTTCATTCACATGCATGTATGTGTGTGTTCTGTGTTTCACCTGCTTGGTGCACACAGGGAGGTAGTTCCTTTGGTCTCTGCTGTCCCTCTGGGCCTCCCTGCCTTGGCTGGCTGTTTCTAACCTGAAGCTGAAGAGGATCTGCCCCTGTTTGGCTTCATATGCTGCCTTGGCTCTGCTCCGCTCCAGACTTTGCGTGCTCATCACCCCCATAAAATAAAGTGTTGCAGAAGCTGTGTATTTTCATTAGAATTGGCATCTAAGTAAAGTCTCTCTCTCTCTCTCTCTCTCTTTTTAGTTCATCTGTCCCCCTATATTCTCACTCAACAAATCCTGTCTCTTATGGAGCCAAAAATAATGATTATTTACGGCAGCCTTTGGCAAATGGGGGCACTCCAGATGTTGTTGTTGGACTACAACTCCCATCAGCCCCCAGACAGGCACTGTGGCAAAACAGTATGCTGGTCTAGACAGAACTGGCAGAGCCCTTTGTATGCTCTTATTAACAGACCTTTTTTGTTCCAGTCTGCTTTTAAGTAAGATGGTTCATAAGGAGCTCTTGCACTGATTGTTCCCCAGTACCTGCTCTTCTGGGGTAGACTGTCTCTGCAGTAGGATGTTCCATTTAGTCAACTAAACCCCAACCAACCAATAGACCACTTCCCCCTCCCCCCTCCTCATTTCCATGTATTTCTGTTGTCCTGTTATTTACATTGCTGGCCATCACTAAACTTTGTGGCAGTGAGTTTCATAAACTCATTCTGCGTGAAAAGCATAATTGAATTGTTACCAGTCAGTTTTATGGGGTGACAACCCCCTCACTGGTATTTGCCTTTTGCCTTTTCCTGTTTACTAACAAGCATAATTGATTTTAATGGACAGCTGGTATTTACTTGTGAAATTAATGTGCCTTCCATCTCTCTCTCTCTCTAGGCTGATGTGCTGAAATAGAAGTCCTGGTGGAGTTAATTGTGCTTAATTGGTAATAAAAGGGAACATCCTGTCTTTCAACCTCTGTTTGTTAACACACAGTATATTAGTATATGGCTGGGGTGGGGGGAAGGTTTATTCTTGCCTTCTGCTTTGAGCCCACCCTCATTGGGTTGTGTTCTCCACAAGCACTCTTGAGATGAGCATGGTAATAAGTGTAAATGTCTAGTGCGTTGTCTCCAGTGAGGGTGAAAACCTTGCAAGTTGTGGTTGAATGTGATGGGTCCCTCTTGGGAGGAAAGCTGTCTCCTGATCATTATACTCTGAGTAGACCCACTGAAATCCACACTATGCAATTAAAGCACTATCATGCCACTTTAAACTCACGGCTTTCCACAAAGTATCCTGGGATCTACGGTTCCCAGAGTTCCCTTGGAAGAGGAATTGATTGTTAAACCACTCTAGAAACTATATGCGGCATTTAGCATTAGCTGAAAAAAGTAACTCATAGATTATGTGAAGCCAAAGGCTCAGAGGAGCTTGAAAAATTCTGTGCTGCTTAATGGGATTTTAACAAATACAGACACTCTGAACTCCCTCTCTACAGCACAACTTAAAATTAGGCTTTCCTAACAGTCTTAAGTACTCTACCATCCCAATATGAAGACTTTTATGGATATACTGTGCTGCTTTTGTGTATTTTTAGTATATTGATTTTAATTTAGATATATACAAAAAGAATTAGTAGGTTCTGGCTATCATTGGCTCTGGCGCCACCTACTGTTTGGCTCCCTGTCTTCTGCCCTACCAGCCACAATAGGCAGCTGCATGAGTCACTGAGCATAGGCGCTTGTTGCACGTGTTTGCATGCTAAGCTCCTGTCAATAGCCCAGAGTTGTGTTAACATATGGAGCTGCCATACACTGAGTCAGGCCATTGGACAATCTAGCCGTGGTATTATCTACACGGAGTGGCAGCGTTTCACCAGGGTTTCTGGCAGGAGTCCTTCTCCCTGCCCTACTTGGAGATACCAAGGATTGGAACCTGGGACCTTCTGCATGCAAAAAGGAATGAGTCACTGCCCCAGAGCTGCTGCAGGTAGCCCGCCCTTGAGTTGCACTTGCTGAAATCTTTTTTTCCCTCTTTTGACCAGGGACGTCAGCTGCCCTTTTGAGGAAAGCATTGGGGTGGATTCGTCAAGAACCTGCTGAGCTGTTCTGTTTGTTCAGAATTTTTTTTTCATCCTGTGGTTTTTGTTTTGCTTTTTAAAAAGGGGGTATATCTGTGGGAGGGGAAGGGGGTTGTGCACACATGTTAACCCTCTGTGTCTTAGTCCTCGTGCCATTGACTCCATAGCGGCCCCTCTGAAATGCTGGAGCTATTTTGAGTGAGTGATTCCAGGATCACTGCACCAAAGAGGGTGCACTGCAGCTGGAGATCTCGTCTGTGCAAACCCCTTCAGAACGAGTGGACAGCGAGCAGAAGAAGTGCTTTGCTGTGCACACATGCCATTTGATATCCACCGTGCTTGTGCAGGAGACGTTCTCCGTGAATTCATCCCATGGCCAAATTCTTAAGACTCGTTGCTGGAAATCCAGGACTGTCTTTCTCCATTTACACAGCTCCTCTGAAAGCCATAGGGGCAGAGATTGTTTGGACTGAGCTTGGAGATGCCTAGGCTGCCTGCCTTTTCTCTCTTGTTCTTGCACCTTAGTTTTTACCAGAGCGGGTTTTTGTAAAAACAAAACAAAACACAGATTTGGAATGTCAAATATGTGATTTTTTGGGGGGGAAATGTGTTTCTCTGCTGGTGGCCTGCAAGTGTGTGAGCAGCGGGCTGTGACCACACTGGTGAATGTTGGTTTATCTGCATGCCTACCCACTGAGCTGACAATAGGCGGTCGTTGCTTAATGGGGGTGGAGGAAGGGAGACTTGGACTGCATCCCCCTTGCCCCATCATCCCAAACAGGACATGGACAATGTCAAGGTCAAGTGTACAGAGTATCTGTGAGGCAATTATTCCCATGAATGTCATTAGGGGCAAAGTTCATTCCACACCAGGAGTGCCACCACTAAGAATGCCCTGCTGGGGCTGCCACCTGCCTCACCTCTAAAGACATTAGCATCCGGAGCAGGGCTTTCTGACACAGATCCTAAAGAAACGGTATGTTAAGATCATAAGAAGAGCCTGCTGGATCAGGCCAATGGCCCATCTAGTCCAACATCCTGGCCAACCAGATGCCCCAGTGGGAAACCCGCAAGCAGGACTCGAACACAAGCCTGTGGCTTCCAGCAACTGGGATTCAGAAGCACCACTGCCTCTGACCATCGAGGCAGAGCATAGCCATTGATCACCCTCTCCCCATGAATTTGCCCAGTCCTCTTTTAAAGCCATCTAGGTTGGTGGCCACTGCTGCCTCCTTTGTGATGGAGTTCAATATGTGCTGCATGAGCCAGTGCTTTCTTTGATCTGTTCATAAATTTGCAAGGGAGCAGATGGTCCTTTGGATAACAAGTGGGCTTGGCATGCCAGATCAAAACTTTAAAATGTTTTCTTTACCTTCAAATCTCAGGGACTGGTGTAGAGTGGACCAAGACTCCATGGTGGCTGAGCATGGGGAATTGGGAATGGCAGCAAATACGATCTCACGGCTGAAAGCTGCCCATGCCAAATTCCCCCTCTGCCTCCCATGTTTACATTTCAGAATTGCTGAGCCCTTGGGCCTCAGTGGTACAGCATCTGCTTTGCACGCTGGAGATCCAAGATTCAATCCCCAATGGCAGCACAGGATCATAGAATCCTATTCCAGGTAGGGTTTGGAATCTCCTGAAAGCCCAGGGGAGACACAGCCGGTCAGCATAGATAGTGGTTGGACTCTGCTTGGTAGAAGGTCAGATTTCAGTCAGGGCGCAAAGCCCTGCTCACCTCTATAAGCAAAGTAGCCATTTCCCAGTTCAGCCCAAGCTCATCATTTGGGATTCTTATGGATATGGAATAAGGGTAATCCCACATCCACCACCTCTCAGATGCTATAAAAAAATAATAAAAGTGCCTCTTTTCCTGTTTTCTAACATTGACATACTAGAAGGCTTAAGGTCAAGTCTGTAAAGGGTGTCAAAACACAGAACTATTGGAAGACAAAAAAATTATAAAATGCAATAGACAAGCTGAGGGTAACCTCTGCTGGAGGAAGGAGAAAAAGCTGCTTTGGAAATCCTGAGTTGCAGCAACACCCAACATAACAGAAAACTGGCCAGTATTTTCCTTCACATTTAAAGGCTTATAGCTGGTAGACAAGCTTTTGCCAACCTGGTGCCCTCCAGCTATTTTGGACTACAATTCTTATCAGCCTCAGTTGTAGTTCAGAACATGTGGAGGACATGAAGCTGGTGATGGCTGTGCTAATTTGTCAAAATACCACTTTTTTGCAATTCCTGTTTAAAGTTTCGAAACCAGTTTCACTGAGGTATCAACAGACACTCAAGATTAGGAAAGTGTCCTCACAGGTTACACTTGTTCCTTATCATTCAGCTGTGAATTAAAAGGCCAGGAGAAGAAGACTCTTCTCCCCAAATGCACAGAGTTTATAATTTGACTGATCTAAACATCTTTTCATCTTCTGGTCACCCTTCAGAGCAACCAAGAGACTGGGCAGGGCAATATAAAACAGAGGTGCAATGCAAAACTCTTTATCAGACACTGTAGCAACAACCCTGCCATGCCCTCTTCTGTTTGACAGTTCCACAGCTTGAGCTGTAGACTACTCACAACTCCCACCTGGAATAAGGAGAGCTATAATTTTACCTTGCAGTGGGTGTCAGGCCCATAAAAAAGAAGCTGGCAACTTTGTCCTTGCCTTTTTCTCCCCCCAATAATATTTAATGTACAGGTGGACGTTGTTTTAACATTGGTGGAAAACCTGTTTCAGCCAAAGATTTGCATTCTTAGTGTTCGGCACATTGAGAGCAAAAGCAGGCAAAGCAATGCATGCAATTCTTACCTTACTTTAGTAGGTTATTTTCCGGCTAGATAAAAGTCTGTTCTACAGCTTTGTTCTACAGCTACACCTCTTCAGGACAAGCAAGAGGCATTGCAGTGCAAGAAAACATTCCACCCAGGCAAAACCACCTAAAGGGTGCACAGCAGGGCTGGCAAGGGTGTGTGGCTCGATAAGGCAAAACTCATTCGGGTGGAAACTGCTGAAACTAAAAGTCAGAAGATCTCTCACCCAATTTTTACACAATGAAAGGGCCAGTAACCCACTCATCAGCTGCACCTTTTAATTTCAGATAGGGAGACTGATCTTTCAAGAGCCATAAAATATGCTTCTCCTAAATAAGACATTCATTGTTAGCAAAGCTGTCAATCTTATACTAGGTTTTTCTGAATGTGTTGTGTGGTTATAAACCGCAGCAGGGGAGGGTGCTCTTGTGGTTGAATCCTGCTTTCAGGTTTCCCATTGAGGCACCCGGTTGGCCACAGTAAGAAGAGGATGCTGGACTAGATTGGCAGCTGGCCTAATTCAGGAGGCTGTTATGTTCTTAAATTCTTAACTGGTATATGCCTTGGTAATGCTGCTGCCATTTATATATAACAGTTTTTAAAAAGCATTGTTGTATGACCCCAGCGCCAATAATCATTATCTCTTTATCCAGGGAATGTGAATGAAACAAACCAGATTAATTTTGTGTGTGTGTCTTTAATTCTAGTTTTCTTTCATTTGTTGTTTTTCTTTAACTTTTTCGTTCTTGTGTGTTTTTGAAGTGTATGCTCTTGTTTAAATAAGTAAAAAATGTTTTTAAAAAAATACTGCTGCCGTTACCAGTATTTCAGGAGCGCTGTATGTATTGTTTTTGTGCTATTGCAAAACTGACAAAGTTTCAGGAAGCATATGTAATTCTAGTTATGTGTATTTAAAAAAAAAAGTTTTGCTGATTTATTTCAGAGTCATTGGTAATTCTGTTAAGTACACAGCTTAGGGAATTTTCTGATTAAATGGCCTGTAATTTGTTTTCAAAATAAAAAACTGGTTTGTGTGGACTATGCCCATAAATGTGTCCTATAAATGAATATAATTCAGCAGGGGAAGATTTTCCCCATTTGTCGTGGGGAAGAGGATGAAGATTTGGTTGCTTCTCCATCATTATGAAAGGCTGAAGACAAAAGAGGCCTGCATCCCGTTGCCATGGAGACGGGATGAGTCAAGATGGTACCCGCTCAGACAGTAGCTCGAAAGAAGAAAGCGACCCTCTCTGTCTCTATGGCAGCAAGAAAGCCGCAGGCTCACCGCTTCTCGTCGCTATGGGAGACAGAGCTTTCCCTCTCCCCGCGTATTTTGGACTGAACCAATAGGATGTGGGGGTTCCTTACGACACGCCCCTCCCATTGCAACGCCTACTTTCCCTCTCTCTGCCTCCTCCCCACCTAGGTCCCGTTAGCTCGGGAGGTACCCGGATGGAGTGGCACGCATGCGCACAAGCTGACAGGCGCGAAGCTGACAGGCACTGAGGAGGTGCTGGTGGGCCTCGCGTGAGGGGGTCGGGGGTGGAGAATAAATATATATACTTAAGGTGGGACGCGCTGAGGAGGAGTGAAGCGCCGTCATTTCCCCACGGAGGGAAAACCAGACAGGTGAGGGCGAAGGCGGGTCTGGAGGGGAGGTTGCTGTGACAACATGGCCCCTCCCCTTCTTCGGAGAGGGCGGGGACAGAGGGCGAGGTGTGATGGCCACGCCCCCTTCTCTTTAAATGAGTGCATCTGGAGGTACATATTAGTAGATCTCCCCTTTTGCGGGTGGGGCATTGTTGCCTGTTATTAAGTGGGGGAGATCCTGCTGGCGACTCCCCTTTTGGGCGTCCGACCCAGAAAGGAAGCCCATTAACTATGGGTGGGTGGAGAGAGAGCAGAGGAAAGGAGGGCGAAGCATTTGCCACCCCACTCCCCACTGAACCACCTCCTGGGCGCCACTGGCTCAAACGTGGGTCCACAGATGTAACTGGTCTCCAGCTCCCATTAGCCGCAGTCACTAAGCCTGGTGGTTAGAGGACTCTTCGAGCTGTAGTTAAGCAAATAATCAGCCAGGGTGGCATAGTGATATTGTGTGGGCTATTGGTGTAGTGGTTAGAGTGTTGGAGCAGGACCTGGGAGGCCAGGGTTCAAACTCCCTCTGCTTGGCCATGATGCTCCGCTGGGTGACCTTAGACCAGGATTGCTGTGGGGATTGAATGACGGAGAGAACCACATACGCTGCATTAAGCTCGTTGGAGAAAAAAGGGGGACATAAATTTATTTATTTCCAACCCCTTTTTGAAACAAAACAAAACAAAACAGTATCTAAAAACGACTAAACCACAATAAAGAAATATACTCATTAAAACCACCATAAAAACAATGCATAAAATGCATAAAACCAGCATAAAAACCAGCATAAAAACAATAGATTTTTAGAGAAAAATCTAAAACAATCTCCTGGATCCAGATTTGGAAAAGGGTGGTCCATTTTGTGGCCCCTCCCTTTTGTTTGTGTGGCATCTCTCTGCCCTTTATCATCTAAGGC
This sequence comes from Podarcis muralis, assembly GCF_964188315.1. Taxonomy (NCBI): domain Eukaryota; kingdom Metazoa; phylum Chordata; class Lepidosauria; order Squamata; family Lacertidae; genus Podarcis; species Podarcis muralis. The sequence continues at coordinate 30,943,984 of NC_135669.1, forward strand.
CAGAGAAAGCGGCTATACATAGCTTGATCTTTTACATCTGTGAGTGTGGGTTGAGTGTGGCATGTTTCTCCGGGCAGAGGGTTTTTTTTCTTTTTAATTTTATTTATTGCATTTATAGCCCACCTTTCCTTCAAGGAGCTCAAAGTGGCAAAGCGGCCTGTCCCCATTTTATTTGCGCAGTGGCCCAGTGAGGTACAGTAGGCTGAAAGATAGTGGTTGGCCAATGTTGCCCAGTAGAGCGTTGTGGCTGTATGGGCATTTGAACTTCGGTTGCCATGGTCTGATGTCAACCAAGTTGGCAATTTTCAAATTGTCCCTTGGGTGGGGGAGAGAAGAAGCTTGGGAACTACTGGCCTATATGCATGCAGTTTTGCAGGGCGTATATAGGGACTATTCTGCTGGCACAGGCTGCGTGGCTTAATCACAATTTTTGTGGCTCTGATACACAACAGGTCTGTCTAGCACAGTGGCACACCACACCTGTTGTGATACCCAGCTGAAAAACAGCCTGGAGCCTCGTTGCCTCTCATCATCCCTATAATTGGTGCACCTGCGTCCAGGACCCTGTGGGCAGGACTGGTGTTGTGATCTGCACTCTGCTCCCACTGGACAGCAGAGGAGGGAGAAAAGTGGCTCCTTTGGTCCCTTATGGCTGAAGCAAAAAAGAGCCATAAATCAAACCGGCTCTGCTTCATTTTTGTTGAGCCTCCTGAGCAGCCCTTTCTGCTAATCCATGCAGATGGAATGACTGTGGATTCCCTTCGTGAGAACTTTACTAACAGTGGCAGGTGGTGCCCATTGGGGCTGATGGGGCGGAAGGCAGGGAGCCCAATAGAAGGTGCAGCCAGACCCAATAACAGGCAGTGCCAACTCATCCTATTTTTGTCCTCATTCTCTTCCTCCCTGCTTAGTTTGACAAGGGCAACACTGAGATTAAGGAAGAAGAGGAGGCTGCCAGCTAGGCCACCTCCTGGGCTGGTTGTAAGTAAGAAGACAGGCAGATCAGGGCTGGATGAGGACAGACAGAGAATGGTGAGGTGCTGCCCCATTTGCCCTAATGGACCAGCCTCCACTGTCTTTATGTAAGAACTTTAGACTTATCTATAGGTGGTGGGCAACAGCAGAGTAGACTTTAAAAGATCACTGTGTAAGAAAGTTATACACCAAAAGTTATTGAGCTTTTTTTAGTAGGCCACCAATCTAAGGTGCCACCTTTTGGAAATTTCCCCAGGCGTCAGTTCCACCTTTGTAATGTCAGGAAAAGTTCAGACGTGTGGCAGCTCTAGCTCTAAGTATGGTGTAGTGCAGGCATAGGCCAACTCGGTCCTCCAGATGTTTTGGGACTACAACTCCCATCATCCCTTAGCTAACAGGACCACTGGTCAGGGATGATGGGAGTTGTAGTCCCAAAACATCTGGAGGGCTGAGTTTGCCTATGTCTGGTATAGTGGTTAGAGTGCTGGATTACGATCAGGGATACTAGGCTTCTAATCGCCACCAAGTCAGCCATGAAGTTTATTGGGTGACCATTGGAGCAGTCACTATATCTCAGCTTAATCACAGGGTTGTTGTGAAGATACAATGGAGAGGTGGAAAAAGTGTGTGGACCAACCTTGAGCTTTATAGTGATTCTAGCTTAGTGCTGGCAGTTTCAGGCAGTGTAGATTCTCAGCCCTTCTTGGAGATTCCAGAAATTGAAACTGGGATCTTTCGCAAGCTGGTGTTCTATCACTGAGCTACAATCCTTGCTCTTTGAAAATTGCTGTATTTCTGTGCTGTTGAGAGAAACCTACCTATTCCCCTGACTATTCAGTGTGATCCTTTCTTTAGTATGTTTTGACAGACATTCCCTTTGCCCACTCAGAGGCTCATGATCTAAGGGCATAGCTTCTTGTGTTCTTGGGACTGCATCACATTAAGCAAAATATGCCAGAATAACAGCTGGAGAAATATTTCAAATTCCTATGGGTCAGCATTGCAGTTTCAAAGCAGTGCCAGACATCTGGGATGTCTTGAAGGTTGGTTTGAATATTTTCCCCCTCCTTAAGCAGAGAATGGAATCAGTGGTAGCTGAGAGATTTGTGTTAGCTTTTAAGGTGCCACAAGATTTGTTTTCACTGCAACAGGCTAACTCTAACCACCCAACATCAGTTGTGGGAAATGATTTATCCAGCTATGTGGAGAGGTGACAAAATTGCCTGTTGAGGCATTATGAGGAAGTGATCTAATGGTAAGTGATTTGTAAATTGGGAGAACATCTTCCTACGTAATGGAATCAATTAGATGAGACTGTCTTTCAAGCTCAATTTAGAACAGTAGTTTCGATGAAGCTGCACACCAGACCTTTGCAGCTTACCAGTTTGGGGCTCTGAAACAAATGAAATGAGAGGAAATTGCTGCAAATAAATAAATAAATAAATAAAGTTCAGAGAGGTTTATTTTGTTTGGCCTTTTGAGGTGGACTGTGAAAGATATCAATAGATTTCATTGTGATGAAATCAGATGAATTTATTTGGGACATTGCTGGCCAAAATTGTGCTGGTTTGAGCTCACCTGCGATGTACTGACTCCTTGAGAGCTGCTGTTTTGATTGCCTTTTTGTGTCCATGTGGTAACTTTGCCTGGTTCTTTCGTGTAGGCTCATGCCTCCTTGCCATCTAGAGAGAAAAATAACCAGTTTGTGTCTCCTCCAGGCTGAGGTGCAGAGGTTGGAAATTCATTCTGAAGTACAAACGGATCCCCTTGCAATCAGTCTAGCTGACTTACTTTCATTTCAGACGTTCAGGCAAACCTCCTTATTCCAGTGCCAGTTGCTTGCAGTGCTGATGTTCTGCTCCGTTACATGTCAGGATTTGTCTGGATGACCGAGAAATGAAATGGTTATAAGAAGCAATTCCAGCGATTTCTGCATGCACGTCAGAACCCAGGTTAAACTAACTTAAAAATTGAATCCCCATCCCTTTTCTGATTGACCATTAGTATGCCTAACTTGATTCTGAATGTCTATGCTGCTGCCAAAACCTCCCCACCCCGGTTTCCCCACTATTAATAATGTTGGTGGAACTCTGTGGATCGGGCAAGGAATGCTTTCCTTTGTCCATTTCAAAAGGGGCTTAGAGGGGCAGTGTGGTGTTGGGGAACCACAGGCTAGTGGGGCGTGGCCAAGCGCATGCTGAACCAGTCAGACAGCGCCTTCGGTTGACAGCTGTGTGGATTGCCAAATGGCTGCTCAGCAGCAGGTGTCCCCAGCAGCTAATCAGCTTTGAGCAAGTAAAATGACAGCCTGGGCAGCTGAGAGCAGGTTGAGCTGGTTAGGTGGCCAATAAGAGCGGCTGTCTCCTCCAGTGAGGGAGTCTCTGGCTGCGAAAGCTGACAGGGAGGTTTCCTGGCGCTGCTGTGCAAATTGGATCCCCTCCCCGCGTGCGCGTGTGCTCCTGACTGGCAGCAGATAGAACAGTCCTGTGTGTTGTGACTCACTCCTGAGAATAGCAATGACACTCGTAAAGGGTTGGCGTGGAGCATCTCTGGGCGCCTGCTGCCCCTCAGTGGCCTTTCTTTATTAAGGAAAGCGCCCCCTCCCCTGCTGTGGTCTCCCATCCCAATGAACATGGCCCTTGTCTCCCTGCCAGCTTTGCCACGGCTGCCCGCCCAGCAGACCTGCTTACAAGAGCCGGAGGGATGGTGGTAGTCACGGGGCAGACCAAAGTGAGCGATGCCATGTCGAGTTCGGATGCGGAGGATGACTCTCAAGAGCCTGCCACGCCGACGGCCACCCAGGCAGAGCACGCCCTGTCCCTCCTACCTCAGCAGGTGAGTGAGCTGGTGCCTTTTGCACCCTGGTTGCTTCAGTTTTCAGGGGCTGCTGCTGGAATGGCCCTCTCCCTGGAGGCTTCCCCAGAGTGACACTGAGGATCAGCTTCTTTCAGAAACAATACTCTGCTTTCAGCTTGGCTTGTAGTGGTGGGCGCAGGGTCAAGCCCCAGAATCAGTGGTTCCCTAAGTGGGTGATACCACCCCCTGGGTAGAGTGGTGGGATTACCTAGGGAGGCACTAAGAGGCAAGGGGGGTGGCAGGGGGATGCTGGAGGTGTAAATGACTATTCAAGTTCAGCAGTTTTGTTGATTGGATTAAACTCAATAGTGTTAATTGGATTTTGAGTAAATGTGCAATTGTTACTGTTTTGAATTTTATTCTCTTTTTATCTGCCAGAGTGGGTTGTGTAAACCACTATTCTGAATGTTTTTTATGGGGTACGGTATGGTTGAATGTATGGAACCAAGGGGGGGGGGGTGGCCCAAAAAAGTTTCGGAACCAGTGCCCTAAATGGACTTACTTTTTTTAAAATGTATATTAATGATTTCTTGTTTTTGTAACCCATCCTGAGCTTGAAGGGTGGGATAAACTAGAAGCTGTTCACAAATCATGCCTTTCAAAACAACTTCGATTTTAAAAAGTGTTTATACCTAGCATTTTTAATACCCTGGCTGCTAAGATTTTTCCAGCCTCAAGACTGAGAAAACTCAGTGTAAGTTAGGAATATTCAGACTTGTTAGGTTTTCGGGCGTTAGCATGTTCTATACACCCAACTAGGGGGTGACAGGAGGAGTCTGGGCACAAAATCATCAGTTGAGCGGATATCAGTCCACTGGGCACATCACATGACTGTCCTGTTTTTGCAGCTGAGGGAAAATAGGAGATTTACAGACTCCTGCTAAGCTGTGTTTGCTTGGTGGCTTGCAGTTCTGTTAGTACTCTTGAATAGTTGAAAACCCCTACAGTCTGCAGCTCCAGCTGATCTTGGAGATGGATGTGCAGAACTGGGTGCAAGTGCCAGCCCAGAGCGACTGATCGCTTGCTCTCTCTCTGACTCTGCCAGTGCTACCCTTCCTTGTCTCCTCATAGTCTGCCTCCTGCTTCTGCCTTCTACACAAAGTCATCTGCTGCTGAGTCATTTTTGAGCAGTGACATGAGCCTAAGAGGAGCCCTGCAGGATCAGTCCAAAGGTCCACCTAGCCCCGTGCATCCTGCCTTCTGCAGTAGCCGACCAGGCGCCTCCATGAAACCCACCTTGTACAGGGCAGCAAGGTGACAGCTCTCTCTCTCTTGCTGTTGCTCCCCTGCAACTGGTACCCAGTAACATCCTGCGCCCGAGAATGCCATATAGGGGTGGGAGTGAACCTGCACCGGGCTTTGGTGCTTCATGGTTAGACAGCAGCTATGGTCCAAGGTACATTGACCTATCTGAGACTGGTGCACCAACTGGGAATTTCAGACCTGGAGGCATGTGTCATAGACTGGATTGCTGCTTTGTGTGGGGCTATCCCTTGAAGGGACGCGAGTGGCGCTGTGGTCTAAACTACTGAGCCTTGGGCTTGCCGATCAGAAGGTTGGCGGTTCAAATCCCTGTGACGGGGTGAGCTCCCGTTGCTTGGTCCCAACTCCTGCCAACCTAGCAGTTTGAAAGCACGTCAACGTGCAAGTAGATAAATAGGTACTGCTCTGGCGGGAAGGTAAATGGCGTTTCCGTGTGCTGCTCTGGTTCGACAGAAGCGGCTTAGTCATGCTGGCCACATGACCCGGAAGCTGTCTGCAAACAAATGCTGGCTCCCTTGGCCAGTAAAACGAGATGAGCACTGCAACCCCAGAGTCGTCCACAACTGGACTTCAGGCAGTTGACAATGTGTCAGTATGAAGAAAAAGTGCAGTGTTTGGGACTCTTTAGTTTAGAGAAAAGGTGAGTAAGAGGTGGCAAAACACAAGTTTATAAAATTATGCATGGCATGGGGAAGGTGGATAGAGAAAAATTTTTCTGCCTCTCTCATAACACTAGAACTCGTGGACATCCAATGAAACTGAAGGGTGGAAGATTAAGAACAGGTAAAAAACAAAACCATTCTTCACAGAGCACATAGTTAAACTGCCCCCTTGTTTTTGTTTTTTTTAAATTAAAGTTTCAAGCTGTCCCCTTGTTTTTATTTGCCCTGCGTTCATCTTTTTTATTGTTCTTAACTGATTTTACTGTTTTGCTCATGTTATTTTATTTTGTAAATAGATTAGTAATTAGGAAGGAAAGATATACACTCTCTTAAAGAAGTAAAATATAGACCACTTCCCTCTTCTCAAATTTTTCTAGTCCCCTTTTAAAGCCCTCTGAGCTGGTGGCCACTGCCCATATCTTGCAGCAGGGATTTCCACAGCGTGTGACAAAGTCCTCTCTTTTGCCTGCCCTGAAACTCTCACCCTTCAGCTTCCTAAGATTATCCCATCAGGTTCGAGTATTCTGAGAGTCAGCATGGTGTAGTGCAGGGGTCTGCAACCCGCGGCTCCGGAGCCGCACATGGCTCTTTTACACCTTTGCCGCGGCTCCGGGGCGGATACTAGCGAGGGGAGGAGGCACATTGTGCGCCCCGACACTCCCCACTGTGGCGGGTGCTGTACTGGCTGTGACGTCGCATGGGACGGTGCGTGCGTTAGTCACGCACTGTCCCGATGTCACCTTCCCACCCGCTGTCAGATCGGAGGGCAGCGGCGCGCATGCTTTAAATGTTGCAATGGTTTTGCGGCTCCCAGGTGTTTTTTTCTTCGGAAACAGGTCCAAGTGGCTCTTTTTGTCTTAAAGGTTGCAGACCCCTGGTGTAGTGCTTAGCGTCTCAGACTAGAACCTTGGAGACCAGGGTTAAAATCCCCACTTGGCCATGAAGCTCTCACAGTGGGTGACTTTAGGGGCAGTCATTACCTCTCAGTTTAACCTACCTCACAGGGTTGTTATGAGGATAAAATGGAGAGGAGGAAAACTATGTATGGGACCTTGAGTTTCTTGGAGGAAAATTTAGGATACAGATGCAATAAAATAAAAATTAAAAGTATAAAAAGAGGGAGAAATATGTTCATCCACTTTCTCCACACTGGCTTGTTTGCATTCAGTGCAGCCTGAATTAACTTGATCCATCACTACAAGAAACTGCATACCCCCTAAATCTGGTCTAGGGGGCAGATTTGGGTAGGATGTGGGGCATGGGGAAGATTGGGAAGTTTTATAGGGCAAGCGTAAATTTTCAACTGATGGGAAATGATACTTGAATGCCGACCTATGTGCTGAATTTCGACACAAATTGTTTCTTCCTCCCAGTTCCCTGAAGTGGTTCCACTGAATGTTGGAGGAGCTTATTTCACTACCAGGTTGTCAACACTGCGGCGCTACGAAGACACAATGCTCTCGGCTATGTTCAGTGGCCGACACTACATCCCAACGGATGCGGAGGGGAGATACTTTATTGACCGAGATGGGAAGTTCTTTGGGTATGTCTTCTTTGCCTGCGGCACTCCCTTAGCTACAAAAGCTCCAGGAGCAAGGCTCTGTCCCTTGGAGGTAGTGTGATCTGTATGCCCCTTCTACCTTCGCACTCATGTTCCCATAGGGGTGAGGGGAACTGCTCTAGGCAGCCAAAGAACAGCAGCTGACAAGGTCTAGACTTCCAAGAAAGGAGATTCCAACTAAACATGAGAAAGAACCTTCTCATGGGAAGAGCTGTGCAACAGTGGAACGGACTCTCTCAGAAGGTGGTGGACTCCTTCATTTGGGGTTTTTAAGCAGAGGTTGGATGACTGCCAGAGATTCTTTCGCTGTGATTCCTTTGCTGCAGTGGGTTGGAGCAGATGACCTTTGGAGTCTGTTCTAACTTTACAAGAACTGGGGGTAATTGTTTTGAAGGACAATGTTGGTGGAGCTGTTTGTGGTCAGAATGTCTGCACTCTGCTGGACCAGGGCTCCCTGACATATTCCTGTGGTTGGAGGTATATATTGTATTACTGGAAGTGGTGGATTTTGAGTGCTTTTTTGGGTGGTAGCGAGATCCAGAGGGTAGCAGTGTGGCAATGGGCCTTTTCCGTGCTGGATGCACATTTGTGGAATATTGTCCACAGGGCGGCTTGCCTGGTGCCATCATTACATATTTTTAGGCACCAGGCAAATACATTTCTGACAGGCTTTTGGCTTTTAATTATCTGTGGCTTCTTTATTACTTTATTAAACTCAAACCCCACCTTTTTCTCCAAGGAGTCCAAGGTGATGTGTGTGGTTCTCATCCTGCCTCATTTAATCCCCCACAACAACCCTGTGAAGTAGGTTAGGCTGACAGGCAGTTAATGGCCCAAGGACACAACCAATGAACTTCATGGCTGAGTGCAGATTTGAACCCTGGTCTCCTGGTCCTAGTCTGACACTCTTAAAAAAAAAGTACACTACACTGGCTCTCTTGAGTGGGTGGGATGTCTTAATCTTGCCTTTTAAAAATGCAAATTTGCTTTAAGTCTTTTTTATCTGTTTTGTTTAATGCTAGTTTTGATGTAAATGCTATTTAATTCCTTCTGAGAATCGCTTTTGAGTTGCTTTTGTAAAAAAGTGACTAATAAGTTTAATCAAGCAATTAATAGTACCGTATTGGCCCGAATATAAGCCGCACCCAAATATAAGCTGCACCTTTAAAATTGGAGGGAGGAAAAGAAAAGAAAAAATACCCGAATATAAGCTGCCCCATTCCTCACTGCTCCTGGCTGCATACTGGGGGCGGGGGGGGGGGGGAGCCGTGTTGAGTTGCCAACAGCCTTTCCCCTTCCTCGCTCTCTCCCTTCCCAGCCTTGGGGTAGAGGATTGGGGACTACGCGCGGGGAGGGCGCCGCTTTGCTGCACTCCTGGCACTCTTTGCCCCTTGCTCCTGGCTGCATACCATAAGGTTGTGAATATAAGCCGTACTTTAACTTTTCATGGTCTTAATTTGGGGGAAAAGTGAGGCTTATGTTCAGGCCAATACAGTAATAATAATATGAATGGAAACTGCATAAGAGCTTCAGCTCAAGAGATGGTTGGAATGGGGTGGGGCACCCTTCGGATTTTCCGTCTCATGCCCTGACTTTGAGCACTGGACAGGGTCAGACGGCAAGTAACAGATGCCCTTTGTTTGTGCTGCATGTGGTCACTAATAGGATTGATTAGTCAAAGTGACTGTGCTGCTTTTGCCTCTGGAAACAGGATATTAAAAGGTTCTTCAGCCCTTGGAATGCTGACCTTCCTGTTTCAGAATAAATGTGTAATATCCTGACGTTGCAAAGTCAGCTACTTAAGTTAGTGCTGCCATGCGTCTGGCATTTCCCGGACATAGCTGGGATTCAGCCCTCGGAAATGGCATCTGGGTGGAAATAGCTGAAATGTCCGGGAAAATCCAGACATATGGGAAGCCATGTTGGAAGTGTAGATTTAGCTGAATTCCCTTAAAAATAGCTCAAAGCCTCATGGTGGGATTTTTTTTCTTTTGCTAAAAAAACTCAACAACTTTTGTGTCTGGATTTTCATTTTTTGAAATATGGCAACCCTACAAATAGACCCCATTTTGTTTTGTTCCTATATCCCAACTTTTAAAATAGAAATGGCTGAAAACTCTGAAACACATGTGCAGTGTTATCTTGACAAACATGAAGACAGTATGATTCCCCTTGAGAGAATTTCCCTCTCCGGGCTAGCCCCAAAGGCCTGCAGCATTTGTTCCACCATGTGCATCCCAGAATCCCCTGTGGTATATGGCTGCTTCACTGAAACAGGTTGGATCTAAGCATCTGCTTGGGTTGCTTGGGCCAGTTGGAGTTTCTTGGGTGAAGATAATTCTGGGGTAGCTTTAATAACATTATATTATCTAGTCTGGAGCAAATGCAATATATAAAAGTTATATAAAAGTTAGAGTATGATAAAGTAAGATAAAAAATATCTGCCCTGTATCCTTTGAACCCTTTTGCATATTCCCGGAGGTATGAGTTCCACAGTTTGGGAAATGCTGATCTAACCAATTAGTCTATTGAAAGCTACAGCCCTAGTTTTGAACACTGTTGCCTGCAATGTAATGAAAAGGAGATGGAGTGTGTGTTTTGGGAACAGGTAGCCGTCAACCAACATGTATACTCAAGTTCCTTCCGCCTTTTATTTTTTTAGGGATGTGCTCAATTTCCTGCGGTCTGGCGACTTGCCTCCAAGGGAACGCGTGAGGGCAGTTTACAAGGAAGCCCAATATTATTCCATTGGACCCTTGCTAGACCTTCTTGAAGAGCTCCAGCCCCTCAAAGGAGAAAAAGTCCGGCAGGCTTTCCTGGGCTTGATGCCATATTACAAAGGTAAATTGAAGGGGTGGGGGCAGGAAGCTTGTGGGTGTGTCTTGCAGCAGGCCAGAAGTGCTTTTGAAACGGTGCCCTCCCAATGTTTTGAACTGCAACAGAAGCAGATTTAGGGCAGTGCAAGCGGTGTGGTTGCACCAGGTCCTGTAAGGGTGTCAAATGGCACAGGGTGGCATATTTCTAAGGTCTGCCCCTGACTGCAACTCCCATCACCTGCAGCCAGCATAGCCATATAATAAAGGTAAAGGGACCCCTGACCATTAGTTCCAGTCGTGGCCGACTCTGGGGTTGTGGCGCTCATCTTGCTTTATTGGCCAAGGGAGCCGGCGTACAGCTTCTGGGTCATGTGGCCAACATGACTAAGCTGCTTCTGGTGAACCAGAGCAGTGCATGGAAATGCCGTTTACCTTCCCGCCAGAGTGGTACCTATTTATCTACTTGCACTTTGACGTGCAGGAGCAGGGACCGAGCAACGGGAGCAGGGACTGAGCAACGGGAGCTCACCCCGTCGTGGGGATTCGAACTGCTGACCTTCTGATCGGCAAGTCCTAGGCTCTGTGGTTTAACCCACAGCACCACCTGCATCCCAGCCATATAATACAGTGGTACCTCGGGTTAAGTAGTTAATTCGTTCCGGAGGTCTGTTCTTAACTTGAAACTGTTCTTAACCCGAAGCACCACATTAGCTAATGGGGCCCCCTGCTGCCGGAACCCGATTTCTATTCTTATCCTGAAGCAAAGTTCTTAACCTGAAGCACTATTTCTGGGTTAGCGGAGTGTGTAACCTGAAGCGTATGTAACCTGAAGCGTATGTAACCCGAGGTACCACTGTACTTGGTCTGAAAGGAGCTTGGTTGTGCTGGCTGGGGCTGTGGAAGGTTGAAGCCTGAAACATCTGAAGGCACCCGTTTGAGGAACGCGCATCTTCTCAATGTTTGTTTTTTCACACACCTTGCTTTTCAGAGCACCTGGAGCGGATTGTGGAGATTGCAAAGCTGCGTGCCATGCAGCGGAAGGCCCGCTTTGCCAAGCTGAAGATCTGCGTCTTCAAGGAGGAGATGCCCATCACGCCCTACGAGTGCCCGCTCTTCAACTCCCTGCGCTTTGAGCGGAGCGAGGGCGAGGCCAAGCTCTTTGAGCACCACTGTGAGGTGGACGTGTCCTTTGGGCCCTGGGAGGCTGTGGCGGACGTGTACGACCTCCTCCACTGCATCGTGACGGACCTCTCCAGCAGGGGCATCACGGTGGACCACCAGTGCATTGGGGTCTGCGACAAGCACCTGATCAACCACTACTACTGCAAGCGCCCCATTTACGAATTCAAGATCACATGGTGGTGAGCCCAACTGGGCGTGGGAAGAGATAGCTGGCTGGTTTTGCCATCTTCTCCATGGCCTTGTTGCCCTGCGTTCCGAGAAACGGTGGCACTGCTGATAGCGTGCTGGAGTCTTATCTTGGCAGGAGAACTTGACCTCCATTCATAGCTATGCAGCAAACTGGGGTCTCTCCTGTGATTCTTGCTTCAAGGAACAGAAATCCTTCTGGAAGGACACATGCTACTGTGGCTGACACACAGGGTCCCAGTAGAGGTATATGCCAGTTGGTGTGTATTGAGGTTTGCTCTAACCAGTTGGTGTGTATTGAGGTTTGCTCTAACCTGCAATCAAGCCTTTTTCGGTCCACGCTGGTCTCACTTGCCTGCACTTGCCTAGGGGGCACCGCCACACCGTTGCACAATCTTCCAACTGCACCCCTGGGGACATAGCTGTTTTGTAGCCACCTGGCGTTGGAAGTGCACAGGAGCACTTTATTTTTACACCACTTCCGCTGGCATGTGACTTTTTGCTGCTGTTCCGACCTTCAGGACAGAAGGACAAAGTACTTTTCAGAGATGCTGAGGTTTCAGAAGTGAATTATCTCTACAAATGTCTGAACTTTCTCTGTGTTAAATCCCTGCTTTATTTATGTGTCTGTATTGGTTAATTCTTTTACATGTTTGTGTTGAAATTTAATTTATTTCCACTCCCCTGACCCCAAAGGGCAGGTGTTGGGTGGTTCTTTTTAACTCCTTGGTGCTTGTTCAGACCGCATAGGTTGCATTCTTAAATGAATTCAAAAATAACGGTTATATATATATATATAAATGTGCCTGTTTATTGCTTTGGGTGCTTTAGCTGTTGACTATACCTGGATGGAAACTTCTCCCGCACTTTGATGAAGTGTCAGTGAGCCAGCCCCAAATCTCATGGCCAGAAGTTACTGTTAGCATGGAAACTTTCTCAGCTTGGCGATGGCTGGCATGCTTCTTTGGGGATCGGAGCATGCAGGGTCATCGCAGCCAGATGTTTTATTGGATTGGCCTATTATTGGCTGAATTAAGAGCACATGATTAAACTGTGGAACTTTCCGCCACAGGAGGCAGTGACGACCACCAATTTAGATGGTTTTAAAAGAGGATTGGATAAATTCATGGAGGGAAAGGGCTATCAATGGCTGAAAGCCACCTTGATTATGCTCTGCTTCCATGGTCAGAAGCAGTAATGCTTCTGAATACCAGTTCTGGAAGCCACAGGAAGGGAGAGGGCTCTTGTGCTTGGATCCTGCTTGCGTGCTTACCAAAAGAGGCATCTGGTTGGCCACTATGAGAAAAGGATGCTGCACTAGATGGGCTGTTGGCCTGATCCAGCATGGCTTATGTTCATTCATTTCAGTGAGTCTACTCTGAGTAAAACTTAGTTGAATGCCACCCAGTGGAAATTATTTCCAGGAAGACACGTGATTAGAGTAGTCTGGGGTTCTATGAATTGTTCTCATCCCTCTCCCCCTGCCCTCCCGGTACAAATAAGCTGATGTTCGTTTATGGGGAGATAAAAAAGGATTCTGAGCATACTCCTTTAGTAGATTTGGCAAGCAATTCATTATGACTGTTAAAACATTTCTTTAAGAGTATATTTTACCCAGATGTCTCTATGCATTATGACCTTCAATGCCTTCTGCAAAAATGAGAAATGTAAATGGATTTGCAAGGTGGGAGTTATTTGTTGTCTTCAAACAGTGGATATTGCAATGATAAAACCATTTAAGTATGTTATTTCACTTCTCTCCCCTTTTACAGCCCATATTTTGTATTGAAACATGTTGTGTCTCAGTAACGTGCAATAAATTATCTCACTATGATCACTATCTAACTGAGCTCACAATTATCTTTTTTTAAGGCTGCCAAACACTAAAAGCAGGGCTGGGTGGGTATCATAATATGCTCTTCCCTTTAGGAGACCCCCTACCACTTTTATTTTCTGCCAGAATAGCTTCAAAAAACAACAGCAAGCTAGTCTCTGTCCTCAGGTTTACAACCTAAAAAAAGCAATGAAAGATGAGGAAAAAGGGACAGGAAGGGAGGAGGAAAAAAGCACACTCAGGTATCAGATCTTGAAGCAGTAGCTCTTAAAATAGTTCTGGCAGCCAGCCAACATGATGCTCTCCAATTGACAGACACTAACTGTCACCATTCCTGGTAACTGGCAATGCTGGTATAATGATAATTACTTTACATTTTATATCCCACCATTGCTTACAAGGAGCTCAAGGTGGAGTATATTGTTCCCCCCACTTCCCATTTTATCTTCACAACAACCTTGTGAGGTAGGTTAGGCTGAGATAGGGCTGAGCAGGGATTTGAACCCAGGTCTCCCATGTCCTAGCCTGACACTAACCACTACACCACTACTGCCTGATGGGGCTTGGAGTCCAACATATGAAAGGACACAATGATGCCTACCCCTTGTGCATGCCAAAACAGATGGGTGGGGTATTAGTGGTTAATAATAATAATAATAATAATAGACAGGGTGAGGGGGTACAAACATTAAAAAAATAATACAGACAACAAAACTACCTTTTAGCTGCACAGGTGCGTAGCATGGTGTACAGAACAATTTACAGTATCCCCAATTCTCAGCACTCTTATCTTTCTCTCTCTGTGTGTGTTTGTAAAAACAGCTCCCAAATATCCCCCCCCCAAAAAAAACCTTGACTTTACTTAAAAAATAATAATTCTATATCAGGAATGGGGAACTTTTCCCACTCACGCTCTTCCCTCCTTTTTGGGTATGTGTGAGACATGCACCAACAATTGGCTTCGCGAAGAGGCAAAAGAGCTCTCGTGCTCGTCATGACTGCACACGTGCACACGAGCGGTGCTTCCGCGCGTTAAGCCGGGCTATCCACACGGGGACCCGGAAGCGAGCGGCTACCTACATCTCTACAAACTTCCATATCTCTACAGCGTCTATGAAGTTCCGCCCTCGGTCCCGCCCTGCCCCGCCCCTCTGTCAGCCTCCGTCACGTGCTCAGGGCGCTCGGACGCCCGGCGCCGCCCTTCGCTTGTCCCGCTGCGGAAGTGACGCAAGGACGCCGAAGGGCGGGGGAAGGAGGAGGAGGAAGAAGGAGAAACAAGCTGGTGAGGAGACGCAGGAGGCGGCGAAGGGCCCCCCAGGTGAGCCTGGCTGGCTGTGGGGCAGAAGAGGGAGGGGAAAAGGGGTTTCAAAACACTATGGAGTTTGGGGGTGGGGGGAAAGGAGAGTGAAAGGACCCCTCACCCTCCCCCATCCCATCTCTCCTTCCTTACTGAGTAATCTGGGAGCTTTAATTGCTGTAATTAATCGTGTTTGTCACCGAATGGCCCTGCTGTTGTTAATTTATCTATTGCATTGATGTCCCACCTTCTTCCCCGCCGAGGAGCTCAAGTGGGGAACGTGGTTCTTCTCTCCCCTTCTCCGTGTAATCCCCACAACGACCCTGTGAGGTAGGCTAGGCTGAGAGACAGGGACTGGCCCAAGGTCACCCAGGGAGCTGCATGGTTTAATGGGGATTTGAACCCTGCTCTCAGCCCAACACTTTAACCACTACACCACACTGTCTCAGTTAGGTTCAGGGGTTTCACAGGTTCAGCTTTGGGTAGAGCTTAGTTGGGTGCAACCCATCCTATTATGTGGCTAAGATCAAAGTGAAAGATATGTTGTGTAAATCATATTTACGACGGCTTTATTTTGCAAGTTAACTATAACTCTCTGCTTATCAGTTAATGCATTATATCTACCTTATTACATCTTTATTACGTATGGATCAACTGTACATTATATTACCAGTGTATTATAGTATCGTTTGTTAAAAATAATTTTAGCATTATGGATCTTATCAAATGTTAGTTGCTGTTTCCAGCTGCATGAATGTTTTGAGGTCTCTGCCTTTTCAAACATATCTTTGATTTTTAAAACCGTTTTTCAACCTATTGTTTTGATTATATGGCTGTCATTGTCCTTGAGACTTACGGTAAGTGAAAGGTGATCTATAAAGGGATAAATTAATAATAGTAATAGTCGTACCTGGCAGTAGATCCGTTGAGTTGCTTCCATTTAAACTGCACTCAAGAGCAGACCCACCAAAATGAAGGGGCCTAAGAGCCTAGGACTTGTGGATCAGAAGGTCGGCGGTTTAAATCCCCACGACGGGGTGAGCTCCCGTTGCTCCATCCCAGCTCCTGCCAACCTAGCAGTTCGAAAGCACGTCAAAGTGCAAGTAGATAAATAGGTACCGCTTCGGCGGGAAGGTAAACGGTGTTTCCGTGCGCTGCTCTGCTTCACTAGAAGTGGCTTAGTCATGCTGGCCACATGACCCGGAAGCTGTACACTGGCTCCCTCAGCCAATAAAGCGAGATGAGCACTGCAACCCCAGAGTCGGCCACGACTGGACCTAATGGTCAGGGGTCCCTTTACCTTTAGGAAGTCATGCCCATTCATTTCAGTGAGCCTACTCTGAGTAGGACCAACACTGGTTACAATGAAATCAGTGGGCTTGAGTAACAATGACTTCAGTGGTTGACTTTTTGAGTTGGACGCCACCCTAAGTGTTGCGTAGTGGGTCACGTCTCTCCTCCCCTGAGGACAAGGTGGTCCTTTATGACCACAAATGATAGGTTACCTACAATTCTATACTCTATATAGAATATGTAATTACATTGTATATAAAGACTTAACAACAGTAGATAAAACTGGAATTAAATTTAGTATTACTGTTTAAAAAAATCATGGTGAAGAAGCAATTATAGATGGGCTGGTCTTCCCTGCCTTTGGAGGAAGAGTGCAAAGGTCCCTCTTGCATAAACTGGAAACTTAAAACTATAAATAGAACTGTTGTGTGATAAAGTATAATTAGTTTTTGAGTTACTTTAATAGTGATTTACAGGCTTATGCAGATTTTTTTTTTTTTTTGCTTGGGAAGTTAGCATGTTGTTTTCCAACTGTTGGTATGGAGGTAATCATGTTTTGTTGTCAACTTACTAACTGTGTGTGTAGATTGTAGTAATTTGTCTTAACTTTTTAAATGAGTCATGGGAGCTGCCCCCCCAACATAAGCTGGGAGCTTAACATTATTATGATTAGCAGTATTATATGAATTTTATTTATTTTAGCATTATGTTGACATCACTGTTAAATGCAATAATAAACTAGTCAGTGTTGCAGGGTGGTTGTCAGGAGACAAATGGGAGTGTGGACTGGGGACAGGTGGATGCATGTACACCAAGAATTATGCAACAGGTATTCTGAGCATGTGATCAGTCAAGGAATTTTTGTAACCAGTACCAGAATTTGGATCTCATGTTCTGACCCACAAAAGATCACTATTTGCTTTCCCCCAAGTGTTGTTTTCTAGGAAAGTAATTTATTCCTGCATTGCAGGGGGTTGGACTAGATGACTCTCAGGGTCCCTTTCAACTCTACAATTCTGTTATTCCATGAGCTGTGGGTGGGTGTTTTTTTTTTTTTAGTTACTGCTTTCGTTAAACAATTGGGAGTTAGCACCCTTTGCTGCTATAAATCAGAGATCTACCAGTAGATCCTAATCTACTTTCTGCCCACCCCCCGGCCTTACACCACCTTCAGTTCCCTGAGCTGGGATAAACAATATTATTTTTGTAGCATCACAAAAAGGCAGGTTCCTGCTCCTGAGGGCCTTAGCCTATAAAATGCAGCAATTTGTTTCTTCCACTAGGCAAATTTAAGACTAATCTCCAGTGGCAGGGAGTTCCACATCCAAAAAGGAAAAAATATCCAAGCAGCTTACAACACATTAAATAAAACAATCCAGCATAAAACAAATTCAAGCTGCAAGGACAATATTTCATATCCTTCTCTAAGTGACATTTTGCGTTCCTCATATTCATCATCTACTTAATTTTTATAGCTGCCCCATAGCAGAAGTACTCTAGGAAGCCAGTGTGGTGCAGTGGTTAGTGTCAGACTTAAGACCTGGGAGATCAGGGTTCAAATCCCCTCTTAGTCATGAAGCTCACTGGGTGACCTTGAGTCAGTCACAGCCTCTTAAACTACCTCACAGGGTTATTGGAGGAATTAACTGAGGAGCGGCTCCTTGGAGAAAAAGGCAGGATAAAAGGAAGCTCTTCTGCTTATCTGCTTAAGAGAGCTGGAGGGGCCAGCTAGATGGAGATGTCTGTTGCCAACATGGCATCCAGATATCTCCACGTGGTTACAATTGGGCCAGTGTCAGTCGCAAAACGTGCCGGACGCTTGGTTAATTTCTAACACTTACCCCAAGGGAGGTAGAGGCGGTGGGGAGGCTTCCTATGGGGGTAAACAGAGAATTGAGTGTAAGGAGGTAAACAGACATTTCTGTCCTGTGAGCAGATTTAAAAATCTACCTGTAGACACACTAAACTGAAGTGTATATGGACATATGAAGATGCCTTACTCTTGTTAATAATAATAATAATATTAATACTAATACTAATACTAATACTAATACTAATAATTTATTTATTTATACCCCGCCCATCTGGCTGGGCTCATGTCCCCTAGTGCTGTTGACTTTTCACTAACAGCAGCTGTCCAGAGTCTCTTATAAAGAGTCCTCTCCCATCTCTTCAGCCTGGGTAGCTTGGTTGGTTAGAGCGTGGTGCTGATAACACCAAAGTTGCCGGTTTGATACCTTATGGAACAGCTGCATATTCCTGCATTGCAGGGGGCTGGACTAGATGATCCTAAGGATCCTTTCCACCTCTACAATTCAATGGTTCTCCTAAAGGGCAAATGCTGTAGCTCAGTGGTTGGGTGTCTGCTTTGCATGCAGAAGGGCTCAGCTTCCATCCTTGGCCTCTCTGGGTAGCACTGGGAGAAACCTGAGTCTGAAACCCTAGAGAGCTGCTGCCAGTGTAAACAGTTCTGAGTTAAAGGGGCCAACTGATTCAGCCTAAGGCATCCCATAACTGAAGGGACCTTTTGCATACACAGCACAGTGTGCTGTACCAGGAAGAGACGGTGGCTCTTCGCTGATGGCGACCCATCAGCACAACAATCTGCCTAGTGTTTTTTCTTCGTGTTTCTCTCACGCTTTTGAAGAAAAACGATGCTTGGAGTTCTGAAACTAGAGGAAGACTCCAACTTCCTTTCCTCGGTCCTTCCTGCAGCTTGAATCCCAGTTCTCTCCCTCTGTCCCTGCCTGTTGCCCCTTGCATTTCCCCAGGCCACTGAGCCTAGTGCTGCCTCTAGCGCAGACGTGGCTACAGCCAGTTTGTTCTGAAGATTAATCATCTGGAGCTGATTAGTTTATTAGATCGGAAAAGGGCGGGGTGCGTTGGGGAAGCAAGCTTGGAAATGTTAGGGGCTTGTGCTGGAAGAACAATTTTGATGTTGGTATGTTACTGTGGTTTGGAAAGCGAAACTGCTAAAGAGGTCCTCCCACCCCCTTGAGTGGATGTGTGCACCCCAGACTTTCTGGTACAAGTTGAATACCCTACCCTGTGCGCAGAAGATCAGCATTTGGACACCACATGGCTAAATCCAGGACCCAGTTGTGTTTGTGCCCTCTCTTTCACCCCCCGCCACCATTTCTGTCACTAGCAAGAGATTGGTAACTGTGTTAAAGAGGATTTTCTGGGAACTGATTTTCCCCCTGGGCTCTTGCCCTTCCCTCCCTTGTCCACCCCATTTTTCAGATGTAGCTGCTGGAATGCTGCACGGCTACTGTTTCCGTTGCACTTTGTGTAGCAGATTGACACTGCTGCCCTTATAAAAATGAGCTCCTCACCCCACAGCTTTCTAGCTCTGGCTGCTGTCTTGACTTGCAGGCAGCTCAGCCCCTCCCCATGATTCTCTGGTGACCTCACAACTTGACTGCCTTTTTAAAATGCCTGTCAGGGGTTGCAGAACGCCTCCCTCTCCCCCTCTTTCTCAGCACCTTTCTGTATTAAATGGGTCAAGGGCAGCTATCCCACTGTGTGCTGAGTGCGGCTGTGGAGTCGAGTTGCCTCCTAGATCCTGCAGAGGATTCATGGAAAATCCTGATGATGAAGTCATCCCGGTCCTTTCTGTTCCCAAGGCTTCTTGCATACCGGTGTCATTCCTGAGTGCCTCTGCCTGAGTGCCTCTGCGTGTTTGACTCAGCAGGAGCAAACATTTGCACACTCTTAGATGTATTCCTGGCCTGCAAAGGCAGCTCTCCTCTTTCCCCATCAGCGCTGGGCTGCCAAGTTTGCTTTCAACCTCCTACTTAGAAAAAGGGTGTTTTCATTCACTGGTTGTCAGCTGTTCCTGAGGAACAGCAGAAGACTTGCTTGCTTTCTCGTGGCTTAGTTAGGACAAGCTTAATCATTTTCTGTTTGTTCCTTGTTCCGTATGAACCTGTGCAGTTCCCTTATTCTGAGTGAGGTCACTGGGACAGCTAAACCAAGAAGCTCCTCACCATCTTCGGCAGAAGGATATTTTCCCTGTCTTTCTGGATGGAGAGGTTGGGTAGAATGAGAGCTCCTTGCTTCAAGGATGGCCTAGGCTGAGTAATTCTGCATGTCACTTCCCCTGTTCCAACTTGAAATGTGCAGATTCTGGGGCTCTTCAGTCTTGTACAGCGGCATTATTTCTTTCTCAATTTTTTTATGTTAAGCAAAAAAAACCAACAACAAAACACCCCTAACATGAAGAAGAATGCTGAGGAACTCAGTGCTTTCTTGCTTGGTGACTGTTTAGTTCCAATAAAGATGTTACTCTTGGATTCTCTCTCCCTTTGGATGAACACTCTACCTCCAGTTTTAATCTCTGTATATTTTTCATATTTGCATCTTGTTGTGCAGTGACCACTTCCCTTGCCTACCAGCTCTATGCAGGTTGCTTTTGCACACAGCTCCTGCCCCAACTGGGCCCTCCTTGCTGACTTGTTTTATTTTGGTCATTTGAAGGAATGACAGACTGCCCTTGCAGGCCTCCACCCACTGGGCGGGACACAGTTTGCTTGACTAGCCCTTGCATAATCTCCTTGCAGACACACGTTGAGTGAGTTGCACAAAAGCGCCTACCTTGCATGACAAATCTTGACAGTGTCAGTTTTTCCTTCTAGGTCCTGGTGATAACTTCATAGCTATCAGGGTGGCTGATAATGCATTTTCTCTCTGTGCTGTCTTGATAGTTTTCCGCAGTTGGCCTCTTGTTCCTGCAATTATACTGAATTGCTGTGAACTCATATTCTTATCACATGATGCCATGAGGCTGTTTCTCTTATGTTTGGGGTGTGAGTCGCTGGCTGTCAGGAGCAGGATGACAATAAATTACATGGCGTTAGTAGAGTTAACTTTCTATTCAAGGAAACAAGGTCAACTCAGGAGGCTGGGCCTAGTGAGCCCAGCAACTCGTCCCAGTAAATCTTGCTCCTATAAGGCAGTTGTGCAGACTGAAGGTCCCTGGCCTTTCCACAGTTGCCTAAGTCTCTTCCTCCGCCCCTGATTCCATCCCAAGCAATCTGAAACTTCGTTGCCATGCCTGTCTGCTCCACCCTCTTCATCCCTCTTCTGTCTTTGCTTTGCCGTCTTCTGGTTCTGGGAGACCAGGGGGGAGGTGAGCTGGTCACAGCAGGAGGGGGAGAACCCCTGGCTTTTTCTGCAGCCTGACTCATCTCTGCCAGAATGGTGGAAGAATGATAGTCACAGACCTGTTTTACACACAGACTACACATAGCCCTGTGTTGCCCACTCTAGGCATTGCCATCATAAGAGGGATGCATATGTAAAAACTACAGTCCCTGAATGCAAAGCATGGCATAGCCTCAGTCAAACAGCACTCATATTTTGGGTGGGCAGGTTGGTGAAATAGTTGACAACCTCCCGTAGTGATTTTGGTGCCAAGACTTTCTCTCTTTCCAGTGCAGATAAGCTGCCCACCAGCCAGGCTGCTATTTAGCTTGGCCTTAAATCTTGTTTTTTGGAACCATTTTATGTTTATAGCTCAAGTTCTGGACTGTCTTGGCCAGTGTGTGTGTGTTTCCTTTTGCTGCTAAATCTTGCAGCGTATTACCTTCTAAGAACATGAGAGGAGCCTGCTGGATCAGGCCAATGGCCCATCTAGTCCAGCATCCTGTTCTCACAGTGGGAAACCTGTGGGAAATCTGCTTTCTCTCTTGTGGTGGCTTCCAGCAGCTGGTATCTGGAAGCATTGCTGCCTCTGACCATGACGGCACAGCTGAGCCATCCCTGCTCGTAGCCATTGATAGCCTTCTCCTCCATGATGAGACTCATGGGACTCATTGCTAATCTATCTAGTTACAACACTCTATGACATCTTTCCCCATCCTGGTGCCCTCCAGATGTTTTGAACTACAGCTCCCATTGGCCCCCAGCAACATGCAGCTGTGCTGGCAGGGACTGATGAGGATTGTAATGCAAAACATCTGGAGGGCTCCACGTTGAGAAAGAAGGATTTCTAGGATTGCATAACAGGAGCTCTGCAACTTGGAAGATGGCTTTGCTCCAGTAGCATTTTATTATTACCTATCTTGAACTCCTGAGAAACTAGGGAGGGGAGGTGCTGTGTGGCATTTTATTCCTGGCATTGCACATGCCACTTTCCCCAGCTGGTTTCTTTGATTTGTGTAGGACCTCCCTCACTTTTACTTATTTGAGTGACATTTAAAAACAACCCCCTTTTCCCTCCCACCACAGCAGGAGCAAGATGAGCCTGAAGTCGGAACGCCGAGGCATCCACGTGGACCAGTCCGAACTGCTCTGCAAGAAAGGATGCGGTTACTATGGCAACCCGGCTTGGCAGGGCTTCTGCTCCAAGTGCTGGAGGGAGGAGTACCAAAAGGCCAGGCAGAAGCAAATCCAGGAGGACTGGGAGCTGGCTGAGAGGTAAGGAGGTGTTGGCGCCAGGGAGAAATGCTTAGCTCCAGCTTTTGTAGCATTTGCCACAAATTGCATGTTAATCTGTGGCTTGAATTGCTTTTTTAAACAGCCCTCTACAAAGATAATGCTTAGTAAGATGTCAGTTCTTTGGTAGGATGTCGGGTGGGGACAGCTGAAGTGTATGTGTGTGTGACTGAGAGGGGGGCGTTTTGGTCATGTCTGTGCTGAAACTGCAATGTGGAGAGCAAGGAACATGGGAAGCCGTGGGAAGCAGTAAGGAACATGGGAAGCCAGCTCATGCTGAATCAGAACACTGGTCCCTCTATCTCAGTATCCAGAACGGATTTTGTTTGAGAACTGAGACACCGCTGTATATGGTCTAGCAGCTGATTGTCTCCGTTCTTGGTCTAGCAGCTGATTGTCTATGTTCTTGCACTGCCAACCCTCCTGGGACAGTTAAGGGGAAATAAAATTGGTTGGGCAGTTGTCTGGATAGGGTAGAACAAAGCTTTCGGAATTCTTATGCTTGGTGTTTGTGTACGTGCGTGTGTGCTCACGCATTGGAATGGACCTCAACATCCTTTCACACAGTATAAAGGGATCACATTCTTGTGCTCTGGGTGCAAATGAATAAATGAAATTTCTGCAAGTAGAAAGTTGGCAGACTGTGAAATGAGCGAGATAAAACCATTATGCTTGATCTGCTAATTCTTCTGCTTGCGGGGGGGGGGGGGCACATTCAGAAATGGTCTACACTTACTGCAGTCTATAGTATTGCCATTCCCAGCCTGCTGCAAGGTGTAGGCCAGAAGCCTGGCTTAAATGTGTGACCTGATTTTATTGTGGAGCCTGAATCTGACCCTGGAGGAGACAGGAGGGATTCCCAGCTGCCGTGCTTCTTGCTGGAACTAACTGTGGCTCTGTTTTCTCCACCCGGTTGCAGGCTTCAGCGTGAGGAGGAGGAGGCCTACGCAAGCACTCAGCACCCTCAAGGGGCTCAGTCGCTCACATTCACCAAGTTTGAGGAGAAGAAAACCAACGAGAAATCACGGAAGGTGACGACGGTGAAGAAATTCTTTGGGGCGTCATCTCGACCTGGAACTAAGAAGGGTAAGGGGGGGGGAGTGGTTAGGGGGGCTTTTAAAAACAGCAGCTGGGTAATGATTTCAAGTTTTTCTATTTCACTAGTCTTTTGGATTGGTAGACAGCAATTATTGTGGCCCTTTCCAGACTCTTAAATCACTTGGTTTCCTAACTCGGAAAAATATTATTTTACGATAAGCCAGCAGAGCTCTCAAAGTGCAAAACCCACAGCACATACAGCTGCATTACCTTTATTGTAAAGGAAACGTTACAGCTAATGACAGCATTGAGAGCCATGTTTGGTCCTTTGTTCTCAGCAGAGATGATTTTTGAGATGGCCTTTCTGTGCAGGGTTGGAAGAAGGGGGCTGGGGCCAAGGCCTTGTGGAAGCGAGACCTTGCAACCCAAGAGTATCAGTCTGCAGTTTCAAAGGACAGGGGCAGGAAGACACAGCATAGGCACTGGGAGATTCCCCTCTCTGCCTGTTTTAACCCCTTCACGCGCCCTTCTCAGCAAGTCCTATCCCACACTTCCAAAACTATAAAACTACCTGCGCTTCATCAGGGCCTCTCTTCCTGTCTGTGAACAAGAACTGCCAGGTCTTTGGTCTCTCCTCTCCTCCCTCTCCCTTAACTGTGTCACCCTTGGGAGTCCTTGCCTTCTTTGCATTTGTTCCAGCCGCTCAGGAGTCCAGCGTTAAGTCCGGACAGCTTGGGAAGGAGCTCAGTGCTGATAACCTTCTCAGGGACTTGAAGGAGATTTTTACTCCACCCTGGGAACTCTCTTCTCCTGCTGAAGGTAACGCGGCCCAGCCGCACCAAACCTGCCTCTCTGCTCATTTTAGCAGCTTTGCCGAATCCAAAGCTAGGGTTGTGCCAGGAGTAGCTCCCATAGCGCCTCTCATCAATTGATCAAACTGCTTCCTTACCACCTTTCTCGTGTTGGAATTGGAAACACCGCAGTCCTTCAAATTGAGCGCGTTCATCATTTCCCTGCAAGACGACACAAATAGCGGTTCTGTTATTTTGGTTGAGCTTTCTGCCGGAAGGGCCAAGACCACGACTCAAGTTAAGCAAAGAACTAAAGCAGCAGTCTTACTATTTATTGATATATTGCATTTTTGTCCCACCTTTTCTCCAAGGAGTACGAGGTGGCATACATGGTTGCCTTCTCTCCTCATTTAATCCCCCACAACAACCCAGTGAGGGTCAGTTAAGTTGAGAGGCAGTGAGTGGCCCTCGAAGTTGCCCAGTGAGCTTCATGGCTGAGTGGGGATTCGAACCCTAGTCTCCCAGGTCGTAGTCCCAACCATAGTCCTAACCATTATGCTACATTGGTATTTCTACCTCTGCTAGCTTGGGCTATGGAGTAGAAAGTTACAGTTCAATACAGTCATACCTCATGTTATGTTCTTTCAGGTTACGTCCTGCGGCAACCTGGAAGTGCCGGAAAGGGTTACTTCCGGGTTTCGCCACTTGCGCATGCGCAGAAGCGCAAACATGATGTCACACACATGCGCAGAAGCGGCAAATCACAACCTGCGTGTGCGCAGACGTGCCGCTGCAGGTTGCATTCTTTTCATGTTGCGAATGGGCCTCTGGAACAGATCCCGTTCGCAACCAGAGGTACCACTGTAGAAGGGAGCAATTTTACTATGAGGATGCAAGAACATGGAGGGGCTGCACTGAGCGAACTGTGGAACCTGCTTCCGCAGGAGGCAGTGATGGCCACCGATATGGATGGTTTTAAAAAAGGATCAGACAAGTTCATGGAGGATAAGAAGGCTAGCCTTGTCTGCAAGCCGTGATGGCTTTACTCTGCCTCTGCGGTTGGACGCAGCAATGCTTTGAATACCAGTTGTTCTGGAAACTGCAGGAGGAGAGAGAGCTGTGGTGCTCAGGTCCTGCTTGCAGGCTTCCCAGAAGAGGCATCTGGGTGGCCACTGTGAGAGCAGGATGCTGGACTAGATGGGCCAGCAGGCTCCTCTTGTGTTCTTAGGTATTTAAGCATCACAAGGCTGTGTACAAAAATACCTGCAGAATAAATAAAATAGCAGCTGGCATCGGGTCAGAGCAGATATATTTCAAGCTGTTGTGATCACCTGGTATCAGGGTCTAGCAAAGGTGGGAGAGAATATGCTTTTAGTGAGATGCTGAAGGGTATTCTGTGTATGCGCCTGCCTGGATTCGGAAGAGAGGCTATTCCATGAGGATGTCCTCCCGCTGGTCGCAGTCAGGCAAGTCTCTGCAGGCTGCAGCACAGCCAGGAGGACTTTGTCAGACGACCTTAGCTGCTGTGGAAGGAGCAGGCAGCTGCCCAGGGGCTGATGGGAATTGTAGTCCAGAACCTCTGGAGAGCACCTGATCAGCAAAGGCTGCTCTGCAATTTGCTGGGGGCCTGCAGGGGCTTTTTCTTAGAGAGTTTCTTGCCATTAAGCAGTATGTAAATCTTGTTTAGATAAATAAAATAAGAAGCCAGAAGCTACCCATGTTCCTTTGGGAGGAAGGGAGGGTTATAAATGTAATTAAAACATTCCAGAAGCTAGCTTAGGAGCCTAAAAACTTGGTTCTTTCCTTCAAGAAAATATGGATAAAAAGACTTGCTGCATTCCACACGGTTTTAACTTACAAAAGTGTTGAATGTGCATAATGGAGTCTCTTGTGTGCATTGATGTTTCTTTTCTTAGGTTTTAAGCAAAACTAAAAATTCTCAGGCCTTGAGACTGTTCTGAATTGGAATATTTCCTTCCGGCTGTAAGAAGGGCAGATTTTTTAAAAAAGCTCTGAGAGATAGAAGCTGTTGGATCAAAGCTGCCCCTCCAGGCCATAACAGTGAAAAGGGGAAATTAGGAGTTGTATGTGACAGAAATGAGATTATATTATTTCTAATTTTTTTTAGGTCAACTATTAGTGTTCTTCTTCCTTTAAAAAAGCAAGTCTTTGAATGTAGAAATAGAACAGGGCTGAAGGTGCCCTTTGTCGTAATTATAACCACACACTATGACTCTGCCCCTAGTCTGCAAATTGACTGACCTTACATAATTCTAGTTTTGCTAGTCTTGGGAGGGGCAGGGACTCTGAATTAATTTTATTTTATTTTTCAGTTCAATTCAGTCCAGTTTATATTCGGCTCCTCTTCACTGAGGAGCCATGGGCAGCAAACAGATGTACCATTTGAAACAAAAACAAAGCAAACATTTTAAAACATTCTAAAAACATAATAAAAAACATCTACAATCAGTTTACCGTTCAAAAAATTACTCTACAGGCCATTAAACACATTTTTCCATCCCATGTTCTCAGGGTTGCCAGGAACAGTCTTCTTCAGTCTCCATATGCACCTGGGTCAATAGGAACATTTCTCCTGAATAAGGAGGGAGACAATCACACTTCACTAGGGAAGGTATTCCGCAACCAGGGAACCTCCACTGAAAAGGCTCAGTTGTGGGTCAGCACCACCAAGAAGGCCTCACTTGCTGGTCATAGGGTCTGAGGTGGTTAGTATTGGGGAAGATGCTCCCCCTCCAGTTGCTTGACCAGTTTTCTTGCTTCTAAAAATTAAGCAGTCTTAACCCACACACTTCCAACCCTACCTTTGTCCCAATAAGGACTAGAAACAAGTTTTTAAGGAATAAAAAGAGAGCTGTGTGTATCCACAGCCGTATCCTGCACTTTTTTTGGCTTTCCGAATCCAAGCTTTTCTGTCTGCAGCGGTTTTTGTTTCTGTTTCTTTGCCTTTCCCTAACCTGTTTTTTCAAGGGTTCTGTGGGATCCAATTTTCATATAAACAGCTTCCTACATGGTTTCTGTTGTGCTTGCACGACACATTGCCCATTCACCATATCTGTCCGGAAGGCTGATGGGAACCCAGGAAACAGCCTTATATTACGCTAAGGCAGATGTTGGTCCATTTAACATGGTGCTTCCTACATTGACTGGCAGCAACTCTCCAGTTAGAGTATTCCCAGAGCTACCTGGAGATGCTGGGGATTGTACCTTGGACGTTTTTGCGTGCAAAGCAGATGCTCTCCACCACTGAGCTGTGGCTCTTCCCTGCTGCCACAGAGCTAGATCTGATGTGCTTAAACTACAGGGCGGTACAACTCTTGTTTCACAGAAAGCTGCCTTTCTGTTGGGCCATTGGACCATCTGGCTCAGTATTGTCTACACTGGCAGGCAGCCTCTCTCCAGAGGTTTCAGACAGAGCAACCAGCTCAACCAGAGATACTGGGTATTGAACCTGGGACCTTCTGCATTCAAAGCAGATGCTCTGCCACTGAGCTGCAGCCCTCCCTTAGGTCCCCCAGCTTTTCCTGAGCACTACTTCTTTGTGTTCTTCTGATCACAGTAGGGCTCTCCTCTTCCTTGCTGCTTTTTGCCAAACTTCTTATGAGCTGCCCTGATTGGCTGTTTCAAGAAATTGTACTCCCTCCCTCCTCACCTAAAAGGTGGATCTCGTATTTTTGAAGTAAAAGAGGGCTGTTGATGGCTACTAGCCATGATGGTTATGCTCTCCCTCAACAGTTACAGTGATGCTTCTGAATAGTGGTTGCTGGAAACCACAGGAAAGGAGAGGGCTCTTGTGCTCTGGTACTGCGTTCGAGTTCTCACAGGCATCTGGTTGGCCACTGTGAGAAGAGGATGCTAGACATAAGTGGGCCTGATTCAGCTGGGCTCTTCTTCTTATCTTAACCACAACTCTCATCGACTCTTGACCAAGGGTTGGGGCTGATGGGAGATGGAGCCTGGCAGTGGCTGGAGGACTATAACCCCACTCCCTGCCCCTCAAGCGGGGGGAGGGGGGACTCTGAAGAAGGAACACATTGCTTCCTGTAGTCCTGGAGAAATTACAATCCTCTGGCACTTGCTTAGCCAGGAAAGTGGCACAACCGTAGTGCGAGGCTTTAGGCTGATGTGGATGTTCCTCTAGATGACAGTTTTCACTGATGCTTTGCCTGCCTTTGAGCTTCCTGTGTGTTTCTGTGTCTTGCGGTGAGTCTCCACCTTCCTATCCCCCGCCCCACCTGTTCAAGTAAATGGTTTGGGGGGTTTGGTGTTTGTGTGAAAGGGGCTCCAAAGGGGCAGGCGTGCTTTTAAGCCTCCGCCGTGTACATTGGGCTGCAGCAAAGTCAACAGTGAAGACGCTTGGTGTGACCAGTTGCACGTCTTCAAGACCCCCATGTAGAAGTCACTTAAAAGATAATGCCAGGCTGTGTATCCTCTTTGGGTAGAACACTGTTTCCTGGACACTCTCTGTCTTCAGTGTGTGTTTCTGTGTTTGTGTGTGTGTGTCTTGTGCTCAGTCCCACAGCCCCACTAATTTCCTAATCCATACATTTTCCCTCTCTCGTGCCCCTGCCCCTGAGCTAGATACACAAACCCAAAAAGGGTGTAAGTGCTTTTTGTTTGTGTTTAAAAAGCTCAGATAAACTCATTTGTATTGCCATGTGGTTCAGACATCTTAGTGGTGCCTCATCATGGCTTTCTTTTTTTTTAGGGGGGAGGGGGTGCCTAAAATACAAAAAAGTTGATATTCAATTTTGTTAGGTCTGTACGTACTTAATTTCCTTACCCCATCCATTGGAAATGAGGTTAGTCTAAGCAAATATGAAAGGGACACGCTCTCTCTCCCTCTTCCCCCTGCCCCCCGGAAATCAGTAGAGAGAGGTGCATTGAAATAAAACTGATAGTGATAATAATAATTGAGACAGGATATGTAAGAGAGAAGATACCATAGCAGGAAAGAAGGAAAAAAGAAAGGGGGAAGAAAGAGATGAAGGAAGAAGAGAAGGAAAGAAGGTGGGGGAAAGGGGATGAAAGAAGGGGGGAAAGTGTGTGTGTGTAAGTATGTATAATGCAGAGGGAAGGCACTCAGAAGTCAGGTAGCTGGAAATAGGTTAAAAGAGGAGAGTTTTTGTGCATGTTTAAAAGAAGTTGCTCCGGTGGGAAGGTCAGCTTACCTGGACCAGCCCTGCCACAGAGCAGTGATAAGCAATTCATTGCCATCTTGCATCACTGCATACTAAGGAGCTCCTGGTGGTTGGATGCAATGGTTGCTGAACAGCCATTATTTAACATTTGTATCCCACCTTTTCTTTTCTCCAAGGAGCTCAAGGTGGCATACATGGCTCTGCCCTTCCTTATTTAGCCCCCACAGCAACCCTGTGAAGGGTTATTATTTAATCTATTTATATCCCACACCTTCTCCCAAGCTGGGATTTGAGGCAGCTTCCCCCACTTAAAAACATTGTTGCAAAACACAAATTAGTCATAAAAAACCTAGTTAGTAGTTAAAATATATCAGGTTAATTGCCTGCACCTTAGTTTCCAAAGGCCTCTCTGAACAGCAAGATCTTAGCATGACCTCTCGGAAGGGGATCTCACAATGTGGAATGTGGGAGCAGCCACAGAAGAGGCTCTCTTTCAGATTGCCAGGGACACAGGGAAGGTGCTCCCCGAGGACATTAGCACCTGGGCAGATTTGTACAGGGAGATGCGATCTTCCAGGTAGCCTGGGCCCCAGCCTAAAATGGTGAAACGCCTCCTGGTGTCTTCCCCTCCCTGCTGCAAACCGACATCTGTCATCGTGTGCCCTGCCTCTGACACATTTGTGCTTTGCTCGCTGTTGTATTTGTGAAACGCAAACTGAGACTGTCCTGTGTTTTGTTCTCTCTCTCTCTCTCTCTCTCTCCCCCCTTCTCCCTCTCTCTGTTCGTTCCATCGCTTTTCGCTCGTCTGCCCTGCTCCATTCGCGTCGCCTTCTCACGCTCCATCCTTCCATTCCGAACAGTCCTGGTTGGCAAACGGAGAGGTGGGTGACTTTCCGCTGCATTTTGGAGCGCACCATGACAGTGTTTGGCTTTGCTTGCGCCTTTTTGTTTGCAACCTGCGGAATGCTGTCTTGTCTTGTTTTTGATCGGGGCTGGTGGCCGTTTTAAAACATTGCATTGCTTAATTTATCTATTGGAGCCTGCTCTTTGGCCGAAAGGGCTCCCATAGCGGCTAGCATGCAGTCAATTGCATCAAGACAGTTCCTGCCCACACAGGCTGACAATCCATAAACAGAAAGTGCGGCATACAACGGAAAAGGAATGGGCAGGGAAGAGGAAAATCCAAACTCAGGCACCATGGAATCATAGAATGGTAGAGTTAGAAGGTACAGCTGAGGGTCATTTAGTCCAATCCCCTACAGCACAGTTCTTAGAACGACTAGCCGTTGCAGTTCAGGAGCAGGAGGTGCCTAAAGCAGCTGTACTTTTGGCAAAGCTGATGGAGTGAGCTGCCTGCTTCCCATCTTTCCCACTGAGGCAGTCTGGTGGTAAGGCTGCCCCCAGGCAACATCTGAGGGAGAGGAAACCTTGTCAATCTGGAAGTGCCTGGATGGAGCTTTGTGCTTTCTGCATATAAAGCATCTACTCAGGTACAGTTCTCCCAAACCATTATTCTATGGCATAGGGGGCCATGAGGGTGCCAGTACCTCCTCTGGCGCCAGCGAAAGATCACCTCAAAAATCCACAGCGCAGGGGAAACCCTTTGCTCCTCCAGCTCAGTTTCTGTTTGCACTGGCTTGGCTTTCCCTACATTGAACATGCCAAAATTGGATACCCACTTCTTCCCTTCCCTTCCGAACAGAGGATAGATGCAATGTTGATCCCCCCCCCCCAGTGCCCACACCATTTTTTGGCTGCTATTTCTGCTCTTTTCGAGGTGGCAACCATTTTGTGTTCTCCCCCTCCCTTGGCAGCCATTTTATGACAGGCGCACCACGGACTTTCTCAACATTCCAAATGGAATGGTTAGTGAACCCTTTGCAGTTCATAATATAAACCTGGCAGAAGTCAAATAATGGGGTGCCCTAAGGGTTGTGCCGTCTTCTCTCCCGTAGATGTCCCAGACGCTAAGGCTCCCAGCCCTTCGATCAGCCGGCAAGTCAGCATCGAAACGGACCGGGTGTCCAAGGAGTTCATTGAGTTTCTCAAGACATACCATAAATCCGGCCAGGAGATCTACAAGCAGTGCAAACACTTTTTGGAAAACATGCATCACAAGCGGGTAGGTCCCTGTCGCAAGAGCGGAGAGGCCTCGCTTTCCGTCGGAGGCTCTGGGAGTGAGGGTGGGTGGAATTGAAACCAGGGACTTGCTTTTGAAGGAGTGAAATTAATGTATATTAGGTGTTGAGCTGACTTGTGAAAATAGAAAATAACTATGCCCCTTTAAAGAATGCGAATGTCCTGATTATCTGCTCAAGTAGTATGCTTTTGTTATATTTATGGGGAAAGTATGCATACGTACTTCAGTCTTTACTGCAGGAATATTTGAAATTTGGCCCAGATGGAGCTGCCACATCTTAAAATAATCCACTCAGATTTTATGTTGGTTTTTTGGGGACAGTTGGCAAACAAGGGGGAAGCTTTGGAAATAGATATTGAGGAAAACCAATGCAGGCGTCACATCTGAAGACCCTCTGACAGGATGCCATCCAGCCTCTGTTTTCATTGGAAGGTGGACCACCTTTTGAAGTAGTCTGTTCCACAGCTGAGCAGCTACTGCCGTCAGAAAGTTCTTCCTGATGTTTCGTTGTAATCTTCTTTCTTGTAACTTTGCACTGCCTGTTCTCACCTGCGCGACTGGTGCTCTTTTCCAGGACCTGAGTATTGAGGAACAGTCCGAATACGCCCAGGACTTCTACCAGAACGTGGCAGATAAGTTGCAGAGCCGCTGGAAAGGTATTTCTCATTTCTGCTCTTAGCTGCTGATAGGTAGTGGGGCTTGGGAGGGAGGCATGCACACATATTACAGCTTCGGTTGCAAAACAGCTACGGCCGTTCTGGGATTGGGAAAGCTTGAACACAGTTGTCCATTCATTGGTAACCTCACAGTTGGACCTCACAGCTACCCCATCTTGCTCACAGCGGCCAACCAGATGTCTGTGGGAAACCCTCAAGCAGCACTCTCCCCTCCTGTGGTTTCCAGCAACTGGCCCTCTGCCTGATTCCCTGTAATCTCGCTTCTTGCAATGAGGGAACCACCAGAAGGCCCTTGGAACTGGAGCTGGATCTCAGTGTCTGGGCTGAATGAGTTTCCTTTCCTTTTCTTTTTTTTGTATATAATTTTTATTAAATTTTCTGTTTTACAGTTTAAAATACTCATTTTTACATCCTTAAGATATCAGTGACTTCCCTTCTTCTCTTTCCATGGTTCATTTTACGTATCATTAATCCCTGCATATTTTACAAAAACTATACAATTCAGTATTCTATTATTGCATCCATCAAAACTTCTTTACACTGTTGAATTTATCTTAATGCTGCCAGCGTTTTCAGCTACACACAATAATTTCCCATATATTCAATAAACATTTGCCAATCTTCTCTAAACGTATGTTCTTCTTCTCTTTTTCTGTATGTTAAGTCTGCAAGCTGCACATATTCTGGCAACTTAAGTTGCCATTCTCCTTTGATTGGGACCTCGCTCGCTTTCCATTTATGGGCTAACAAAACACGGGCCGCAGCAGTAGCATACATAAGGGGCTGAACGAGTTTGCTGGTTCAAGGGAGCTCACTCCTGGTCTGATCTAGCAGGACAGCTCTTAAAGGAGGGCTCCTGACTAGAAGATGCTCAGGTGTTTTCTCAGGCAGCAGTTGGCTAAAAACAGGTGGAACTTGGTGCAGACCCTGCCTCCGCTTCTTCGAACTGCGTGGGGGAAGCCAGGTATTCTTTGATCTCAGCATGTCTTTTTTTCAGTGTCTCCAGAAAAAGCGGAGAAGGCGATGGACCAGATCGAGAAGTACGTCATGACTCGGCTTTACAAATACGTTTTTTGCCCAGAAACCACGGAGGATGAGAAGAAAGACCTTGCTGTCCAAAGGAGGATCAGGTGTGGCTCTGGGAAGGCGGGCTGCCCCCTTGGGGGAAGTTGCTCTGCCTTCAGTCAGCTTGATAAGCCTGTATGTAGTTGCTACGCTTCTGCCTGCTTCAGGGTGGCACCAAGGGGTGTCCTTGCCTCGTTTGTAAACCCCCATTAAAAAAAAAAGTTTCAAAATGACCTTTTTGGTAAAGTATGCAAACAAATAAAAAAATGTAAAAACAAGCAGGAGTATAGTCCACTAAGCTAAAACAAAACACAGTCTGGGTGGGTTACCACTGACCCTAGCATGACAAGGAACGCAAGGGATTTTGAATTCATTTTATTACATATTTTTATACCACTGTATAGCAATTAAAAATGTATAGCAATAAAAAGAGAAAATCATACCAAAAACTATCATTTTCGTTTTTGAAAAGCAGACATTCATTACCCATTGTGGAAGACGATGCATTCTTAATTACCTGCATAAGCCTGGCAGAATAGGGGGAAAAAATCAGCAGGCATTTAAAAGTTAGCACAGAAGGCGTCTGCTTGACTCTCCAGTGGCAGAGCTTTCCACAGGACTTTTACACAGTCACAGTAATCACGAGTAGCCCATTTATAAGCCTTTGTGTGCTCTTTTGTCTCAGCCCCTGTAGTTTTCAAGCCAGCAACCAATGTTGCTTGGGGATCTTGCCCATCCACACAGATTTTTGAGTGGCAGGTGGGGGAACCTGACCCTGTAGTTGGGTCATGCAAGTTAGAGGCCACTGCGTACTATCAAATATACATTTTTAGCTGGATTCCTCTTGCATGTCTCATCCCTCCCCCCCAATAAATTTTCTGCTACAGTCAACTTTGGTCCATCAGCCTTTAAAACAAAATGGTGCATGGTATATCCCTAGTGATGAATGTCTAATCGGGCTGCTCCTGATAATGAAAGGAGGATTAATGTCTTGTAATTTGTATTCTGTACACTATGTTAAAAACAGAATAACAATAGCAGCAGCAAAACGATGTTTTGAAAAAGCAATTTTCTGCTATTCATCCCTGTAATTTACTTAATTGTAAGTTTTTATTTTTACATGGTTTTTACCGCAGGACATCAGGTTCAGAAAGGAGTATTACATGGGTTAGTTACTAATTTTACAAATAAGATTAAATCAATTTCATTTGAAGATTATATATTAGCACACCAAGCCGCAGAAATAAAAAAATAAGTAGTTGGTGGTTGTGTTCAGTTTTTATAATATTTTTTTCTCACATTTTTTCTGCTTTTTTTTTTAAGTCTTGCTTTAAAATATTTTCAGCTTTTTGAGCATGTTAGTTTGCCAAGAAGGTTAAACTACAGCCACATTCATGCCATACGTGAGCACTCTCACGCCACAGTCATGGCTTCCCCCAAAGAATCCTGGGAACTGTAGTTCATTTAAGGGGGTTGACCACATCAGTCTATAATTCCCAGCACCCTGGACAAACTACAGTTCTGGGGTTCTCCGTGTCTGCTAAAGCGACAAGAGAGTGCTTTAAGTGTAGCTGTAACTTTGCTTCCCCAAAATCCATAATCTTAGAATTGTAGAGTTGGATGGGACCATGAGGGTCATCTAGTCCAACCCCCTGCAATGCAGGAATCTTTCGCCCGACATGGGGCTCAAACCCACAACCCTGAGATTAAGAGTCTCATGCTCTACCAACTTGATTTCTTAAGAGCTTCCTCTTTCTCTCCTCCTCTACTTTCAGAGCTTTGCACTGGGTCACTCCTCAGATGCTCTGTGTTCCTGTCAATGAAGAAATCCCCGAAGTCTCCGACATGGTCGTAAAGGCCATCACAGGTATGCCGAGGGATGCTGGGTCCCAGCTGGCGCAAGGGCGGGTGCAATGCCATGATCTCTTTGCAAGACCATTGCCCAGCCTTAAAATCACCGACACAGAAACAAATATGTCTCTCTGCTAAAGCACCATAACAGGCGGCCCTCAAGAACATGGATGCAGCCCATGGTGTGTGGCTTTCTCTGCATGTTTCCATGGAAAACAATCCAAGATTGGATTGGGATTGACCGCTCAAGAAACAGGGGCATCTTTGTGTTTCTTACAAGATTCCCCAATGTTTATTGCTCAGGGCCATAAGCTCAGCAGTAGAACACATGCACTACCCACAGAAAGCTCTACTAGGTCCAGGTCCTCAGTATCTCCAGGTAGGGCTACCTAACTGTGAGAGCCAGAGGGAAAAGTAGGCTACATTTCGGGCCACACCTAAGTCAGAAAACTGTACATACATGCACCTGTGTTCTCCAGAGTTAAAGGGCTTATTCCAGCTAGGCAGAAACACTCCAGAAGAATAGGAAGTAGCGGTGGTGAGAGAGCGTGGCCTAGGGAGAGTCCCAAGGACACCAGAAGAGTCTCAAGGGTCAGGCCAAAGACCCATCTAGTCCAGCCTCCTGTTCTCACAGTGGCCAGCCAGATGCCAAAAAGGGAAACCAGCAGAAATTCAGCAGCATTGCTGCCTCCAGATGTGGAGGCAGGACATAGATAAAGGTAAAGGGACCCCTGACCATTAGGTCCAGTCATGGCCGACTCTGGGGTTGCGGCGCTCATCTCGCTTTTCTGGCCGAGGGAGCCGGCGTACAGCTTCCGGGTCATGTGGCCAGCATGACTAAGCTGCTTCTGGCGAACCAGAGCAGCGTACGGAAACGCCGTTTACCTTCCTGCCGGAGCGGTACCTATTTATCTACTTGCACTTTGACGTGCTTTCAAACTGCTGGGTTGGTAGGAGCAGGGACTGAGCAACGGGAGCTCACCCCATTGCGGGGATTTGAACCGCTGACCTTCTGATCGGCAAGTCTTAGGCTCCGTGGTTTAACCCACAGCGCCACCCGTGTCCCAGGACATAGATAGTAGTCATCAATACCTTTCTCCACGTATTTGTCCAATCCTCTTCTAAAGCCACCCAAATTGGTGGCCGCCTTTGCCTCCTGTGGCAGGGAGTTCCGCCGTTTGTGCTGCATGAAGTTACTTCCTTTTGTCCATCCTGAATTTTCCAACGTTCAGCTTCCGTGGGTACCCACGAGTAGGACGAGAGGGAGAAAAACTTTTCTCTACCTGCCTCCCCCATGCCATGCATAGTTTTGTAGAGGGCGCATTCGGCTTGCCTTCTCTCCAAGCCAAAACACCCCAAAGGCTGCAACCTTTGCCTCTTCACCCCCTTGACCTTTTCTGAACCTCTACAATATGAGGGGAGGTAACTGGAACTGCATCCCGCATTCCAAATGCGGTTGTGCCACCGGCTTGTATAGCAGCACAAAACCTTGGAGAGCTGCTGCCGTTCAGTGTCAGCAGTGCTGACCCGGATGGACCAGAGCCTCTGACCTTCCTATCTGCCAGAGCCTCTGTGGGCACATGGCTGCTGGAGAATGCACCCCTGCATAACCCTCTGGCTTCTCCCGTGTCTCGCAGACATCATTGAGATGGATTCCAAGCGTGTCCCCCGGGACAAGCTGGCCTGCATCACCAGCTGCAGCAAACACATCTTCACCGCCATCCGGACCACGAAGGACGAGCCGGCTTCGGCCGATGACTTCCTGCCCACCCTCATCTACATTGTCCTGAAGGGGAACCCTCCTCGCCTCCAGTCCAACATCCAGTATATCACCCGGTTCTGCAATCCCAGCCGGCTGATGTCTGGCGAAGATGGTTACTACTTTACAAACCTGGTAGGTACATCGGGGGGTGGGGGGCAGGAAGCAGGGGCTGGTTCATTGTTACAGCTGCCCATGCATTGGTAACCTCGTGACTGGACTACTGCGATGCGCTGTGTGTGGGGCTGCCCTTGGGGTTGGTCCAGAGGCTGCAGCTGGTGCAGATGGAGGCAACTGGTTTGCCGGGGGAGGGGGGCAAATGCCACCAGCACATGACGCCTTGCTTGTGGGATTTGCACTGGCTGTCGATTTGCTGCTGGGCTAAGTCCCTATATAGCTCAGGGCCTGGTTATTTGAGAGACCACCTTATCATCCCTTGTACACCCAGCTGATTGCAGTCTGGGAGAGTCTCCTGCAAGTTTTTCTCTCCCCAGACGTCTTTATTGCAAGTTCAAAAGGTACATAATTATATGTGCACTAAACATGGTGGGACGTAAATAAAAAAAGAGAAAAAGAGAGACAGCACCTGTGTAGAAGGGAAAATAAAGGGGAGAGGGAAAAAACCCAAAACTCTATACTTTACAAAGTTGTTATTGCACTTCACCAGATCTTAACCTGTTACAGTATTTGTAAGAGTGGATTCCAAATATCATTGAATTTGTCTAAGTCTGCGTTTATATGCAAGTTGTTGTGAGTCTGTATAAGTCTTCAATTGTAGAAGGGAGCCACATTTTTATTTTTCTAATGAGACTGATACTAAAGACTGATACTGATGAACTGATGAATTGGAGTCTCCTGCTAGTTGAGGTGGCCAGAACTCTGCACATTATTCCAAATGCACTTGCACCATAGATTTGAATAATGGTGTTAGGGGAGGGCTAGTACCTCTGGTGGGGGACACATTGTGTTCCTCCTGGGGTAGTTCATCCACCTTTGGTCCCTACCCTGCACTCAGCTCTCACCTGTGGCTCCTAAAAGCTGTCAGCATTGAACAGTGGCCACACCCCGAGAAACAGCTTCAACTGGCCAGCTAAACCAGGTGAGAGTATTTGATGGAGTTAGGGACTTCCCCTACATGCAAAGGCAGGTTCTGGATTGAGCGGACGAGACCAGTCATGGGTCCAACGACAATAAGGCATTTTCTGCCTGTGCTGTAGAGGGAAGTGAGGGGCAGATGGGGCTCATCAACCTGGGAAGGCAGCCCATCTAGAAAAAGGAAAACTGATCCTAAACCTCGCTGCCTTGCGGGATATTTTCAGGAGAAGAAAGGGATAAGGTCTAAACCCTACACATATCCAGAGTGGAGTCCCTAAGGTGGTTGGATGGTGCCTTGTACGCCTCCTTCCGGCACCTCCTCCAGCCAAGCTGGTGCCAACATATTGCCCTGCTTTCCTTTGGACTACATTGGCAAGGCTGGGGGTGGGGTCTTGTTCTCTGGGCAGCCCAGGACCCCCCTACACACTGTCCAGGCTTGTGCCGGCCCAGGGAGGTCACATTGCTGCTGCTAACATAGCAGTTAGACTTCACCCCTGAAGGCACACTCCATTGTCTCTCGAGACAGATGGATGCCAGCAACAACTGTGATATTGCCTGTTTCATTTTCAGTTCCTTTCCTAACGCTCCCTACCATAGAATTCGCCCTTTTCTTCCACGGCCGCTGCTCAAGAGTAACTTCAAGCAGCTGGAATAAAAACAGTGGCTTAGCTAGTCGGGCGTGCTATGTGTGTGTATGGATCTTGTGCTTTGTGTAGCGTGGGAATAAATGTGGTGCATTTCCCTCTGCCTCCAGTGCTGTGCTGTCGCCTTCATAGAGAAGCTGGATGCCCAGTCCCTCAACCTGAGTGAGGAAGACTTTGACCGCTACATGTCCGGCCAAGCATCCCCGAAAAAGCAGGAGCCGGAGAGCTGGCCGGCCGACGTCTGCGTAGGAGTCCGGCAGATGTACAGGAACCTTGACCTCCTCTCCCAGCTCAACGAGCGGCAGGAGAGGATTGTGAGCGAGGCCAAAAAACTCGAGCGGGACCTCATTGACTGGACTGACGGGATCACCAAGGAGGTCCAGGAGATCGTGGAGAAGTATCCCTTGGAAATCAAGCCCCCCAATCCGGCCTTGGCTGCCATTGACTCTGAAAACGTGGAGAATGACAAGCTGCCGCCTCCATTGCAGCCCCAGGTTTACGCTGGGTGATGAGCACCTTCCGGGGCTCAGAGACATCCCTCCCTCTCTGTCCCCCACCCCGCTTTCCTCTGCTTGGGGAGTGGGCTAAAGAGGGGCAGGAAAATCAGAGGAATTTAAAACCGGCACATTTTAAAGGTACTGTTTGCTGGCAAGTGTGTCACATGATACTTATTTTAGCCAGAGTTAGCCAGCTACTATGAGGGCTGTGGGTTTTGTGTGTTCCTCGAAACCAGTTTAACTTCTTCCTTTTTACACAAATCCGGTATAATTTTTAAGAAACACAGGTGGTTTTTTTCTCTGCTCCCCCTGTTCTCCCTTCCAGGTATGCATGTGTGTGTGTGTGTGTGTGTGTGTGTGTGGTATTTGGTTTGTTTCTCTTTTTTTAAGTGAAGTTTTTGCTGGTATTTTTTTCCTGCTTCAAAAATAAAAAATAAGGTGGTTATCAGCACTTTGCAAGGGATGCCAAGTTGTAGGTAAAAAAAGCTAGAATGGTACTCTTTTATTCCTTCTTGGGGGCGGGGAGAAGGAAATATGTTGTAAAGTAAATATTTAACAATTGTAAATAGGTTTGCAATATTGGGCTTGTGCTTTCACCTGCATGGCATCTGGTAAGGAATGCTAAATGTTGGTTTTTGTTTCTTTACCGTCAATGAGTTAAATTTACTGCTTACAGGTTTTTTTTTCCCCTCCCCAGGAATTGTGGGGAGGTGGAATGGCAGGAAGTTAGAACCTTGTAGTGGGAAACAGTTTGCTTTATCTTAACTGTATACCTTGACCAAGGCCATCTCCTCAATATTCACAATTCCTCATCCAGTTACTCTGGCCTCCCCTAATCTGGTGCCCTCCTGATGTTTTGAACTTGTCCTATGTGTCCTATGCTGGCTGGGGCTGATGGGAGCTGTATTTCAAAACATCTGGAGAGGGCACCTGGGTGGGTGCAAGCTGAATTTATACAGAGAGAGAGAGAGATGAAAATAACCCTTTCTTCCTGTGTTGTCCTTCAGCACAACTGGGTCTCTTCGAAGTCAGCAAAATCGGGCAGGACCCACATGTTTATGAGCCAGTTATCACTGCTCTAAAAGCAAACAGGATTTGGCCCATCATCAGTGTGGGATTAAACGTGCTCGAAAAGTGTGGCCATTCTCCCTTTAAAAAAAATAACAACCTTGAAATGTTTTTTCATTGCAAAGCATTATTTGTAATTGTGGCAAAATGACACCCTGTGTTAGAGAAAACTGGACAGCGTGTATATACGTAGCCCTGTAATGTTCACTTCTATCT
This sequence comes from Podarcis muralis, assembly GCF_964188315.1. Lineage (NCBI taxonomy): Eukaryota > Metazoa > Chordata > Lepidosauria > Squamata > Lacertidae > Podarcis > Podarcis muralis. The sequence goes on from NC_135669.1 coordinate 30,984,347, forward strand.
GGAATTTCAGCCTGGCTTTAGTGCAATGCGAGGACCAGATCTGTACCTGCAGGGTGAAAGAAGGCCGGCCAGGGTAGAGACATGGAATGTGTAATGGCTGCAGAAGACCACACCAGCCCTCTTCCCCTTTCCCTGCCTTTCCCCGTATTATTTGACACATTAGTGGGACGAGATTCTGTGGAATCCTCAACCTCTTGAAGTTGCAGGTGTCACTTTTATGGATATACAGTACGAGTGCGTCTTACACGCATTTAACCAGCGCAGTTCCAATCACATGCAGATGAAGGCCGGCTGGTTGAAATCCTGCACGTTCAGTGCAAGCAAGGTGGAGAGCTTAAAACCTCTCTTAGCCCCAGCTTTTCAGCTCTCTTCCTTGCTGGGGTGTGTTTGCATGCTCAGCAATGTGGACTCTGGAAGGCTAGGGATGCTCATGCAGGGGTGGTTTGAGCATACGTGTTTATATGCAGAACCCTTGGAACCAACCCCCCGTGTAAGATGTGATCGTATCGTGTATATATCTGTTTTGGGATTTATATCCGTAACGTTCTGTAGCCTTTCCTCAGCTCTGGGTTTAAGTGGGTTTAAGTGAGGTCTCTGATCACTCCTTCCTTACCAGAAGCTCACTGGAAGGGTCCATATTGCACTGAATTGGGTCTCTCTTTCCACCCTGTCAAATCCTCTTCCCTTTTGCCAGAGAACCGATGACACTGTTCAGACACAGTGACTTGCCAGCCTGAATTGATGAACTTGCTCGTAACTGATTTTTTTCTACACCTGTATGGGATTGGCAAAGGGCTGGGAGGTTTGGGTGGCGCACGACCCTATCTTAGAAGCTCTTGCCTGCAAAGAGCAAAGCTGTTTCCCCTGCTATTAAATTCATCCTAAGTATCAGTGACTTCTGGTTCTGTTTTGTTTTTTTAATGCCAAACCTGCAAATATAGGAGCATAGGAAGCTGCCTTATATGCTGAGCCACTCCATCTAGCTCAGCATTGTCCACACTGACTGGAAGCAATTCTCCAGGGTTTCAGACGGGTCTTTCCTTCTCCCTTTAACCTCAAGGTGCCAGGATTTGAGCCTGGGACCTTCTGCAGGGAAAGCAGACACAAGACTTGCAATTTCCCACCCCCTTCAAATAACACAAGGAGAGAAGCTGAGCTTTATAGTGTCAACGGCTTGATGCCGCAGTACAACACGTTTTGGAATCGCCGCTTTTTTGCATGTCTCCCCCTGGCTTAACCATCTTACTTGTAGATGTGGAGATCATTGTCGAACTGTGGAGTAGATTTCCAAGTATCTCGGTTTTCGAGCGGCTTCTGGAACCAAGGCCAGACAGGAAGTTGAGAGGAATCTGCAGGGAGGGATCAGGAAGAACGTGTGGCTTCTGATGGTTAAATGCCTTGGCTTGCAGGGCAGAAAGATACTGATGAAATGAAGAGGTAAGAAGGTGGAAAAGAGTCTCCAGAAGTGGGGTTTTATGTAGGAAAGACAGTGAGCTCAGTTAACCCCAAGACAGGATTCTTGGGGTCAGAATTCCTTTAAAAGAAAAAATAATCATAGGGTTGGAAGGAAACCCAAAGATTGTCTGGTCCAGGGTGAAAAATGAGGTGATAAGGCTTTCAAAGTTTACTGTTGTTTACAACTGATTAGCATAAAGGAAGTCACAGAAGAAGGAAAAGTATCATAGGATGATAAAATTGTAGAGTTGGAAGGAACCCTGAGGGTCATCTAGTCCAACCCCCTGCAGTGCAGGAATCACAGCTAAAGAATCTCTGGCAACCTCTTGTTTTAAAACCCCAAATGAAGGAGAGTCCACTTTCCACCCGTGTTGCAGCCCCTCAGATACCCAGGACTGTGAGCTCAGTTGAGTTGCAGTACTCAGAATTCATTCCAGGGCTCAGGACTCATTCTTTCTAAGCCTGTGTCTTTTGCACCAGCTGGTGGATATTGGGGTTCTCGTAAAATAACAAAGATTCCTGCAAGTCTGCCAAAAGAGCGTGAGTACAGCTGTTTTGCTGTTCAGGACCCTTCTCCATTTTTTTGCAATAAGTTCAGACCGAGACTGTGATCCATTTGTGTCCTCGCTTCCTTTGTGTTCCTTTATTCTGTGAGCTCTTCGGAGTTTCTCGAAAGGTAAATATTTTTATGGCGCTCGCTCCTTAACCCCAGGTACATTGGTGGGACAAAGCTGACCACAGAGAACTTGTATTTTACCACTTCCGTTCTGAGAGCAGGGGTGCATGCATCTGCGAGTCCCTCCAGCTGTCACTGAGGATATCCCAACTCCTGGCGGCCAGCAGGACTAGTGGTCAGAGGTGCTGAGAGTTGAAGTCCTGCAACATCTGGAGGGCTACAGATAATATCCACCTCTGCCTTAAGAAGGGGGCTCCTTTCCCTGCCGTTGTTCCTCTCTTTGTGACGCCCTTAGGTGCTAATTCTGGTTTCCAGGTCCGTACATTCTCTCCGAAACTCTGTATCATCGCTGCTGTTACTGAATTGCTGTTGAATGAAATTAAACCTCTTCCACAACAAGGTTCTCTTGCATTCACTGTCTTTTTGTATAGTAGTCAATGCCTCGTTTCTTAACTGGACATGTTAAACCTGGCACAACTTGTTCCTCTCACCCAGGAAGGTGGTGGAGGCAGTGGGACAAGTGATCAGGCCAGTGGGCTGTCTCCTCCAGCATCCTGTTCCCACAGTGGCCAACTGGATGCCTGCGGGAGACCAGCAAGCAGGATTCGAGCACAAAAGCCCTCTCCCCTCCTGTGGTTCCCAACAAACCGATACTGCCTCCAAGTATGGAGACTAGTAGCCATTGATACCCCTCTCTTCCCTGAATTTGCCCACTCCTCTTTTCACGGCCTAGGACCCTCGTACCTACGGGACCGCCTCTCCTGGTATGCCCCACGGAGAGCCTCAAGGTCCATAAATAGCAACACCCTAGAGGTCCCAGGCCCTAAGGAAGTTAGATTGGCTTCAACCAGAGCCAGGGCCTTTTCAACTCTGGCTCCGGCCTGGTGGAACGCTTTGCCTCATGAGACCAGGGCCCTGCAGGATCTGATTTCTTTCCGCAGGGCCTGTAAGACAGAGTTGTTCCGCCTGGCTTTGGCTTGGAGCCAATTTGATTCCCTCCCTCCCTCTCTTTTTTCTTTTCCTTCTCCTCCTGCAAAGAGGCTACATTTTAATATTTTAATGTTCCATTATTTTAATGTTGTATTTTATTTTTGTTTCTAAGTTGTAATCATTCATCTTGTTTTTATTATTGCTTGTAAGCCGATCTGAGCCCGGCCTTGGCTGGGGAGGGCGGGGTATAAATAAAAAATTATTATTATTATTTTAAAGCCATGCAAGCTGATGGCCGTCACTGCCTCCCGCAGCAGTGAGTTCCAGAGTTCAGCTATGCCCTGCGTGAAGAAGGACTTTCTTTTGTCTGTCCTGAATCTTCCAACATTCAGCTTCATTGGATGTCCGCGAGCTCTAGTGCTATGACAGAGGAAAGCTGCTCTCTTTCCACTTTCTCCAAGCTGTGCATCATTTTTTAAACTTATGTCATGTCACCTTTTACTTGTCATTTCTCTAAAAGGTCCCAAACGATTCAGCCTTTCTTCATAGGGGTGCATCCCATTGATCATTCTGGATGATCCTTTTCTGAACCTTTTCCCAACTCTACATGGTGGGTTAGCCAGAACCGTACACAATTATTCTAAATATGGTAGCACCATTGATTTGTATAATGGCACGATAATCAGTTTTATTTTCAATTGTGCAGTCGAACTGTGGAGTATCGTGCAGAAAATAGGAGTCTGTGTCCATCTCCATGAAATCTGCCCCTTCACAATTATGAATGGTGTAAGAAGTGGTTCCTGGGCCTACGCTTGTGGTTGGACTTGTGTCCCCCTCTTACTCATTTCTCTGTGTGATGAGAGCTCAGGTCCACATCAGCTGGGACCACCCATCACTTGGCATCATTATGGCGCTAGATGATTGGCAGCTGCGTGGGCCTGTCTGCCTGTCACAGTTGGCCAAGGCAGTGGGGAAGGTAAAGATCTAGCCCAGTGGGACAAAACGTTTTCCCATCTCTGCTCTTAACTACTGTAGCACAGCATACCCTTTTGCTGACCGGTGTAGTGCAGTGGTTAGAGTGCTGGACCAGGACTTGGGAGACCAGGGTTCAAGTCCCCACTCAGCCATGAAGCTCACTGTGCCAGTCACAGTTTCTCAGCCTAGCCTACGTCAGAGGGTTGTTGTGGGGATTAAGTAAGGGGAAGAACCATGTACACCACCTTAAGCTTCTTGGAGAAAATGGTGGAAATAAATGCTATTATTAATTATTATTATTATTATCCAGAATAGAAGTAATTAGAATCATAGAATTGTAGAGTTGGAAGGGGCTCAAGGGTCACCTAGTCCTACCCCCTACAATGCAGGAATAAAACATCCCTGCTATAAAACATTTCAGTACTGCCCAGATGCTGATAAGCTCCCTGCCAGATTTTAGCCCTGTGGATGTTCCTTTTCTCTAACACTAGGTGGCAGTGCAGGGAAAGAAATAGGTGCAAGAGCCAATTTCTCCCCACTTATTCAAACACTCACCAGATCGTACAAATATGTTTCTTTTCCTTCCTCTCTCTTCCCCCCCTCAAATGTGCAGAGAAATTCCAAAGCACATACTGGAGCAATACTTCCATTAGGCCAACCGACGGGTCCCAAAATAAAGCAGCACACATGCTTTGGAGCATCCCAGGGATGCTTCATCATGCTAGATAATTAAAAAAGTATCCTGGGTCAAATAGTTGGGAGAGCACGGGCTTCTCAGAGGGATTTCTTCACGCGTTTTCATTAGTTGGTTGCATCAAATAACATTTAAAGCCTACCTACATGCTTGGGATAAGGGTCTTCATGGAAAGCCTTGTTTGCAGAAGGCAGTGACGCTATTAGTAATAATTTATGAAAGTCAGAGTAGTGGTTAGAGTGTTAGACTAGGACCTGGAAGACCAGGGTTTGAATCCCCACTTGGCTATGAAGTCCCCTGGGTGTCCTTGGGCCAGTCACTTACTCTCAAGGAGGCGTGCATGGTTTCCTTCTCTCTTCAATTACAGTGGGACCTCAGGTTAAATACTTAATTCGTTCTGGAGGTCTGTTCTTAACCTGAAACTGTTCTTAACCTGAAGCACCACTTTAGCTAATGGGGCCTCCTGCTGCCGCTGCATCGCCGGAACCTGATTTCTGTTCTTATCCTGAAGCAAAGTTCTTAACCTGAAGCACTATTTCTGGGTTAGTGGAGTCTGTAACCTGAAGCGTATGTAACCCGAGGTACCACTGTAATCCCCACAACAATCTTGTGAGGTAGGTTAGGCTGAGAGGCAGCGACTGGTCCACTGAGTGGGGGTGGGATTTGAACCCTGGTCTCCCAGGTCCTAGTGCAGCACTCTAACCACTACACCACACTGGGCCTCAACACAAACCCAGAGCAATTTCTCTCCCCATCCCTCCCTGAAGCCGTCCGTTACCGTTGAAACATCTGCAAGCGCACTCCTGCTTATTACATTCTGGTCATTCTTGAGGCTGCATTTCTGGCCCGAAGAAATAACCCCGTGCCACGATCTTCGTGGTCATACAGCCTTGAACAATCAGTAACTCTGTTTGCGACCAAACCATCCGGAATGCACTTGCTGGGAAGACCCTGCCTGCGTCCAATGAATGTGAGGTTCTTAGCTGTGCCTTGCAAAGATTCATTGCACCACACAGAGCACAAGAATTTCAGGAAGGCAAACTTATTTCTGCCATTGCAGGTAAGTGGGTTTTTGTTGTTGTTGCTGCCAATATTTTTTAAAATAAGTAGCTTGATTCATGGCGCTTCTCGTCGGGAGTCTTCCCACTGATCCATAATGAAATTCAGACAGGTGGATTTGTACTTAGCTGCAACTTGAAGCATGTAAAGTTCAACAGGGGCTGGTATCCAGCGAAGTCATACCCCAGCGTAGACCTCCTGAAAGCACTAGGCTTAAGTCCCTTATTTTCGCTTTGGCTGTTCCCGAGTATGTTTCAGTGTTTCCCAAACTTGGGTCTCCAGCTGTTTTCGGACTACAGTCCCCATCATCCCTGACCACTGGCTTGCTAGCTAGGGATGATGGGAGTTGTAGTCCAAAACCAGCTGGAGACCCAAGTTTGGCAAACACACTTATAGGGCTGCGATGGGAGTGCGGACCATACTGAGCTAGTTGGACCAATTGGTTTGTTTTCATGGGAAGGACCCATCGCTCAGTGGGTAGAGCATCTGCTTTGCATGCAGAAGATCCCAGGCTCCATCCCTTTCCAGGTACGGCAGGGAAAGATCGTTTCCTGAAACCTAGAGAGCCACCGTCTCCTAGTGCAGAGACAGTGCTGAACTAGACAGACACAGGGTCTGATACAGTGCAAAGCAGCTTCCTCTCTTCCTGTTTAAACATTTGAAACCATGAGGACCAGCACCTTGATTTCTCTTTTAAGGGAAGGCACCGCAGCTCAGTGGCAGAGCATACATTTTGCATGCAAGAGGTCACTGGTTCAGTCCCCAACAGCATCTCCAAGGAGGCCGGAGGAGACTTCTGCCTGAAACCCCAGAGAGCCCATTGCCTGCCAGTGTCAACAATATTGAGCTAGATGGACCACAGCTCTGACTTTCCTGAAGGTAGCTTCCCATGTCTCTAGAGTGGGGGATTTGCATTTAAAAAATAAATAAATCATAAAATTTATACACTGCGTGATTGTTTAAAAGCACTTTACGAAGAGGAGCAAACAATAAAATTATCAGTAAAAACATCTCTTTAAAAATTCAAAAGATATCAGCAATAAAGTAAAAACAGATTGAAACACACACCAACATCCTGCATGTTTGGATAGGCTGGTCTAAACAGGTGCTAAAAAGAACAGTGAAGGAGTCTGCCTGGGGTCAAGAGGCAGAGAGTTCCAGAGTGTAGGTGCAGCCACACTAAAAGATGGATATTTGCACATGCAGAACGGGTATTAGGTGGTACCAACAGGTACATGACTTCTCTGCAATGGGAGAGGTTAATTTTTAGGCTGGAGAACTGCAAATGGGCCCTGCACCCCCCCACCCCAATTAATCCACTCTCCTCCCAGCAAGACTTTCTCCTAGCCAAAGGCCTCAAAGGATTCCTGCGTCAGGCGGCCAAGTTCCAGAAAGTGCGGTCCGCGCCAGGAATCTCTTTTTCTCTGCTCTTTCTCTCCCCCCTCGATAATGAAATATTGATGGGAGTTAAATATTCATGGATCGTTTGCGTCGGGAGCTTTTTAATCCGTCTATTAAAGGACGAGAGAGAGGCCTTTGATGATGGGGAAACTTTTTTGCCAGGCTTCGAAGATCCCTAAATCCTCCAGGTTAAAGTCGGGTTTTTAAATAGGGCCTCCCGTAATGTCCTTGGCGATTTATTTATTTAATTGAAACGCACGTCTGTGTGTCATATATCTTACTTGTCGCTTGAAATACTTCTTTTGGAGGATCTTGGAGTTTCTTTGCATGAAACTCAGGCTGGTTTGCAGCAAGGTCAAAGAAGTGTGTGTCTGGACGTGATGTGGAGCTATGTACTTGCGCATGAAGACCTCTGCACACACCAATTAGTTATTTATTAAATTTATCGCATTGAAAGCCTCAAGCGACTTACAGTGCAAAACAAACAAATACATTAATTCAGAAGCATGAGGACTAGAATCTTACTTTTCAAAGGGAGAAGCATGGCCTGTTGCAAACAGGAGCTTCATTTCCCAATGGCATCTCCAGGTAGGCCTGCGAATGTTCCTTGACTGAAAGAGCAGTGGCATAGCGTGAGTTGCCAGTGCCCGGGGACATGCGGAGGGAGGGAACGAAGGAAACAGAGTATGCATGCACTTTCAACTGCCTAGTGGCATCCACCCCACCCAGGAGATTGCAGCTGCAGAGATAAGAAGAGAAGAGTCATTCCGTTTTCTGGAGCTGTATTGAAGCAGCGCCGGGTGTTGATATCTTGTGGCCCTCAACATTTTGCGCTGGGGCAACCACCCACGCTATGCCAATCAGTACTGAACTAGACGGACCCTGTGGTCTGACTCTGCATAAGGCAGCTTCCTGTTTAAGCTGCCCCTTTTATTCAGAACTGGACTGGAACCTCGCTTTGTTTTTTGGTGGAAGGACTGTCGCCGAGTCCTGCGACAACGAAGCCCCTTCATCTCTGGATTTCAGAGGCGCTCTGACACCGTCTCACGCAGCTCTTCCGAAACAGCGGCAGCGTCGGCTGTCGCTGCACTTCAGAGCGAGGCGAACAGAATTTCGGCTCGTTGCTTTTTGAAATACAGCGGGGGCTTGACAATCTCGGCTTTGTAGCCAAGGGAGCCCCCGCCGAGCTGCGGAGGATGCACAGATGTTCCTCAGAGAGGGATGTGGTTCCCCCTCTCTTTGCCTGCCCTGCCTTTGCATCAGGGAACTGCAGCTGCACTGATTACAGAGAAAAAGAGACTCTGCGCACCTTGAAAAGTGGTGACATTAGGCACCTAATTTCTAAGCTTTCAACTTGAAAGTGGTGGCGATGCTCAGAACGTGGCAAAACCTCCCCACCCTCCAATATTTGTCCTTCACATCTACTTCACTGATGTGGATATTGTGTTGTTTTTGCAGTTGGTGGAAAGGAATTGGATGTGTGGCACTATTTTGGAAGGGGGCGGCAGGCAGGGGGACAGATGAAAGTTTTTCTGATCTATTTCTGAGCCCGTTTTATTCCCCCAAAGGGCCCTACAAAGAATGATAGCAACGACAACAACAAAACCAGCACGGTGCCATCAAGTACAGCAGAATTGTTATATATCACACTGGCAATGTGTTAGGATCACAGAACTGTAAAATTGGAAGGACACCAAGGGTCATCTAGTCTAACCCCCTCAGTAAACTATCAGCTAAAGAATCCCTGGCAGATGGTCCGTCCAATCTCTGTGCAAAAAGCTCCCACAAAGGACAGTCCGCCGCCTTCTGAGGGAGTCCGTTCCACTGTTTGAACAACTCTTGCTTTCAGAAAGTTCTTTGTCATTTTTTGTGAGACTCTCCTTTCTTGCCATCCAATCTGTTGGTTGGGTCCTAATCTCTGGAGCAGCAGAAAACAAACTTGCTTCATCTTCCATGGAGCAGTCCTTCAGATACCTGAAGATGGCTAGCATATTACCTCTCAGTCTTCTTGTCTCTGAACATCCCAAACTCCCTCAACAGTTCCTCAAAAGCATGGGTAGGCAAACTAAGGCCTGGGGGCCGGATCCAGCCCAATCGCCTTCTCATTTCGGCCCGTGGATGGTCTGGGAAGCAGCGTGTTTTTACATGAGTAGAATGTGTCCTTTTATTTAAAATGCATCTCTGGGTTATTTGTGGGGCATAGGAATTCATTCATTCCGCCCCCCCCCCCCCCCCCCGCCGCCCCAAAGTATAGTCCGGCTCCCAACTAGGCCTGAGGGACACTGGACTGGGCCCCCCTTGCTGAAAAAGTTTGCTGACCCCTGCTCAAAGGGCTTGCTTCACAGACCCTTCATCATCTGCACTCCTTCCAGCTTGTCAATATCCTTCTTAAACGGTGGTGCCCTGAACTGAACACAGCACTCCAGGTGCGGTCTGACCAAGACAAAATAGAACAGTGCAATGACTTCCCTTGATCAGGACACTAGACTTCTGTGGATGCAGCCTGGAATAGCATTAGCCTTTTTTTGCTGCTGCATCACACTGTTGCCTCATGTTAAGCATGTAGTCTGCTAAGGCCCATGTACTGCTGCCAAGCCAGGTGTCCCCGATCTTATATTTGTGTGTCTGGCTATTCCTGCCTAAATGCGGAACTTTACATTGGTTCCTACTGAAATTCATTTTGCTCTTTTTCATCGGCCTAGGACCCTTGTACCTACGGGACCGCCTCTCCTGGTATGCCCCACGGAGAGCCTCAAGGTCCATAAATAGCAACACCCTAGTGGTCCCAGGCCCTAAGGAAGTTAGATTGGCTTCAACCAGAGCCCAGGGCCTTTTCAACTCTGGCTCCGGCCTGGTGGAACGCTCTGTCTCATGAGACCAGGGCCCTGCAGGATCTGATTTCTTTCCGCAGGGCCTGTAAGACAGAGTTGTTCCGCCTGGCCTTTGGCTTGGAGCCAATTTGATTCCCTCCCTCCCTCTCTTTCTTTTTTCTTTTCCTTCTCCTCCTGCAATGAGGCTACATTTTAATATTTTAATGTTCCATTATTTTAATGTTGTATTTTATTTTTGTTTTTAAGTTGTAATCATTCTTCTTGTTTTTATTATTGCTTGTAAGCCGCTCTGAGCCCGGCCTTGGCTGGGGAGGGCGGGGTATAAATAAAAAATTATTAATATTATTATTATTATCCAAAGGAGGAGGCCAGCAGTAGGTGGCACCAGAACAAACGACAGGCAGAACCAACTCAGCCCAGATTTGTTTCCATCCTCCTTCTTGCTGAGTCCTACATGGGCAAAACTGAGATGGAGGAGGAGGAGGAGGAGGCTGACAACTAGGCCACCCCCTGAACTGGTTGACAGTAAGGAGGCAGGCAGATCAGGGCTGGATGAGGACAGACTGAGAATGGGGAGGTGGTGCCCCTTTGCCCTAAGGAACCACCCTCCACAGGGTCTCCTTTCAACACCTCTTTCGCTCTTGGTGTTACTTGGGAGTCATGCTTCCTCATTGTACTGCAGGGGGTAGGACTGGGTGACCCTTGTAAGGTTACCAGATGTCCCCATTTCCCAGGGACAGTCCCCGGATTTACAAATCAGCCCCCATACAAAATCCTATCATTCCTACTGAAGTTGAAAAAAGTCCCCGGATTCATTGAAAAAAATCTGGTAATCTTACCCTTGGGGTCTCTTCCAACTCTAGAATTCTATTCTTCTTCCACCAGTGGTTTGAGCCCACCCAGGGGTGGTTGGGGGCAGAATTCCTGCATTGCAGCGGGTTGGACTAGATGACTCTTGAGGTCCCTAACTCTGAGTCTATGATATTAAACTGTGCTGCAGCTTCAGCCCCTGTAGGGGGCAGTAGAGGACAAGGCATTGCCGGGTTCTTGGCAGAGAAACATCCGCGGAATTTTCGGGTTCTTCTATTCCCAAAGACCTCGTATTTCTCACTAAACTGCGGAGCCCCGGAGGGCCCTTTGTCAACTTCTCCGCAAGGCCTAAGTGCCGTAATCCAATTAACACACAGCTGGAGGCTGCTGCCTCGAAAGCGGTGGCTTCAGGCTTTGTTTCTGAAATGGTGGGGTTTGTGGGGCTCAGGCCCCCACTTCTCCAGTGCCTGAGATCCACGGGAGGCGGCTGCAGTTATGGCACTCAGCACATGCACAGAGACATCTTCTTGTAACTGGCATGGGGTATGGTGGAGAGCAGGGGCGCCGACTTATAAAAAATATTGGGGGGGCCCATACCGGGGTCCTGGGGGAGGGAGAACGCGAGAAGCAGCGCGAGCCTCTGAGAGAACGCGAGACCCCGCGCAGCTGCTGCTCCTGCCTCAAGGCAGCGGGTTGGCCGGGTAGGCGTCGGTTCCTTGCTTGAGCAGGACCCCGGTGCCTGCCCGCCTCCCTCCAGGTAGACCGGGTAGGAACCTGTACCTTCGTATAGAAGCGCCAGGCGGCCGCAGGCAGGCAGGCAGGAAGGCAGCAGGCCAGGGTGCGTGGACGTCCCATGCCTGCCTGCCTGCCTGCCTTCTTCCAGGTAGACCGGGTAAGAACCTGGACCTTGGTATAGAAGGCAGGCTTGCAGGCAGGCAGGCAGGCAGGCGGCTGCTGCTGCTGTTCGGTCGGTGGCTCCTTTGCTTTGCTTGCTGCCGCCCAGGCCCCGGGAGCCACAGAGCCAGCGCCGCCTGAGGAGGAATATCCAGCCCATTCAGAGACGCTGCTGCTGCTTCTCTCTCTCTCTCTCTCTCTCTCTCTCTCTCTCTCTCTCTCTCTCTCTTGTTGTTGTTCCGTTCGGATTCCCCCTCCCACCCGGCGGCTCCTCTGGCGCGTCCTGGCAGCAGCGGCGGCGGCGGCAGCAGCTCCTCCTGCAAAACACTTTTCCCTCTCCCTCGGTGTGTTTGTATTTGCGTGTGCGTGCGCGCGGCGAGCGAGTGCACCTCCTGCCTCTCTCTCCCTCTCTCTCTCCCCCGCCGTGCAATCTCCTCGGGACTCTCCAGTTCTTTTGATGTCGCTGCGGCCGCAGCGCTGCCCCGCCAGACTTTACACGAAGGTTCGCGCACTAATAATTTTCTCAAATTATTGGGGGGGCTCTGCCCCCCCAATCGAATTTTTGAGGGGGCTCGGGCCCCCTCAGGCCCCATGGAGTCGGCGCCTATGGTGGAGAGGAAGTGAGAGCTGGACCATAAAGAAGGCTGATCGCCGAAGAATTGATGCTTTTGAACTAGGGTGCTGGAGGAGACTCTTGAGAGTCCCATGGACTGCAAGAAGATCAAACCTATCCATTCTGAAGGAAATCAGCCCCGAGTGCTCACTGGAAGGACAGATCGTGAAGCTGAGGCTCCAATACTTTGGCCACCTCATGAGAAGAGAAGACTCCCTGGAAAAGACCCTGATGTTGGGAAAGATGGAGGGCACAAGGAGAAGGGGACGACAGAGGACGAGATGGTTGGATAGTGTTCTCGAAGCTACCAGCATGAGTTTGACCAAACTGTGGGAAGCAGTGGAAGACAGGAGTGCCTGGCCTGCTCTGGTCCATGGGGTCACAAAGAGTCGGACACGACTGAACGACTAAACAGCAACAACAAATGGTGGAGAGATGCGTTTATACTTCATTCAATTTTTTTGTTTAAATTATTTCTAGACCGCCTTTCCAGGAATCCTCACAACAATGAGCCCACTGCCCCACCAACCTCAGCCTGATCTCAGGCAGATAGCTCAGTCGGTAGAGCATGAGACTTAATTCCAGGGTCATGGGTTCGAGTTCCATGCTGGGCAAAAGATTCCTGCTTTGCATTCTATGAACCGCCACCTGCCTATCTTCTTACTTGCAGCCAATCAGGGCTTGTATTTGCCTTTCCTTGCCTCTGGCGCCACCTGCTGCTGGGCTCCCTGCCTTCTGTGCTATCTGAGGCACCGGCCACCACTGCAAGGTGGCATGCAAAAATATGTGACAATTATATTAAAACTTCCTTACAGAGAAGGAATCCGAATCAAACCATTGCCCATCCAGGTCAACGTGGTTCACACTGACTGACACCAGTTCTGGGTTCTCATTCAAGGGGAGTTACCTGATGCTTTTAACCTGGAAATGGCAGTAAAACAACCCACTGTACCATCATGTCTGTTCCCTTTAAATCCCACCTTTTTCTCCATGCAGTTGGAAGGGACCCTGATGGCCATCTAGTCCAACCCTCTGCAATGCAGGGAACAGGTTCTGCCCCATCTCATTTATTCCCCACAACAACCCTGTGTGGTAGGTTAGGCTGAGAGGCAGTGACTGGCCCCCAAGGTCATCATTGCTTCATGAGCTTCATGGCCATTTGGGGATATGAACCCTGGTCTCCCAGGTCCCACAGTCCAACACTCTAACCACCACACTTAAAATGTGGATGATGGTATTGCTAAGCTAGACTTCCCTCAAATCATTTTTGCAAACAGCTATACAGACATTCTCCAGCAGCAAATATGCTCTACAGTCCTATCCTAATTATTTGGAGCAGGTGCTAGATCTGGGGAGACTTATTATTGCACTCACTGATTTATTATTTACCTTTCATACAATGTTTAAAGGTGTTGTACTATAAGAATAATTAAAAACAGTTAAACCCCCTCCCCCCCCACCGCTCTTATACAGCAAGTATACCCTAACAAACAGACATTCGTGGCAAATACCCAATTATCCAGCTGGGGAAAAAAGACTGACTGTTGGAACAAAAGTGACTTCAATTGTTTCCAGAAAGTGCCACTAGGGGGCGCTCGTCACACCTTGACGGGAATGCTGTTCCACAAAACAGGGGCAATCACACTTAAGGCCCTGCTCTGAGTTATTACAAGTTGCACAAGTGACTGGCAAAATTGGGAGGGGAAGAGATCAGAGCAGATTTATTAGTGTCTAGTCATTAGACTCATGTGGCAATGAGTTCCAGAGTTTAACTCTGTGCTACATGTCCTGAATCTCCCAACATTCAGCTTCATTGAATGCCCACAAGTTCCAGCATTGCAAGAGAGGAAGAAAAGCTTTTCTCCACTCGCAATTTTACAAGCTTCCATCAAGTTGCTTTACCTTTTTTTCACTCGCCTTTTCTCTAAACTCCATCCCCTTGACTATTTGGGTGGGCCATTTCTGGGACCTTTTTCAACTCTTCAATATCCCCCCCCCTTTTTTTTTAGACGGGGCTCCGGAGAGATTCAGTCCTATCCTTGCAAGGCTTGGCCGGGCCTCAGTTTCCTTTTCACTTTATTTTAGTCAAACTAATGACTTTTTTCGACACCCTGGGTAAAAAAAAACGGCTGCGAAACTCAGGCGGTCCCTCCTTGCTCCTTCTCTCTTTCTCGCCCCCTCCCTCCCAGCTCGTTTCCGACAAATCTTTCCCCGCAGTTACTGGAGCAGAAAGAACGCGCTCAGTGCTGCACGCCGCTTGCTGGAGGCATGTAAAGTCTCGAGTGGTGGATGGCCCAGATAGAGCGGCGGTGCAGCGGAGCGGGCCCGGCAGGTCTCTGTCCGCCGCAGCGCCTGGAACCCCCCGGAGTGGCTGATTTTTGGCGTCCCTGCTCGCCTCTTGGTACAAGAAGCAATTTTATACATGAACGCCTTTGCATAATCCTCGGTTTTGGAGGAGAGAGGGGGCCCTTTTGCACACACCCCAGGACAGCTGTGCCTCCACTTATCGGAGAGGCTTAATTGCCACGAGAGCAAAGGTGGTTTGGGAGCAGCCAGCCTAGGAAGCTACCCAGGCAGAGACAGACCTTTGGTCCATCTTGCTCAGTAATGTTGGCACTGACTGGCAGCAGGTCTCCAGGGTGCTCAGAGGCATTTCCTGTCCTACACAGAGGGGCCGGGGATTGAAGAAGCCTCTCCACCCCCATCGTTCAGCCCGGACGCTGAGGTCCAGCTCCGAGGGCCTTCTGGCTGTTCCCTCACTGCAAGAAGCGAAGCTACAGGGAACCAGGCAGAGGGCCTTCTCGGTAGTGGCACCTGCCCTGTGGAACGCCCTCCCACCTAAACATTAGGAAGAACTTCCTGACTGTAAGAGCTGTTCGACAGTGGAATTTGCTGCCAAGGAGTGTTGTGGAGTCTCCTTCTTTGGAGGTCTTTAAGCAGAGGCTTGACAACCATATGTCAGGAGTGCTCTGATGGTGTTTCCTGCTTGGCAGGGGGTTGGGCTCGATGGCCCTTGTGGTCTATTCCAACTCTATGATTCTATGATTCTATGAACTTCCTGACAGTAAGAGCTGTTCGACAGTGGAATTTGCTGCCAAGGAGTGTGGTGGAGTCTCCTTCTTTGGAGGTCTTTAAGCAGAGGCTTGACAACCATATGTCGGGAGTGCTCTGATGGTGTTTCCTGCTTGGCAGGGGGTTGGGCTCGATGGCCCTTGTGGTCTATTCCAACTCTATGATTCTATGATTCTATTCTATGATCAGATGCCAAGGAAATAAACAACTATCTGACTTTTAGAAAACATCTGAAGGCAGCCCTGTTTAGGGAAGCTTTTAATGTTTGATGTTTGATCGTGATTTTAATATTCTGTTGGTAGCTGCCCAGAGTGGCTGGGGAAACCCAGCCAGATGGGCGGGGTATAAATATTAAATTATTATTATTAAGGCCTTCAAACGTTTACATGAAACTGCAGAGAGAAGGTGTCCAGAGCTTTGGGGTGCAGGGATGATGATGATGCCCAGCTTTGCCTCCCTTTTGCACCTTCTGATCCCATGAAGGATGCTAAAATCCTGAACTGCTTATTGGATATGGTTTTTGGATGGATGAAGGCAAACAGCCTGAAGTTAAACTATACGAAGCTGGATAGAATCACATAATCACAGAGTTAGAAGGGACCCCCCGAGGGTTATCTAATCCAACGCCCCACCAAGCAATTGACAAAGTAAGCGAGTCCATGCACAACCCTATACATGTCTACTCAGAAGTAAGTCCCATTATGTACAGTAGGCCTCACCTCATCCATAAGTGTGCCTAGGATTGCATCTGTAAACAACACAATCCTAGGGAGGTCTACTCAGAAGTAAGCCCTTTTGCCTCTGACGGGGCACAGCAGGATCGCAGCCTAAGTGTGGTTTCCCGTGTGGGCAGCTATTTTTGGAGCTAATGGAGTCCCTAATTCGGCATTCAAACAGCTAACAGCTTAATGATTTCGAAAAGAGCCTTAGGAAGGCCCCTGGAGCAGAGAGTCCATCAAGGAATATCTAATGGGTCCTTTGGAGCCACAGCCTCATATGGCAAGATAATAAGGAGCAGAAGGCAAGGAGGGGAGGGGAGGGAAATGCTGGGGCCGTAAACAGCCAACCTCTTCCTCATGACTTTAAAACTTGATGCAGGCAGGGAAAGAGCAGTTCAAATCATTGCAACACGTAACATACAATGAAAGGACTGAGCAGAGACGTTCTGAGTTTATAGGTCTGTTTTTCCACCAAATGCTGCAAAATCAGGGCCTGGTCCAACCTGGATTGGCCTCCTCTAAAGCCGGCTAGTTCATATCAGCCAGGATATCCCTCATGTCCCTGATTTGGAGTTTCCAGATGATGGCATAAACTGCATTTTTAAAAGACAAAAGCTGTTTGGGGGCGGGGGAAGGATGGTCGTGGTGGTGAAAGCTGAAACAGTCCTTTGGTGAGTTAAGGGGCTTTCCCTGCATGTGAGAAGACAGGCTCTGGTGAATTGAGCGAACAAGACCAGTAGTGGGCCCAGTGGTCAAGAAGGTGGTTTCTACACGTGCTGTAGAGGGAAGTGAGGGGCAGATGGGGCTTGTTCACCTGGGAAGGCAGCTCATCTAGAAGAAGGAAAACTCTGGTCCTAAACCTCCACTGCCTTACAGAATATCTTCAGGAGAAGATGAGTCTAAGGAGTAAACTCTACACAAATCTGGAGTGGAGTCCCTGAGACAGTTGGACTGCACCTTGTATGCCTCCTTTTGGCAACTCCTGCAGCCAAGCTGGTGCCAAATGTCTTGCCAGTGTGGTGTAGTGGTTAAGAGCAGTAGACTCGTAATCTGGTGAACCGGGTTCGCTTCCCTGCTCCTCCACATGCAGCTGCTGGGTGACCTTGGGCTAGTCACACTTCTCTGAAGCCTCTCAGCCCCACTCACCTCACAGAGTGTTTGTTGTGGGGGAGGAAGGGAAAGGAGAATGTTAGCCGCTTTGAGACTCCTATGGGTAGTGATAAAGCAGGATATCAAATCCAAACCCTTCCTCCTCCTCCTCCTCCTCCTCCTCCTCCTCCTCTTCTTCTTCTTCTTCTTCTTCTTCTTCTTCTTCTTCTTCTTCTTCTTCTTCTTCTTCTCTGCTTTCCTTCAGAAAGGCCGAGAGGGAGGTCTTGTCATCTAGGCAGCCCTGGACCTTCATACATACTGCCCAGGCTTGTGCCCTGGGAAAGTCACTTTGGTGCTACCAATGCAACGGTTTGACTTCACCCCCGGAGGCGGACTCCATTGTCTCTCGAGACAGACGGATGCCAACAACAGTGATACTACTTTGAACAGTCATGACTTCCCCAAAGAATCATGGGAGCTGTAGTCTGTTGAGGGAGCTTAGAGTTGCTAGCAGACTCCTCTGTCCCTTCTACAGCTACAATTCTCAGAGTGGTTGAACAATCAATCCCTCTTCCCAGGGAACTTTGGGAGTTGTACCTCCGTGAGGGGAATAGGATATCTTCTAACAACTCTCAGTGCCCTTAACAAACTACAGCTCCCAGAATTCTTTGGGGAAAGCCATGATGGCTTAAAGTGGTATGATATGCAGTGTAGATGTAGCCTCAGTTTGCTTTCAGCTTCTGTCGGATCACGTTGCTCCGCCGGAGCTCTCCATGGTTCTGAACTTCCTGAGCTGCCTTGTCCCATGCATAGTGTGGATGTGGCTTAAGTTGGATGCAACCCATCATTCCGCACGGCTCACAAGCAAGGAAGGGTCGACATGCCTGGCTCAAAGAGGTTAATAAAATAAATCTAGCAGACAGTTTTAGGGATGCATTTATATTTGAATGAGAGTATGCAGATTACGTCACAACTATTCCTTTGTGTTTTGTTTTTCCCGCTTGCAAAAGTAATGCGGTGCTCTGGGATGGATTCTGGTTTTTTATTTTCTCCTTGCTTCATATCCCGAGGCTTCGATGAGCAGAAGTGGCAACCCAGTGACCTAGAATCTGTGTGCGGGGGGGAGGGAACAGGAGGAAAAGATTCTGCAAAATAAGGGTGAGGAGAAAAGAACAGGAACACTGGCGTGTCTGCCAGCCTCGCTGTGTGGAGGTGCTGAGTTGCTGGCCCAGGGGCCCGATCCACCACACACTTTCTTACATGCAGGAACTCAAGGGGAGAGAGAGTGTTGTGTAGTGGTTAGAGAGTTGGACTAGGACCTGGGAGAGACCAGGGTTTAAATCCCTGCTCAGCCATGAAGCTCACTGGGTGTCCTTGGGGGCCAGTCCTGGCCTCTCAGCCTTGCCTACCTCTCAGGGTTGTTGTGGGGAATAAATGAGGAGGGGGAAGAACCATGTTTGCCACTTTGAGCTCCGCAGAGAAGAAGTTGGAATAGAAATGCAATGAATAAATCAATAAATGACTAGGCAGAGGAACAGCAGCAACCCTGCAGCCAAAGCGGGTTTGGATCTGGTGTAACTTTACGCCAGCTTAAGTCACATTGGATTGCTTGGGATTGCATCCTAACTGAGCTCCAGTAATCACAATGGGCCTACTCTGAGTAGGGCTTGGTTGATGACAACCCTGTCACCTAAACAGCAGCTGATTTGGATCTGAATTCTCGGAATGTAGCCTTGCATCAATGAATCCTTAAGGCAAATTAGTAAAAAAACAAACATTGGCATCAATTCAAAAGGGGCTCCCAGTTAACTGAGTGGCAGGTCTCCCCCCCTTAAACATTAATTATTTTAAAACCATAATTAGAAAAATGAGGGTTGGCAGGAGCCACTTCCTTCTCCAGATCTTGTAAGGGAGAGTTTGCTCCATTATGTCCATGCTGATGTTCTAAAAAGCAAAGGGAAAAAGAAAAATGAATGCATTTTCCTTCAGAATGATTGTTTTCTTTATTTGCAGATTCATGCAGATTTAATTGATTAACGAAGGCATTCAAATGCATACAATGAATTGACTGAGACTGGGTGACAGTTTTGAATCCTAATCTACAAAAAGTTCTAGAACTGTAGAGTTGGAAGGTACCCCGGGGTCATCTAGCCCAACCCCCGAAACTCAGGAACCCCAAGAACCCCTGATGAATGGCCACCCAACCTCTGTCTAAAACCCTACAGTGACAGAGACTCCATCACCTTCTGAGGTAGACTGTTCCAGGCAGCAAGACAGGATTTTTTAAAAAAGAAATCCCAGCTGATACCTGAATTGAATTGATTTTTATATAGGCATTGTTGTTTGAAAAGGTATGTATATGTGATCGTTTTTATATATGCAAAGCTTTAAATCTCTTTTTTATATGCAGTAGCTCTCTATATGCCTTCATTGTCTTGCAAAATGTTTTGGGGAGCCTCTGGGGAAACGATCCGTAACTGAAATAAAAAATCACAATGATGCATCTCCAACGATGCAGCTCTGCGTATCCCATTGAACTTCCGCGGGGCTTGGTTCCAGGAAGCCAACTCTGGATTGCACTGTGCAAAAATTCAGTTTCCTCTCTCTCTCTCAGCTGCACAGGAGCCAATTCTGATACCCCAGCCACCCCCAGACTCAAGCCCCCTGCTTTGATTCCCCTTTCCCACATTTGATTTCCTGCCAGGGCTTCCCAGCAATGCATTATTTAATCTCCTTAATGTGCGCTGGGAACTTCGGCGCTGCGGCTCGTGCCCTCTCTCAGTGGCTCAGGTTCCACCTTGGCACAGCCGGCCCTTGTCGGTAACCGATCTCCGTCGAGGAGAATCCTCCAAAGGCCTCTCGGAGCCTGGTGAGCTCAGCGCCGTCTGCCTGTGACCTTCCTCAGGACTAGTGTCTTGTGTCCCTCCTGGGGACGCAAGCCAGTTTCACGATACAGTAGGAAGAGAAAAGGAGATCCCAACCGAGTCCCTTCAGAGGAGCTGTTGCCAGATAATAATGAGGGGGAGAGGAAAAAAAAGAAAACCCTTTTCAGGGTACTTTACGGAAATTATCTTGTCACCCTTATGACAACCATGTAAGGCAGATCAGCTCTTCTGACAGTAAGGAAGGGGCTACCTTGGAAGGTGGTGAGTTCTCTACAGTTGGAAGATTTGGATGGACACCCACCAGGGATTCTTTAGCTGAGTTTCCTGTGGAAATGTTAAGGATTGTAGGAAAGGATATATTGAATAAGTATTGTTGTTTAGTCGTTTAGTCGTGTCTGACTCTCCGTGACCCCATGGACCAGAGCACGCCAGGCACTCCTGTCTTCCACTGCCTCCCGCAGTTTGCTGAAACTCATGCTGGTAGCTTCGAGAACACTGTCCAACCATCTCGTCCTTGTCGTCCCCTTCTCCTTGTCCCCTCCATCTTTCCCAACATCAGGGTCTTTTCCAGAGAGTCTTCTCTTCTTATGAGGTGGCCAAAGTATTGGAGCCTCAGCTTCACGATCTGTCCTTCCAGTGAGCACTCAGGGCTGATTTCCTTAAGAATGGAGAGGTTTGATCTTCTTGCAGTCCATGAGACTCTCAAGAGTCTCCTCCAGCACCATAATTCAAAAGCATCAATTCTTTGGTGATCAGCCTTCTTTATGGTCCAGCTCTCACTTCCATACATCACTACTGGGAAAACCATAGCTTTAACTATACGGACCTTTGTTGGCAAGGTGATGTCTCTGCTTTTTAAGATGCTGTCTAGGTGAATAAGTATTATCCTTCCTTCACTCACGCTAGTGAGTGACGTAGGAGAGCAGATTCTCCTCAATATAGCAGGAAGCTAGTTTGCAGATTCGTTTGAATATATCTTTGGTTAAGTAACCCAATCTGGCTTGCCCAGATGGATTATTCCTGGTGTCCCCCTTGATCCCTCTTAAAAGAATAAAGACACAAGAGTCTTTCCTTAAAAGTAACCTGAAGTTTACTCACATTTCAGTTCACGATTTGATCCCTGAAAGGCAGGCTTTAACTAGTAGGAACATAACAAACTGTGAGTTCAGTTCATATAGAGATTGAGCTCAAGTGCCGCTGGCTGAGAGCCAGCAGACAGCAAAATTACATTAAGAGAACAAAATGGCTGCAGGAGAGCAGCAAGCGAGGGATCAGCAAGAGAGAGCCAAGAGAGGGAAAATGGCTGTGTGACTCGGCTCTTTTATGGAGTCAGCCAGGGCGACACCCATCTCCCGGATCACATGCAGGGGGAGGATGCTCCAGACCAGTGGAAGAGGAAGTTACATTGAATGGAGTTATATCCCCCTGCCTGTGCCCACTCTAGGGAAATAAGGAATGTTGCATTTGCCTGTTCCAATGGATTACATCTCACATTTCCAGCACTGCAGGGGGTTGGACTAGATGATACCTTGGGGTCCCTCCCAGCTCTACAATTCTGATTACTTCCCTCATATCACAGATAGAAAAACTGAGTCTGAGAGCGTGGGTTGATCCAGGGCACTGAGAGCATTCATGACAGAACCCAAAGATGTCTTGATTTGTGGCTCAGTCTCTTCACTGCTGTTGGGCCAGAGATGAGAACGTTGGGGAGTTCTGGGTTCCTTTAAAATGGGAGGAGTTTTTCAGCAAAGTGTTTCTGGTGCCCTTTCCCTGAAGAGTGGGGAAGTCAGGGTTGTCCCTAATGGTGGGGTCTTTGTTTGAAGAAAGGAGCGTCAATATCTTGCGGCACCCCATAAACAGTAGGGCCTCTCTATGGTAGTCACAGCAACATCACCTTCTAAGATGATACAGTGGTACCTCGGTTGTTGAATGTTTCGGCAGTTGAGCATTGGAAGTGAATACTTCCATTTTCAAATGCACCTTGGAAGTCGAACGGCTTCCAAGGCACTTTCCCCCATTTTCTCAATAGAATTTGTCAACTGCTCATTGCACTTTGGTTGTCGAACGTTTCAGAAGTTGAACGGTCTTCCGGAATAGACTACGTTCGACAACCGAGGTACCACTGTACAGTCTTCTAAGACTGTACGATACTCAATACGATATGATACTGTTTTCTGTTGCAGAGATTAATATTGTGCAGTGACATGTCTCCCGGGGGAGGGTGGTCTCAGAGAGGAGATTTGCCTGTGTCCATGGATGTATGTTGATTCTCCATCTGAGCTGGGTGAGAAGGGCCAGCTCAAGACGTTTGGCCGCATGAGGCGAAGCACAAGACAACCTCCTCCCCATTCAATGCATGGAAGCAGACTGAGCTGAAGGGTTAATATCTTATCAATACTGGTGATGGAAGAGAGTCCCCTGCTGCACCTTACAGGGGTAAGCTAGTTATGAGGTGGCATTAAATGCGCAGTGGCATGCATGGAACTTGTGGAACTCCCTCTCACAGGAGGCAGAGATGGCCACCAGATTAAAGGTAAAGGTAAAGGTACCCCTGCCCGTACGGGCCAGTCTTGCCAGACTCCAGGGTTGTGCGCTCATCTCACTCTATAGGCCGGGAGCCAGTGCTGTCCGCAGACACTTCTGGGTCACGTGGCCAGCGTGACAAGCTGCATCTGGCGAGCCAGTGCAGCACACGGAACGCCGTTTACCTTCCCACTGGTAAGTAAAAGGTAAAGGTACCCCTGCCCGTACGGGCCAGTCTTGCCAGACTCTAGGGTTGTGCGCTCATCTCACTCAAGAGGCCGGGAGCCAGCGCTGTCCGCAGACACTTCCGGGTCACGTGGCCAGCGTGACGAAGCTGCATCTGGCGAGCCAGCGCAGCACACGGAACGCCATTTACCTTCCCGCTGGTAAGCGGTCCCTATTTATCTACTTGCACCCAGGGTTGCTTTCGAACTGCTAGGTTGGCAGGCGCTGGGACCGAATGATGGGAGCGCACCCCGCTGCGGGGATTCGAACCGCCGACCTTTCGATCGGCAAGTCCTAGGCGCTGAGGCTTTTACCCACAGCGCCACCCGCGTCCCTGGCCACAAGATTGGATGGCTTTAAAAGGGGATTTGACAAAATCACAGAGGAGAGGGCTATCAGTGGCTACTAGCCATTATGACTTACGTTCTGCCTCCAATATCTGAGGCAGCAATGCCTCTGGATACAACTTGCAGGAGGGGAGACGGCTCTTGTGCTTGGATCCTGCTTCTGGTTGGCCGCTGTGGGAACAGGATGCTGGCCTCTATGGGCCACTGGCCTGATCCAGCAGGCTCTTCTGATGTTCTTACAACCCTGTTGTCCAACAGAAGGGCCCCCCAATAGCTGCCACCCGAGACGGTTGCCTCACTCTGCCCAACGGTAGAGTTGGCCATGTACTGGAAGTGGTCCCTCTTCACTTCTGATTTGGGCTGGTCACCTCTGGGAAAGCCCTGAGGGTAACAAGCCCAGCCCAGTTCCACAAGAGAGGCCTTTCCCCGTTCCACAGGACGCAGTGGAGCACCGCCTGCATGCCTCAGCCGTCTCTTCGCTGCGTGAGCAATTCCCGGCCTGAATAAATGATAAACTTTGGAACAATTATAGAGCACTCACCAAGGAAGATTTAGCCGAGGAACGAGAGGCAAGAGCTTCTCGGCTTCTCCCTTTAATGCATTCAATAAAAGTTTATTAAGATATTAACGGCTTATTAAAGAGGAAAGCACCGGTGAGCATAATGGAAGGTGCCTGAGGCTGGGAGGTGGCCGGACTGAGAGGCAGTTCCCGTTAACGGCATGGCGGGAGCGCTTGAAAGCAAACTTGGCAGAGAGGAAGGAAGGAGGCGGTTTGGGGAGCGTGGTCCTCTGTTTGCCTGAGGGTGCAGAGTAGGGTCTGAATTCGTGCCCAAGACAGTGAAGTGGCAATTCTGGGAAGAGGTGGGCCTTTTATTTTTTTGTAGCTGGAAAGTAACTTGTTTTGCACAGTGCATCAAACTGGAGAGAGAGAGAGAGAGAGAGAGAGAGAGAGAGAGAGAGAGAGAGAGAGAATGTCCGGATTCCGGTTTGGAGAAAGCCAGGGTTGCCACAGAACTTTCTAGCTCCAAGACAATCTATCTATCTGTGGGTCAAATAGAGAGGCTTGAAGTAAGGGGTTTAGCCTGGGAAGAAGGGGTGTGACTGGGGAGAGGGGGGTGGCATGAGGACAGTTAGCCCTAGGGGGCTGCATTTGACACTTGGGGTTAGAAGAAGGCCTGAGAATGACTCATAGACCAGGATCAGGGATTCACAGGTTCAGAAGGTTTTCTATTAATACACTGATTTTTTAACACGGATGCCTTCTGTCGCTCTCAGCTTTGTGATGCGCTGATGATTCATAGGTACCATTTTTCAGACCATCGTAGCTGGTCACTTTTATACCTCAGACAAGTTTTAAGGTGCTCCTTTTACGGAGCTTATTGTCGTCGCTGGGTCCCCCCCACCTTTCTTATATTTGTTAAAATGACATTTTAAAAAATAAGAGAACAGAAAAGTCTCTCCTCCCTACTTTATCACCCTGGACATTTATTGCTGCTTATATCTTCGCACCTGTCAGAGCCGGTATCTGTCTACTGCATTTTTTATTTATTTTTATGATTACCTTGCAGAACGGCCCGAGGCTGGTGCATGTTAAAAAACAGGACAGGATGTGGTCATGTGGTCTCTAGATTATGGGTTCTCTCTGACCCCCCCCCCCATTTAATTTTCAGCCTAGGAAAATAGGGTCTGGTGGAATTCAAACAAATAAGAATGTGCTGCAATGTGATCAGGGGTGGGGAATCTGTGCCCCTCCAGAAGTGGTTGAACTACAATTCCCAGCGGCCACCGGGACCTGGGGGTCCCCACCGCTGCTTCTGGTTTCCTTGATATCATAACCTGCCTTTACTGTTCTGTGCTTGTTCCCTTCTGATATGAAAGGCGGTGAAGCCTGGGAGGGGCACAGACATCTATTCCCGAAACCCTCGTGGCACCAGTAAGGGGTGTAACCTGAGCTGAGGGCCAGATGGAGTGTTCTGGGGGCCACATTTGGCCCACAGACTTGAGTTTCCTTCTCCTTAATCTACAGCAGTGGCTCCCAAAACTTTTTGTGCCACTGTCCCCTTGGTTCAATAAACTCATCCCCTGTGCCTCCTGTGAAAAGTATTATTTAAAACAGCAGTTTACTATTTGCTGAGGAAGATAATAAAACAGTAAAAACCCCAGTAACAATTAAGTGCGCATTTATTCAAAATCCAGTTGAAAGTATTTCGTTTAATTAACTCACCAACATGGTTGTGAACTTGACCCAGTGAGACTGGCTTTTCAAACTCTGATTGTCATTTATACCTCCAGCGGCTCCCATAATACTACTACTAATACTACTACTACTAATTTATTATTTATACCCCACCCATCTCTTATACACCCTTGCCTCTTAGTGCCCCCTAGGTAACTCCACCGCCCCTCCAGGGGGCGCTACCACCCACTTTGGGAAGCAGTGCTCTATCTTTCCCCTATTGCTATCACTATTTTGGCTTCCGTCATCATTATGACCCTCATAGTCCTTTTCAGCATTACAATTCTATGATTCTATCATCATCAGTTTATCTGGGCTCTAGATATCAAATGAAGAACCACAACAGATTAAAAAATATATATTAGGAACACTTGATTCTGCTAACGTTGATGTGAGGCCTATAGTCACAGATATGGATGGCTTTCTGATTTTCCTCTCTTGCCTTTCCTCACACTCTCCAATGGCTCCCTCTGGTCTCTCCCTCTTTCGCATATTGATTTGGGTACTGCTTTTCCAGCTCTTCTTTCCTAGGATGCGTCATCCCTCCGTAGGCCCTTGTTTTCTTCAAGCCCTTCTTTCCCAGGCCCGCCTCTCAGCCTAACCCCTTTGTGGGATCTTAGCAGCTTGGCACCAGCAGCCACAAACTGTTTTCCTCCTTGCCTCAGCTCTCTGTGACATCAGAGCAGCTCAACCAATTGCAGGCCCAGCAGGCCTAACTGCTGCCACTAATTTGTGTTTTGTCTATTGTTATTTAAACTTCTTGAAAGTTTTAAATGATTGTTTATATTTCCTGTTGATGATTTTATTTTTTTATGGGGTTTGTTTTGTAAACCGCTTTGAGTTTTTTTAAAAACAACAACAATCAAGCAGTCGATAAATTTTATGAAATAAATGAATAGATTGCACTATTGAGTCTCTACACCTTAACTTTCAACATTCAGTTTGATTATTTTTTCCTACTCACATCTTCAGAGATACTTGGTTCTGTATGAGATTGGGCAACTTTTCAGGAGGGAACGTCAGAAGGAAAGTTGTGTGTGTGCGTGCATGCGAAGGCAACTCAAACGATCTGGGGATATATATGAGGGATGTGGGTGGCACTGTGGTCTAAACCACTGAGCCTCTTGGGCTTGCTGATCAGAAGGTTGGTGGTTCAAATCGCCGTAACAGGGTGAGCTCCCGTTGCTTGGTCCCAGCTCCTGCCAACCTAGCAATTTGAATGCACATCAGTGCAAGTAGATAAATAGGTACCGCTGTGGCGGTAAGGTAAACAGCATTTCTGTGCTCTCTGGTACTCGTCACGGCGTCCCGTTGTGCCAGAAGCGGTTTAGTCATGCTGGTCACATGACCCGGAAAGCTGTGGACAAACGCCGGCTCCCTTGGCCTGAAAGCAAGATGAGCACTGTACCCCATAGTTGCCTTTGACTGGACTTAACTGTCCAGGGGTCCTTTACCTCCCCCCTATATGCACCCCCAAATAATGCAGTGTGGGGCAGCATCTGGTAGAACTGATTCCTTTTGCATGTGAGTTGATGCGAGATATCTCCCTTTGCCACAAAAATGAAAAGAACCAGCAATTCCTCCGTGTAGCTGAGCCTTATCAAGACGTTGCAGGGAAGAAAGAGATATTTGCAATAACCTTTCTCTGTTTTTGGAAACTCGCCTATTGGAACAAGAGACATTGGCATTGAATATATACATATATAGATCTCCATCCTATATAGCGCTTGTGTCTTTGGCTTCTCCGTCTCTGGCTGCTGACGCACTGGGAGCTTCAGGTTGGGCAGTCGGCAGCTGAATTCGGTGTAGAGAGAAACAAACAGACCTTGTCATGTTCGATGTCAGGAACGTGTTGCGTTTGCAGTGAAGGCAACCCTGAGAAGCGACGGCGGGACTCAGTGGGTGGTTAATTTTCAGTCTGTGTATCCGGGTGTCATGGCATGTGCGATTTTTTTTTTTGCCTGACGAGGGAGGGAAGCAGACAATATAAGGAGGTTTCCTTGCAGGGAATGGCAGGGTGGATTTCAGCAGAAAGTGAGCTTCCGACTGCAAATCTGTGCAAACCCTCTCCTTTGAAAACAGATTGCACGCCCTGCACTTCATTCCCTTATAAATTACGCAACCAGAGCACATTTGCATTCAGGATGCATAATTCATTTCTGCACTGGTTAGCCATGCAGAAGGACCATGAGGCTGGCCAGGGGTACAGCTGTCACTGGACTCCAACTCCCATCAGCCCTAGCAGCCTGCCGGCATGGTCATAGTTGATGGACACCTCAGGAAGATCCCTTCTATTTGTAGCACCTGCAGTTTCAAGGGACCTGATAGCCGTCATTGGACACACAGCCCAGTTCCAGAACCTCCACTGAGAACCCCAGGAGATAGCAGTGAACCTGAGCCAAAGGCCTGAGTATTTCTACCACAAGCTACCAGAACTTATCTGGTCTCACATGACTTTTACTCAGGAGCAGGAAGCAAAAAGCAGCACATGTTCTAGATTAGGACTCAGTTGGTTCTCACTTAAGGGGTGGGGTTAGAATCATAGAATCATAGAGTTGGAAGAGACCACAAGGGCCATCGAGTCCAACCCCCTGCCAAGCAGGAAACACCATCAGAGCACTCCTGACATATGGTTGTCAAGCCTCCGCTTAAAGACCTCCAAAGAAGGAGACTCCACCACACTCCTTGGCAGCAAATTCCACTGTCAAACAGCTCTTACTGTCAGGAAGTTCTTCCTAATGTTTAGGTGGAATCTTCTTTCTTGTAGTTTGGATCCATTGCTCCGTGTCCGCTTCTCTGGAGCAGCAGAAAACAACCTTTCTCCCTCCTCCATATGACATCCTTTTATATATTTGAACATGGCTATCATATCACCCCTTAACCTCCTCTTCTCCAGGCTAAACATGCCCAGCTCCCTTAGCCGTTCCTCATAAGGCATCGTTTCCAGGCCTTAAGGGTTAGGGTTGCCATCCATTCGGATTTTCCGCATTATCAGGGTGGAAATTGGGAAAATCCAGACGCCTGGCAGCCCCTGTTGACAGTGCTGTTTTTGTTGTTTTCCCAACTATATAACTGTTTTCTCACAGTGTAACAGAACTTGTTGAGTTATTGCAGAGATAGAAAAGGTTCAGAAAAGGGCAACCAAAATGATCCAGGGCAGGAGCAGCTACCTGGTGAGACACCCACTGAGTCCCCCCAATTGCAGTCATTCTTACTTTCCTTCCCCAGAATGCCTCTTATTTTCATGGAGGTATTTTGCTTGCCTTTTTGTGTATTTGTCTGGAGACAAGGATGGCTTGTTTTTGAATATGTTTTTTCCTGGTTTCTTCGTGGGGGAAGGTTGTCTTTTTTTTGGTCTGTGTTTATTTGTTTTGGGGTACATATAGATGTTTCCTCTATTTGGGGGGGGGGAGCAATCTGTCCACCTTGAGCAGCACCAGTATTTCCTTCTGTGAAATGGGCATCCTGGAATGTTCCTCTGATCCCCAGACATGCCTGAACACGCCGTGGCTTTCCTGATTCAGCTGATTCCATCGCCTGCTTGTTCCAACAATGAACGTGGCTTTGGCTTCCTTTCCGTTTTGATCTGCGCTGTGTTTTTTGGTGCGGCTGACAAAACTCTGAATATTTTGTGTGAATGGAGCTGCTCTTCCGTTTGATGTTCGCTGCTCCAGGCTTCCCCCAGGAAGGCAGAGCAGAATGTAAGCAAGACATGAAATGAAATTAGCCCAGAAATACCTTTTTAAAGATTCTCTAGAACTCTAGATGACTCACTACCAGCACATGTTCTAGCCCTGTTCCCTGAGGCTCAGCATCCCCCATGTTAGCCTGGGAGGATGCAGGATTCTGGAAGTAAAAAAGGGGTTTTTTTTTTGTCTGGGGCTGGGGCTAGAGGCAGCTGGGGGCTGGGGAAGGGTCTTCACCTCTGCCAGCCAATTCACTGCTTTTGGATGCTAATCAGGGACCCCTTTGCCAGGAGAGGAAGCTGATGGCAGTTTTGTCCATTTTAATTTCTGGGATCTGTGCGTATGTGTGCAAAATTGACAAATATCCACCCACATTGCACAGATGCTGCTCACTCGCCACGTGGGTGTGAAATGTATAAACATACACACACACACACAGAGAGTCATATTCACTACCTATGTGTGTTTATGTATTTATTTAGCTCACTAGGTTAGAGTGTGGTGCTGATAAGGCCTAGGTTGAAGGTTTGATCCCTGTATGGGACAACTGCATATACCTGCCTTGCAGGGTATTGGAGTAGACCAGGCATAGGCAATCTCGGCCCTCCAGATGTTTTGGGACTACAACTCCCATCATCCCTGGCTAACGGTCAGGGATGATGGGAGTTGTAGTCCCAAAACAACTCATATGCTTGGAATAGACAATCCTCATGGTCCCTTCCTTTTTCTCCAGAGAGCTCAGATGTGGCACACGTGGTTCTTTCCTTCTTTATTTAATCCCCCAAACAACCCTGCAAGGTAGGTGAGGCTGAGGGGCCTGAGGTCGCAACCAATGAGCTTCATGGCCACTTGGGGATTCGAACTCTGCTCTCCCGAGCTCCAGCCTGACCCTCTAACTACTCCGCCGTCTGTGTGAGAGTTGTATAATAACAGGCTCGCCCTCTTAACCTGCGAAGCTCACAGTGGCTTTGATGCAGCCCAGATTTCCCTCTGCCCACCACCCCAGTGACAAAATGACGAGAGAGAGAAAGGCCATTCATAAAGGAGGGCAGACTCCTTTTGAGGGTCTCTCTCTGTGTGTGTCTGTGCCTGCCTGGGAGCCAAGAGCTTTCCTTCCCATATGCCAAGCTATCCGAGGGCCATCGCGTTTTCTTTTTCGGTTGGAGGAGGAGGAGGGCTGTGTGTCTGTGCTGATAAGAACAATCAGGCGCAGAAACAGAGAGTTTGCTCCTCTCTCTCTCTCCTCTTCATCGCCTCAGCCGTCCCCGTCTTGGCAAACACCTGGCTGGCTGGCAGGGAAGGTGGGCTGTGCAGAGATTACCCTGGAATTAGGGCACGGCAGGGAGGAGGCGAGTGGAGCCATTTCAGATGCTTCTCAGTGTGCCAGTTTGGTGTTCCAGGATCCTAGTGGACCCTCTCAGGTGGGGACAAGCCTTTTCTTGGAGTTCCTGTTTAACCCGGGAGGCCTGGGCCTTTCTGCCTGCAAACGCTGATGCTCTCCCATCCGGACAAGACCCCCTACGCAATGAGTCATAGAACTGTAGAATTGGAAGGGGTCCTAAGGCTCATCTAGTTAATCCCTTCTGC
Organism: Podarcis muralis; assembly: GCF_964188315.1. Classification (NCBI taxonomy): domain Eukaryota; kingdom Metazoa; phylum Chordata; class Lepidosauria; order Squamata; family Lacertidae; genus Podarcis; species Podarcis muralis. The sequence goes on from NC_135669.1 coordinate 31,015,054, forward strand.
AGGAACGCCCTTATAGTGCATTGGGCCATTGTGAAGGTCCCACATCCAGTCCCCAATGGCATCTCCAGGGAGGGCTGGGGGAAAGACCCCTGTCTGGAAGCTTGGAGAGCTGCTGCCGGTCAGTGCAGACGGTACCAAACTAGATGGACCAATAGCCTGATCCAGCTTCCTAAGTTCCTGCACTGTGAATCAGGCCCTTGTTCTACCTTGCTCAGTATGGCCTACTCTGACTGGCAGCCTCACTCCAGGGATTCAGATAGTGGGTCAGGTGGATGCCAGCGACTGAACCTGAGACCTTCTGTGTGCAAAGCAGATCCTCTACCACTGAGCTACAGCCTTCCCTTCATCTGATGTCAGGAGTGGGTCAGCAAGAACTCACACGGTGTCAATGAAGTTAACTCTTTATTCAAAGAAACAAGACAGCCCAGGAGGCCAGGCCCCTAGTGAGCACAGAAACTCTTTCCTGTGGATCTTACCCCGCTGAGGCAGTTGTGGGGCTGGAGGCCCCTGCCTTCCCACAGCTCCTTATGTCTCCCCTTCCCAAACAACATGAGACTTTGTTATCTTGTCTGTCTCTCCTCCGCCCTTTTCATGCCTCTTCTGGTTCAGGGAGACCGGGGGAGGAGAGACCCCCCTGACTTCTTCAGCAGCCTGCCTCACCTCTGCCTTTTGGCCCCCTTCCTCTCCAGCCTCTGCTTCTGCCTCTGCTTCTGAACTGCTCTCTGCCACAGCTTCTTCCTGCTCACTAAACCCTGTTGCCTCTTCTGCTTCCGATACCTCCTTCTCCCAGTCTGCTCCCACTTCTCCTTCTGACCACTCATCACCATCCCAACACCAGTCCCCGGCTCTGAGCCTTCTTCCCTTGGGGGTTCCCCAGCTGTGCCTCCCACTACTCCTTTGCATTCAGCCAGTTATGACGTTGGAGCTCTACCTTCCATCCAGGGATGCAAGAGGCCTTATCAAAGTTCAAGGATGCATTCCAGCCAGGAAAAAACATTGAAGGAGGAGGCAACGCAAGGCCAGCAAGGGGTGTGGCCTGGGGAGAAGCCTGAGGGCCAGATAGGGAAGCTTGGAGGGCCACATTTGGTTTAGGGCTGACTCAGCATAAGGCAGCTCCTGATTTTTATTATTTATTAAATTTATATACCGCCCTAGGCCCACAGGTCCATTTGGCACTTTCATAGCTCAGTGGTAGAGCAACGACTTTGCTTGCAGGAGTTCCTGGCTGTGCTTCCACACACCTCCAGGTAGGGCTGGGAATACAGTGGTACCTCGGCTGTCGAACAAAATCCATTCCCGAAGACTGTTTGACTTCCAAAATGTTCGACAACCGAGGCGCAAAGGGCTGTCTGCAATTTCCATTGAGAAAACTGGGGGGGGGGGGACCCGCAGCAGAAGCCGTTTGACTTCTGAGACGCGTTCAAGAACAGAAGCATTTACTTCTGGGTTTTCGGTGTTTGGAAACCAAAACGTTCGGCTTCTGAGATGCTCGAGAACCGAGGTACCACTGTATCCCAAGTCTGGAGAGCTGCTACAAATGTCACAGACTGGTTGGACACAGAGGAATGGGGGGAAGACAGCTGGGGAGCCGCCAAGGGAAGAAGGCTCAGAAACCGGGGAGTGGTGGTGGGACAACAATAAGTGATCAGAGGGAGAAGACTAGGAAGAGGAGGTGTCAGAAGTTTAGGACATATAGGACCTGGTGATTTGGGAGAGTCTGTGGCAGAAAAAAGTCCAGAATCAGAGGCAGAAACTGAAGCTGGGGAGGCCAAGAGGCAGAGATGAGTCAGGCTGGTGAAGAGTCACAGGTGTCTCCCCCTCCTGCTGCGACAAGCTCCCCTCTCCCCTTGTTTCGCAGAACCAAAAGAGGCATGAAAAGGGCGGAGGAGAGGTTGGCTTCATGCAGGCGCAGTCTCAGATTGCTTGGGGAAAGCCCTGGAGAGGAAGGGACTTGGACAGCTGTGGGGCGGCGAGGATGTTCAGTCCCTCCAAGACCTACTGGGGATGAGCTGCTGTGCTCATTAGGCCTGACACGCCGCCAAGTCTGTGCAGATCATGTTCGTGCCAAAAAAGTGTTTATTCCTACTTGCCCAGTGTGCTTTTCTGCTGGCTCGCTCCTGACAACCAAGCAACTTCCTACGCACTTCCCTTAGGTGTCACAGAGAGGCTATCGAGGCAACAGGAGCCACAACTGAGGGCCACCCTCATTCTGCTGCCCTACGCAGTCTGCCGCCTGAGGCAAGCGCCTCTTCCCTCAGCCTGGAAGCTTATTCTCCGGGTCAATGTTAGGGTGAGACCGAGCACATCTTGGGGGAGCAGTTTCCCTCTCAGATGGCATGTTTGACCTTCCCCCGCGCAGTTCTTGGTGGAGAGGTGCAAGTCAAGATAGTTGCTCTCCGTTCCACTTCCGCTGCAGCTGTGCGGGTGGCGGGCGAGGAGGCGGGAGGCGGCCTCTCCCGCTGTCAGTCACCAGGTGCTAATAGACTCTGGGTTTCTGGCCATTAATTTGTACCGTAATTAAGAGTTAATTGCCTGCACCCCCCATGCCTAACGCAGCCATCGCCAGCCATTTGGATCTAATTGAATGGAGCTCAAGGTCCTTGATATCAACACTCGGCTGAGGGCAGGGTTGGGAGATCATGTTGACTTCAGGTCCTTGTTTTTCCAACCTTAAGTTTAGTTCTCCACTTTTGTACATCAGTTTGAGATTTCTCTCCCTGCCCCCCCCCCCCGGCATCTTTTTGGAACATTCAAAAAGTACATAATTATATGTGCACTAAAGATGAGAAGTAAATAAAACAGAGAGAAAGAAAAAGAGAAACAGCGCCCTTGTAGAAGGGAAAATAAAGTGGGGAGAGGAAAGAACCCAAAACTGTATGCTTTTCAAAGTTGTCATTGAACTTCACCAGATCTTAACCTATTACAGTATTTGTAAGAGTGGATTCCAAATATTGAATTTGTCCATGGCAAGTCTGCATTTATATGCAAGTTGTTCATATGTTACGAGTTTGTATATGTCTTGAATCCAATTGTAGAAGGGAGCCGCATTTCTATTTTTCCAATTCATCAGTACAGTGGTACCTCGGGTTACATACGCTTCAGGTTACATACGCTTCAGGTTACAGACTCTGCTAATACAGAAATAGTGCTTCAGGTTAAGAACTTTGCTTCAGGATAAGAACAGAAATTGTGCTCCGGCGGTGCGGCAGCAGCGGGAGGCCCCATAAACTAAAGTGGTGCTTCAGGTTAAGAACAGTTTCAGGTTAAGAACGGACCTCCAGAACGAATTAAGTACTTAACCCAAGGTACCACTGTATTAGTTTTTTTTGCTGTGGTAAAGGCATGGAGAGTCCACTCATATTGTCCTTTTGTAAGGTTCCATGTGCTGGGCATATAATTCAAGAAGATATTTTGCTCTGTAAATGTAAGCTTGTTCCGTACAGTTCTGTTGAAAGTTGTGGTTTTTTTAATGTCCCCATGAAGGTTTGCCAGCACTTGTCTGCAAGTATCTCCTGCTATAAGAGGTTTCCTCCACAATGCTGCCTGGTTTTCACATTTTCTTTCAACGCCATATAAATGCATTATGTTATTTCACTAACGTGTACATTGAAAGAAGATTCTGACTGAACATTAGGTAGGGTTGCCATACGTCCGGACATAGCCGGTATCCAGCCCCCTTAAGAAGTGTCCGGGCGGTTCAACAACTTTTGTGTCTGGGTTTTCACTTTTTGGAATGACAACCCTAACATTAGGAAGAACTTCCTGACAATGAGAGCAGTTTGACAGTGGAATGAACTAACCCAGAAAGTGGTGGACTCTCTTCACTGGAGGTTTTAAAGCAGAGCTTGGGTGCCCATCTGTCAGGGATTTTTTTAGCTGTGTTTCCTGCATGGCAAGGGGGTTGGACTAGATGACCATTGGGATCCCTTCCAATTCTCCGATTCCATGGTTCTATGTTGGGGCATAAATCCAATTATCATTGCTGTTATGCCCCACCTTTTTCTCCAGGGAGCTCAGGGTGGCTTGCATGGTTGACCCCCATTTAATTCCCCACAACAACCCTGTGGGGTAGGTTAGGCTGAGGTGCCAGTGACCAGCCCAAGTGAGGATTCGAACCCATGTCTCCCAGGCCCTAGCCCAACACTCTAACCACAACACACCACTAGCTTCCCTCGGTTTGGTTGCTAAGCTCCCTACCCTTCCCACACCCCCTTTATCCCTTCTCTCCCTCGCTCAGGCACCTGCTGGCTTCCTTCGCGGACCCTCTCTTCCTCGTCTTGCAATCTGTCCACGATGACCTAAGGGCAGTGTAAAAAACAACAACGGAGAGGCCAAATATTGTCCCTAAAGCTGATGGATCCCTCTGAAAGTTTAATGAGCTAGTTAAAAATGCATGGGGGCAGATTGCCTTCTCAGGGTGGGCATAATTTGGGGGTGGGGTGGGGGCTGATGGTTCCATTAAGCCTGAGGAGCAGATGGGGCTGCCGGAATGATGTCCATCCTCCTCCTTTCTCAGCAGGCAACCCTTCCACTTCAGTGCATTGAAGGCAAGCAGATTGGGGGTGTGGCCATTGGGTCGCCGTGGCAAGCCGTCTGGCCAGATTTTCCAGATCTGTTGTGTGGACTAGGTGGTGGCTCTCACTGTCCATTTGACTGGGAAAGGGGACAAGATGCCCTTTGACTAAAGATAAAATCAAAAAGGGAAAGGATTTGCTGAACTAACTAATTGAACTGGAATACAAAAAAGGGAGGTGTGAGGAGGTCAGGGAAACAAGCAAATGAAAGATAAGATTTGGAAAAACTGATTTGTTTTTAACTGTTTTTACTTTGTATTTTCTTTTTTCTTTTTTTCTTCTTATTTTTGTAAAATGTTGAAACTTTAATAAATATCTTTAAAAAAAAGATACCCTTTGACTCAGTAGCTCTGAAACATTTATTTTATTTTATTTTTATTTACGGTTTTCAGTTTTATACATTTCAATCATTTTACAATCATTTTGACATTTTAAAAACACAACTTCCTTCCCAACTCTTCCTGCGGTTCCTTAAATTTGATTTTTTAAAAAGAATATTTTCTGCACATTCCAAATTAACTTTATTTACTCATCTACTTTGAGTATGTACTCTTATAAAACTGCAGGCTGTTACAATAATCCTGCCGATGTTCTTATCTGTTTACAGTTTATTTGTAAATATTCCGAAACATTTTTGGGTCCCCACCCCTTTGGTTCCATAAACTTAACTCCAGTGTCCCCTACCCTATAAAAAATAATTATTCAGAAAAGCGGTTTGCATGAACCACTAAGGAAGAGAACAACAGAATGAAATTTGGAAGAGTAGCAATAAATTGCACATATATTCACAGCCCAGTTAAAGCTGTTTCGTTTAACTAATTGAACAAAACTGATGAACACAATCTAGTGAGACCAGATTTTCAAAGTCTTCCAAAGTGCTCTATACCTCTTATGTAACCCTGCTGCCCCCTTAGTCTCTTAGCACCCCACCCCTAGGCCACCCCAGTGCCCTAGCTTCTCTGCTGCCTTAGGTTTCATTGGTTTAGATCTGCAGTTTTTAATATTTTTTAATCACTTTGCTGCAATCACAATTTATCACGCTGTAAACCGCCCTGGGCTCCAATAAGAGGAAAAACAGACTTAAGAAATAATCACCACCCTGAACAGATTTCACAGGATTCCCCCCCCCCCCCGCCGACAATGTAAGTTTAATTCTTCAGATTTAAACATCATTTCTCACTTAAGAAAGTCCTCATGAAAATTCATCAGTATTTGAGTGCAACACCCCCCCCAGAATATACACATTTATAAAATGTATTTATTTGATTTTATAGACAACAAAACAATGCAAATGAAGTACCGTCACAGGACAGAGTCCTGACAAAGTATATGTAGAATTATAGAATGGCAGAGTTGGAAGGGACCCCAAGGGACATCTAGTCTAACCCCCTGAAATGCAGGAATCACAGGAATCATTTCTCTTCTCCCAGGCACTGGGGGGGGGGGGGGCTAATCTTTGAGAGCTGAGATTGTTACTGGTTCGTGGACTGCTGCAATCCTGGTTTTTGAGTGTGTTTTTTTAGAAGTTTCTTATTGGTTTTTCCGTTTAGATTTGTTTTTAATCGAGTTGTTTTCTAAGCAGGAAACTGTCCTGATGTGATGAAGGATGCTCCATAAAACCAATTTAATAAAGAAAGGGAACTAATGAATATGCTCATAAGCACCACACAGACAGATCTTTATCAGATAATATTCAATAATAAGTCCCTGTGGTCCTGTTTACTGTAGCGTGCTTTTAAATTCACAGAAACCCACATTTAAATTGTACTCGTTGTCACACTTGCTTTCTCCCCTGAAGCGGAGAGGCAGCGTGGTGCTGTGGTTAGAGCATTCAACTAGGGAGCTTGAATCCTGGCTCTGCAATTGGGGCTCATGGGTGACTTTTGGCCAGTCACTCTCAGCATAGCCAACCTCACAAGCTTGTTGTTAAAATGACAAAACTGTGAGGGAGGGAAGTGTGTTTACCTCCTTGAGCTCCTTGGAAGGAAGGTAGGGTGAAAATGGAGTATTACTACTAACCCACTACTTGAAATCCCCTCGCATGGTTGCTAACCAGTAGGATCAGGGAGGGAGCAATATCTCTTCATGGACCCAAACTATAGCAAGTCGCTAGACCCTGTGAGCACAAACCAAACCTATCCACTGTGTCGCCACATAAAATAACTCATGGATTGGGATGTGGTGTTGACTGTCAGCTTTGAAAGGATGGGCTTGAAAAGCTGGTGTGACTTTCCGCTGGCCCGAGCACCTGGTAACCAAAGATGATGATGATGATGATGATAATAATTTATTATTTATACCCAGCCCATCTAGCTGGGTTTCCCCAGCCACTCTAGGTGGCTTTCAACCGAATATTAAAAACAATACAGCATCAGACATTAAAAACTTCCCTAAACAGGGAAGTTGTCTTTTAAAAGTAAAATAGCCTTGACATCTGCTGGGAGGGCGTTCCACAGGGCGGGCGCCACTACCGAGAAGGCCCTCTGCCTGGTTACTTGTAACCTCACTTCTCGCAGTGAGGGAACCGCCAGAAGGCCCTTGGAGCTGGACCTCAGTGTCTGGGCTGAACGCTGGGAGTATACTGAGCTGAGGCCGTTTAGGGCTTTAAAGGTCAGCACCAGCACTTTGAATTGTGCTCAGAAACGTACTGGGAGCCAATGTAGGTCTTTCAAGACCGGTGTTATGTGGTCTCGGCGGCCGCCCCCTGTCACCAGTCTAGCTGCCGCATTCTGGATTAATTGCAGTTTCTGAGTCACCTTCAAAGGTAGCCCCACGCAGAGCGCATTGCAGTAGTCCAAGATATACTGCCTCTGTCCATTGAGGTTCCAAGGCAAAGTCATGAAGAAGAGGGCTAACTGTTTAAAAACCACACAGACGCAAGTGGTCATAGGAACATAAGAAGAGCCTGCTGAATCAGATCAATGGTCCATCTAGCCGGCATGGTCTTCTCATAGTGGCCAGCCAAATGCATGTGGGAAACCTGCAAGCAGGATTCAGGCAGAAGAGCCCTCTCCCCTCCTGCGGTTCCCAGCAAATGATGCTCAGAAACATTGCTGCCTCCAGCCTTGTAGGCAGAGCATAGCCCTCATGGTTAGCAGCCATCAATAGCCATCTCCTCCATGAATATGTCTAATCCTCTTTAAAAGCCATCCAAGTTGGTGGCCATCACTGCCTCCAGTGGCAGGGAGTTCCACAGTTGAACTATGCACTGCGTGAAGAAGGACTTCATGTTGCCCGTCTCCCAACATTCAGCTTCATGAGTTCTAGCGTTATGAGAGAGGGAGAAAAGCTTATCTCCATCCACGTAATTCTGCAAACGTCTACCATGTCATGTCTTGCCTTTTTCTCTAGACTAAAAAGTCCCAGACCCTACAACTTTTCTTCATAGGGGAGTTGCTCCGTCCCCTGATCATTTCAGCTGCCCGTTTCTGAACCTTTCAAACTCTGTAGTATCCTTTTTAAGGGAGGCGACTGGAATTGCACACATGGTCATCATGTGGCAGGAAATTCCACAAGCTGGTGCACTGAGCGAGAAAGCCACAAGCTTCTGAATCATGGGAAGCAGCCCTCTGCTAAAAAAATGGGAAGGGAGAAGGACTGAACACACTGTTTGTGCCTGCCCCCCCCTGCACTGCCCCCTCTCTCCCTGTCCCACACCCTGGGCGCAGTGTCATGCTAATGAGATGCTAATGTTAGGGAAATTGTTCCGACTGCAAAAGTGACATTCCGAGAGAGAAACAGGAAGCCCCAAAGCATCCGGCTCTCGTTAGCTCAGCTGTCCAAATGTCAGTTCTCATTACGGGCTACAATGAGCTTCCGGGCGAGACTCGGGTGGCTGAGGCAATGGTGGTGAACCTGGGCGAGGGATGGAGGAAGAACACTCCATCTGCAATCCCACCTCCTTTGCTTCCCTTCAACGCCCCCCCCCCCATTCTGCCCCAGATCTAGATGTGGTTCGTTTGTCAAATGTGTTTCGATGAGGTTCATAAATGCAACGTGGTGAATCTGATTGGGAAGTGCCACAAATGGTGGAGCTGTTCCCCTTGGGCCATAGAATGTCAGGGTTTGGTAGACAGGAGGGCCATTCATGGTCCAGGCCATGACCTAGGCATGGGGGGCAAAACACAGGTTCACAGCAGACCCTGGGCCTCCTTTCATGTGGGTGGTGGAAGACCAAAGGGAGAGACAGAGGTTTCACCCACCACGGGGCCCACAACCCTGAGATCAAAAGTCTCATGCTCTACCTATGAAAAAAATGTCCTCTGCAAGTGATCAACTCAGGCCTCTGATGGGAAGGATGTGTTGCCGTCTTGGTGGCTTATTTGGTTTGAAAGGAAGAGGGAGAGAAGCAGTGGCAGAAAGAGAGGGGGGCAGCAGAAAGAAACAGAAGTGGGTGAGAAAGCAGGGGTGGTTGAAAGAAAACTGGTTGGGAAGAATTGTCAAGGGAAGAACAAGCCTTGCTGAAGCAGAGTCAGCATGGCTTCTGCAAGGTCCACTACCACCTCGCAAACCTAGTAGCATTCTTAGAGAGTGTCAACAAGCCTATAGATAAAGGTGATCCAGTTGGCATTGTTGACTTGGACTTTCACAAAGCTTTTGACAAGGTACCTCACCAAAGACTTCTGAGTAAGCTTAGCAGTCATGGGATAAGAGGAGAGGTCCTCTTGTGGATCAGGAATTGGTTAAGAAACAGGAAGCAGAGAGCAGGAATAAATTGACAGTTCTTCCGGTGGAGGGATGTAGAAAGTGCAATCTCTCAAGGATTGGTATTGGGACTTGTGCTTTGAATCTTGTTCATAAATGATCGAGTATTTGGAGTGAGCAGTGAGGTAGCTAGGTTTGCTGATGATACTTGATTGTTCCGGGTGGTCAAATCAGAAAGGCCTTGCAAAGAGCTCCCAAAGGCAAATTTCATGCAAAGAACCATTAAGGAAGGAATTGAAAATAAAAATGCCAGTATCAAAATACCATTACGCAAATCTAAGGCGAGACCACACTTGGAATATTGTGTCACCTCATCTCAAAATGACGAGGAGGAAAAGATTCAGAAGAGGGCTACCCAAATGATCAAGGTGATGGAATGACTCCCGTGTGAGGAAAAGTTGCAATGTTTGGAACATTTTTGGTTTAGAGAAAAGGCGAGTGAGTGGTGACGTGGTAGAAGTTTATAAAATGATGCCTGGCGTGGAGAAAATGGACAGAGAGAAGTTTTCCTCCCTCTCTCAGAACACTAGAACTCATGCTGGGTGATTCAGGACAGAGAAAAGAAAGTCCTTCTTCATGAAGCACATGGTTAAACTATGGAACTCACCCCCACAGGAGGCAGGGATGGCCCCCAGTTCAGATGGTTTTAACAGAGGATTAGACATGACTTCCAACCCCAAAGGCTATGATCTACCTCCACTGTCAGAGACAGCAGGTTTCTCAGTACCAGTTGCTGGAGTGACAGGTGGGGAAAGCGCTCCTGCAGGCACTTGGGCGGCCACTGGGAGAACAGGATGCTGGGCTAGATGGGCCATTGGCCTGACACAGGGAGAAGATAAGGGGCATCAGAAAGAAAGCAAGGAGGACAGAGAAAGGGAGGGAGGGAGACACAGAGGGAGAGAATGACCCCATTCATTCCTGGCATGCTTCCCTCCACAGATTACCTCCAAGGAAATGCTTCCCTTGACAGAAAGAAAGTTCCTCACCCCAGATCTAATATATATTGATGGCTCTTAAATTTAATATATTGGCAGCTTTTAAATTTCTTCTCAGCTTGGAATAACTCAAGCATGCTTTCAGGGTGGTCAGTGAGCTATCAGATTGTAGCTTTCCCTGCTCTCTTCACAATTTCTCACTAGCCCCGCACAGTGCAGCTGAACATGGTGGAGCACGTTTAGCTGCTGGGTCCCAGTCCTGATTCTGCCCAGCTACCGAGCAGCTGAGACACATGGACAACCGTGGGTCATAAGGGATGACAGAGCGAATGAGCCCTGGTGTAGGCCTCTGCTGGAGAAGATTCCTCTCTCTCTCTCTCTCTGTTCCTGACCTTTGTGCAAGATTCCATACTCTCCAGGTCAAGCATAAGCAAACTTGGCCCTCCAGATGTTTTGGGACTACAACTCCCATCATCCTTGACCACTGGTCCTGTTAGCTAGGGATGATGGGAGTTGTAGTCCCAAAACATCTGGAGGGCCGAGTTTGCCTATGCCTGCTCCAGGTGTTTCGTCAATGACATCAGTATTTCTTTACAAGTAGGCTGTGTGTGCTCCCCGACAAGATTTTGGTTCCTAAGAACATAAGAACCCGAGAAGAGCCTGCTGGGTCAGGCCAATGGCTCATCTATTCCAGCATGCTGCTCTCACAGTGGCCAGACAGCAAGACCTGAGCAAAAGAGCCCTTTCTCCTCCTGCGGTTTCTGGCAACTGGCTTTCAGAAGCATTCCTGTCTCTGATCCTGGAGGCAGAGCATAGCCATGATGGCTAGTAGCCATTGATAGTCTCCTCCTCCTGCCCAATGACTTTGCTCAATCCTCTTTTAAAGCCATTCACAGTGGTGGCCAGTACAAGAGGTTGGTGGCTTCTGGTTGGGGAAGTCAGGTTGGCCACTGTGAGATTAGAGTCCTGGACTACAGATGGGCCACACAATCATCAAATTGTAGAGTTGGAAGGGGCCCATAGAGTCATCTGTTCTGACCCCCTGCAATGCACGAATCACGGTGAAAGAATCCCTTATATAATAATAATAATAATAATAATAATAATAATAATAATAATAATAATAATAATAATTTATTATTTGTACCCCGCCCATCTGGCTCGGTTTCCCTAGCCACTCTGGGCAGCTTCCAACAAAGACCAAAAATACACTAAAATGTCACACGTTAAAAACTTCCCTGAATAGTGCTGCCTTCAGGTGTCTTCTGAATGTCAGGTAGTTGTTGATCTCTTTGACATCTGGTGGGAGGGCGTTCCACAGGGCGGGTGCCACTACCGAGAAGGCCCTCTGCCTGGTTCCCTGTAGCTTTGCTTTTTGCAGTGAGGGAACCGCCAGAAGGCCCTCAGTGCTGGACCTCAGTGTCTGGGCAGAACGATGGGGGTGAAGACGCTCCTTCAGATATACTGGGCCGAGGCCATTTAGGACTTTAAAGGTCAGCACCAACACTTTGAATTCTGCTCGGAAACGTACTGGGAGCCAATGTAGGTCTTTCAAGACTGGCGTTATGTGGTCTCGGCGGCCACTCCCAGTCACCAGTCTAGCTGCCGCATTCTGGATCCCTTGGCCTGTTCCAGCTGCAGGTCTCCCGATTCAATCCCCAGGACCTCCCTTTTCCTTAAAACACTCAGATATTGGCCTGAGAGTCACTGCCAGTCGGTGTAGATGGGCAAATTATTTTGGCAGAAGGCAACTCAAAACAAAAACAAAACACATCCTGACAATTAGTTGAAAGGTTCTCCCGAAGGTGAAGAGGCAGTTGGTGCCAGGTCTGGGCTCTTGGTCCCCTCTGTCCCTCCTGGTTTCGCAGGCGAGAGTGCCCCCGGTCTTGCTAAATGGTTGCCATCTGGGGCCGGAGAGGACCCAGATGAGCAGAGTGGATTTGGCGTGGCTGGAAACGCAAGTCGATGGCTGTCTGCTTCTGCTAATGCTGGAGAGATGGCTCCTGCATAATTGAGAAAGGGTCCTGGGTGCCAGGCACTGCGGGGAGAGAGAAGGGGGAGCGGGAGATAGGAGGGGGCGCTATTAAGTGGCACTAAAAGCTCATTAGCTGATAAATTATTCAGTCTCAGCATCTGCGGATGGGGTGGAAGCTGTGCCAGAGGGATTCGGGATGGAGAAAGGCCTGTGTGGGCATCAAACAGGGCTTATTCCACGCACTGATGCTGCAAAGAAACCCAGTTGCTGCAGTCTGTTTAAGGTGGTTGCCGTGAGCAGAAGTCACTTCATCAGGTTTTCTAACAATTAATTTATATCATCCCCGGACCCCCCCTGAAACGCCTTATGAGAACCTGTATTCCCATCCACACACACCACAACTTTTTATTATTATTATAATTTATTTTTTTAAAAAATAATTAAAATGTACCAAATGGATATAAAGCAACAAAACTGTAGGCACGCTATTTGTCGTGTTCGATTCAATAGGACTTGCTGTAAATCCAGCCAGTATGATGTTGCAAATAAAAATAAAATGGATTTAAACAATAAAACCATTTATCCCTCCCCCCAGCAGAATTAAAGAACCCTTTACTAGCCATCCAAAAGCAGTGTACCATGAGAGAGAGAAATTACTTTATCAAATCCTGTTATCTTCCATGGAAGACAAAGGGAATACGTAGATGGGATTGAGATATCTTATTAAAACAGGATGTAAATGAATTAGGTTGACACCCATAAATTCTTTGAGTAAGGCAGATGAGCTAAGAGCGGAGATAGGAGCACTAAGCATTCCAAATCACACCATGACTTATAAAAGTATACATCTGTGAAACATGTTCTTATTATGTGATTCTCATGGAGGAGAGGGCTATCGATGGCTACTAGCCATGATGGCTGTGCCTCTGCCTCTATGACCAGAGGCAGCAATACTTCTGAATACCAGTTGCTGGAAACTGCAGAAAGGCAGAGGGCTCTTGGGCCCGAATCCTGCTTTCTGGCTTCCTACAAGCATCTTGTTGCCCACTGTGGGAACAGGATGCTGGACTAGATGGGTCACTGGCCTGATCCAGCAGGCCTGATCCAGTATAAATCTTTGGGACTGGTCTTTGGTGTTGCTTTTTGGGGGGATAATTTGTAAATGAAACAGAGCTCCAACATCATCCTGCAAAGGTGTCTTTGTGCTTTCTTGCCAGTCTGGTTGTGAGTCAATTTTTCCCTAAGGGCAACACATCATCCTCTCCTGTGCCAAGAGTTCAAGTTTGCACCTTCTAAGTCCTTCCAGAATGTGACTACAACCACACATGCTGCCACTACAAGAAATCCAATTAATCGTTTATCCATCAATTCCTGATTCTCATTTAAATACAGATGCGTTCATGAAAGCTCTGGAGATTTCACGATATGCTGATGAGTAGTTTCACTTATCTCATTAAACATTTGTTCACAAATCAGTTTTGGCAGCCTTTCCCCCAAAAGCTGGTTGATCCATTAGAGGAGATGCCGCAGTGGTACAAAAGAACAGGACTAAGTAGAGCATCCCTCATCAGGGGCACTGTACCTCCAAATTCTCCTTTCTGGGGAGCAGTGGTTGGGAAATGCCAGCATATCCTAGATTTACCTGCTCCCTTCCAGTCTTCTTCCTCTTCTTCTGTCTGATACAAATCAGATTATATTATAGCTGTGATTCCTGCATTGCAGGGGGTTGGAGTAGATTGACTCACGGCATCCTTTCCAGCTCTACAATTCTATGATAGAAACTGTAGCCAAACCCCCACAAAGAGGAATGAAGATGTGAGCCCATATTTTTTTTTATCCAAATAAATGTAACCCCATTTCCCTACCTGTCAGTAGAGTTCTTTGATGGTGCATCTCATTTTTGCACGCTGATGGAAGTATAGGTCTCGTGCGAGGTCTGCTGAGTGGTTCAGTGAATTGATAGATATTTTTAGGGACTTGTTTCCAGTAGGGTAGCCATATGTCTGGATTTTCCCATATCTGGAATACTGTGGTCGGCAGCAGTGTCCGCGCAGGAATTGGGCAAATGTCCAGACGTATGGCAGCCCATGTCGGCAATGCCGTTTTGTTCAACAAGTTTGCAAAAAACGAAACAAAACCCTCAACAACTTTTCTGTCCGGATTTTCTGTGTTTGAAATATGGCAACCATGGGCATAGCCGGGGGGGGGGGCAGGGAGGGGCAGCTCCCCCCAATCAATAAAAATAAAAATACATAGCTAGTGGAGATTCTGCCCCCCCCTAACAAAAGGCCTGTGGCCCCCCAGAAAAAATCCTGGCTATGCCCATGATGGCACCCTGGCAACCCTAGTTTCCAGAGCCATTTGGCAGGCTAACTTTGCAGAGAAGGATGCTGGACTCAGTGGGCCTTTGGTCTGATCCAGCAAGGGGCCTCTTCTATTCTTAAATCTCCCTGCATGTCACAGAAAGCAAAATCCCCTTCTTCCGATGGAACCTTAGGAAGAACTTTGTGAGAGCAAGAGCCGCCTGACAGTGGAATGGATTCTCTCGGAAGGTGGTGGACTCTCCCTGGTTGGAGGTTTCGAAACAGAATGGCCATCTGTCAACGAGTCTTTAGCTGTGATTCTCACATTGCAAGGGGCTGGACTAGATGACTCTAGGGGTCCCTTCCAACTCTACAGTTCTGTGATTCTATGTTTGACTGCTTTTGATTCCTCTAGAAAGAAGAGATGAAACGAATGGGCTTGGGAGGGGGAGGGAGTGAAGAGAAGGGGCTTCTTGTTGCTCCAGCCATCCTCTCTTGAGTTTCCACCATCTGGAACTGAGCCAGGGAATCTGATGCAGACGTTGAAAAGCCATTAAGGCAGTAATCCAATTGCACCAGCATTTTAGTCCTTCCAGAAGGAGCCATTTCAGAACGGATCAACATTCCTATCTGATGCATTTTGAGCTAGCTGGTTGTAGCTGCCACTGAAGGGGACTCAGAGCGAGCGAGCAAGGGAGAATGGTCCCCATCCACCCAGGTGGGTCGGCTGGATAATTGCTACCCTCCCCAACCACACAGCTGCACTGAAAGGTATTACGTGCTTGTATGTTTCCCATAGGACACGGGTGGTGCTGTGGGTTAAATCACAGAGCCTAGGACTTGCTGATGAGAAGGTCGGCGGTTCGAATCCCGCGACGGGGTGAGCTCCCGTTGCTTGGTCCCTGCTCCTGCCAACCTAGCAGTTCGAAAGCACGTCTAAGTGCAAGTAGATAAATAGGAACTGCTCTGGCGGGAAGGTAAATGGCATTTCTGTGCACTGCTCTGATTCGCCAGAAGCAGCTTAGTCCTGATGGTCACATGACCCGGAAGCTGTACGCCAGCTCCCTCGGCCAATAAAGCAAGATGAGCGCCACAACCCCAGAGTCAGCCACGACTGGACCTAATGGTCAGGGGTCCCTTTACCTTTATGTTTCCCATAACAGGCCTCTAGGTGGTCAGTATGAGAACAGGATGCTGGACTAGATGAGTGACTGGCCTGATCCAGGAAGAACTTCTTAGGTTCTTAGGATGCTGGACTAGATGGGCCCCTGGTCTCATCCAGTCCTCCTCTTCATGGTTCCACACACTCCATTGCATTCCCCTTCCTACCCCATCTGAAGTTTCTGCAAGAGTCAGTCAGCATTCTATGCCATTTGAGAATGCTCAGTCCTCATTGGGCTGTTTCGGAAGATGCTGACCAATCCCAGCTCCAGGAACATCTTGCATTTCTACACTCCCTTTGCTCCCCGGTGGTGGTGCCAGCCCTATCCTTAGATGGGGTGAGGCAGCCACCTCAGGCGGCTGATTTTGGCTATCTAGTAGCTGGTCTATTCTCTGTGTGCTTCTCTTTAACATGGACACAGAATCGGTCTATTCCACAGCTGGGAGAAGGTAATCCCACTATCCAAGAAGGCTGCCCAATGATTCGCTCCTATGGCAACAAATCACCTGTTCGTGTCCTTCACGTAACAAAGCCAGACTGCTCTGGCAGGCTTGAACACTTACAGTAGTCCTTCCGCTCTCTGGAACACAACACTTGCAATTAACCAGCCGGCCAATCATAGGATCGCTGCCTTGGAATGAACCTTGAGATCATCCAGCTCAACCCTGCAATCCCATGGCAATGCATTTTATTGAAAAATCACCTGGTTGAACAATATTTATAGAAGTGGTCCAAAGCAAATATGGCTGTAGATCGCGCATCAATCTCTCTCTCTCCCACCCACCCAACAGAAGGGAATTTGGACTGTTTCAGTTCCATTATCTTTGAACAGAGTTCCTTCTCCACTCCCAGGCTGCCTGGTGATTTGTCTCTTCTTCCAATAGCATCTTTGCCCACCAGCTGTGCCCCCCTACCGCCCGTTTTGGAAGCCTGCCATCTCTTTGTTGACCTCCTCACTGTGGCTCCGACGGAGACAGCTTGGCAAGTGCCTGGCTGGCTGGCAGGCCCATCTCCTCAGAGCCCTGAGTTAACGTAATCCCTGCACCTGGATCATTAGATGGTTCCCCCAGGAAGCTCTGGCCTTCTCCTGCCCTCCTGGGAATCCCCCCGATTGAATCAGGAAATGATCGATGCTCTTGGACAAACCGCCAGGCCAATTCTGGAGCTGGAAGGCTTTTGATTTTCTCATTTATTGTGCTTTTCAGCACACACATATGAAAAGGCTTAAAAGGACTCTGTCGGGGAACGGCAACAGGAAGCGAGCCCAGGTGCAGCCCTGCCTGGTCAGGGCAAAGGTCCATCTAATTCAGCATCTTCTCCCTGCCCCCAGCTGCCAATCATAGAATCAGGGAGATGGAAAGGACCCCGAGGGACATCTAGCCCAACCCCCTGCAATGTAAGAATCGCAGCTAAAGCATCCCTGACAGGTGGTCATTCAACCTCTGTTGAAAAACCTCCGGCGAAGGAGAGTCTGTTCCACTTTCATCACCAGAAAGTTCTTCCTAATGTTCAATCTCATTTCTTGTCATTTGGATCCATTGGAGAGCCAAAGCGATCCTTTGCAGAGGGCTTTCCTCTGGCTACTGTGGCTTCTCCTTCTGTTGAGACATCTGTTTTGTTCACCTTCCTCTCCAGATTCTTCCCCTTTCCTTTTTCTAAACCCAGGAGTCAGGAAACTTTTTCAGCAGGGGGCTGGTCCACTGTCCCTCAGACCTTGTGGGGGGCCTGACTATATGTATTTTTTTTTGGGGGGGGGAATGAATGACTTCCTATGCCCCACAAATAACCCAGAGATGCATTTTAAATAAAAGCACACCTTGTACTCATGTAAAAACACGCTGATTCCTGGACCGTCCGGAGGCCAGATTGAGAAGGCGATTGGGCTGGATCTGGCCCCTGGGCCTTAGTTTGCCTACCCATGTTCTAATCTGAACCATCTTCCTTCCAGCTTCATCCATAGCCTGGCTCCCTGAGATCTGTCCAGGGTCCTGATCTGTCTTCACTTGGCTTGGAACGGAACCTGCTGAGTTTGACCAGAGACTCTGGAAGAGCCTCTGGCCATCACTAGTCTGGGCAAAATCATTCTTCTTCACCAGGGCCCTTGGCCATTAAATAATCTATGGCTTGTTAAAACTGAGGGCGGGGCTGTTAATAAGATCATTTTATTATTACGCTGTCTATCAATTGTGCCAACTTGAACAAAATATGTGGGAGGGGCAGGTAAGTCCCGCCCCACATAATTTGCACATGCACACCATTTGAATAGCAATGCCCATCAATTGGTGGGGTGGTGGGGCCCCACATGACAATATGGGGGGGGGGCTGAAGGGACCTCGGTCCCTAGGAGTTGGCTCCTATGCTTGTTATTATGTTTTTATTATCATGCTCCATAAAATGTGTTCTTAATGTTGTACCCCACTCTGGGATCTTTTGATAAAGTGAATAATAATAATAATAATAATAATAATAATAGTAATAGTAATATTCTCAAACCCCAGCAGAGCAGGAAAGACTGTTAAGACCCTGATTCAAAGACACTGGGTGCCTTTGAGATGCATGTAAGAAGATCTACAATTGGAATACTGTGTTCTGGTCGCCTCACCTCAAAAAGGATATTGTAGAGTTGGAAAAGGTTCAGAAAGGAGCCACCAAAATGTTCAAGGGGATGGAACTCTAAAAGATGATTGGGCAAATTCTTGGACCACAGCTGGAGGCAGTAATGCTTCTGAATGCCACTGTGCAAAGGGGGTAGTGCCAGTTCCTACCATTTGCAGCAATGAAGCCGCTAGCACGTTTGCAAAGCTAAGCAGGGTCTGGTCTGGTTTCAAATTGGATGGGCGACCACGTGTTGAGATTCCTGCATTGTGGGGGGTTTGGCTAGATGACCCTTGGCGTTCCTTCCAACTCCACAGTTCTAGGATTCACCTCCCACTTAGCTCCTCTTCATATTTAGAAGGCTACAGAGCGGTTGTGATTTGGCTAAAGGTGGTGGTGGTCAGTGGGCGCAGTGCTTGAATTTCATTAAAGACCTCCCAATTATTTCAGCGCTACTCAAAAGATGTGTCGCAACAAGACAGCCGAGGGTGTCAGGCAGATCTGTGGCCTTCGGCAGAGACTCCCATGGCGTTCCTCCAGCGATGGCTTATCGACGGCAATAAACCTCAACAATTCCATGTTTAATAATCGCCGGGAATTTATTTAACATACAATAACAGCCGGCAATAAATCCCAATTAAATACCCAGTGGGGAAAACTGGCTTCAAGATTGTTTGAAGGCTTGAACAAATAGGATAATATTAGCTGGAAGTGAAGATGGTTTTGAAGCGGCTCTGCAAACCACGGCGGGCGTTTCAGGGTATGCAGCACCCCTGATGGAACCCTTTTAGATCTTGTGGCTCTTTGGAGCCTGTGTGGTACAGATCTCAGTGGTACAGTCCCAATAGGGAGCCAGGACTGTACCACCTCATTCTGTGGCTGGGATGAGTGCTTCATAGACCCGAATGTTTCCATTTGAACAAAAACATCCCTGCACTCAGAAAGCTAGCGTGTCAGGAGGAAGGCTGTCCTTCTCGAGATGTTACAGATACAGAACCCTGCCTGTAGTCTGTAGAGGTACAGACAATACTGAAGTGATGCAGTTGGACCATCTCATAAAGATCAAGGCCTGAGATTGGCTGCATCCCTTGAGCAAGGATGTTCAACACTCTCATGGACAACTGGAAAGGCATAAGATCACTCTCTCCTCCTGTGGTTCCCAGCAACTGGCATTCACTTTCTCCATGTCTTGCATAATTTTATGAGCATCATCCTGCTGCCTTAAATGATAATAACAATAATAATTCCAGGCCTTTGGAAGCTAAAGTGCAGGCAATGCTGGCCGCTGGGCTGCTGTCAGAGCAAACGACACTTTAGTTTCTGGTTCTCCCTACGTCTTTTAATTATTGTCTCCAACGAGCTTGTTTTTATCGCTTTGTATTTTACAGTGGCGTTTCTGAACGCTGCGAATCCTAATTTGGGAGGAAGGTGGGAGAGACATACTTTAAACAAACAAGCAGGCGTCTGGAAGGCGCTGAGGCAGCCTGCTTGAGGCCACATGCTGAGTGGATATCAGGCTGTGACTGATGATGGCATCCAGGGAAACCTCGGCGCTTTCTCCTGGCTTTTGTCCATGCCCCCAAGGAGAGCCTTCTCTTGGGTGAGCAAGGCTTTCCCCTTGCCAGGAGTTGGCACCCGATACAGAGCAGAATGTTCCGGAATGCCCTGTGGTTCCTCCCTCAGTGCGGCTTATCTGAGGGGGGCCGGGTGGCTCTGTTTCAACCAGGCATAAATGGAGAAAACTCAGGAAGAATGTGACCTCCTTCCTTCTGAGCAGTGGAGATATTTCCTCCCAAGAGCATTCTTCTTCTGCTCCTGTCCTCTGCTGCAGATAAAGAGATCACTGGAATAAAAACAAATCAGAAATTTGGGGAAGTGGCAGGATTTAAATTAAATAGCGACCTCCCTGATTCTGAGCAGTGGAGATATTTCCTCCCAAGAGTATTCTTCTTCTGCGCCTGTCCTCTGCTGCCACCAGTGTGACCTATTGGTTCGAGGGCTGGACCAGGGTTCAACTCCCCACACAGCAGTGGTGGACTTTGGCTACTGTGAGATGGGTCCTTGGTCTGATCCAGCAGGCCCTTCGTTATGTTCTTATGTTCCCATGCATGGATGTTTTGAAAGATGCCTTGGCAAGGGAGGTTTAAAATAACACGAGTGAGGAAATGGTCAGAAACTCAGAAGAATACAGATCAGCCCAGTGGGGGAGGGGAGTTTCATATTTGAAAGCGTGGTATATTTATGGAATGGCTTGAACCTGGTTTCGCTTTCCTTTAAAAAAAGAAAAGAAAAGTCAAATGGCATATTTTGCTTAAAGCAGTCCGGGATCCAGGCTCATTCCTCACGCTTGGCTTTTGATGCTCCTTAATTCTGGAGCTCCCAGCTCAGCCACGATCTTTTATTTACTGCCTTTTAGCACCGTCGCGAGTACAGGCTGGTCTTCAGAGACCCGTCGCGCTCTCTGCGTGTCGTTTGTATCAGAGATGCCTGTAAACACCATCTCTGAAGGCGAATTGCAAAAGACCCGGCATTTATCAGAGGGGCGAGGGGGTTCGTGTTGCCAATGCATCCCATTGGGGGTTGCAAACGGCGCCCCGTTTTTCACCAGGGCACAGCGGCAAACATTTTGCAAAATTTTGCCTCCTCAGATATTGCTCATGAGGGACAGAAGGGATACATTTGTACACAAAACGCCAGGGTTCTGTATGAGTGTCCTGGGGGCGGTCGGCTTGTCAGTTGTCAATGCTACTGAAGCAAAAGAATAACTCCATGCTCTGGTGCCTTGTCTCAGATGTGCCAACCATGGCCAAGGGAAAGGCCTTCTGCACATGCTCAGGCACATTGCCCATTACTCTTCCAGGGCTGTGGCCCGGCTTTCAAAGCGGACTGCCGAGACGCAGCTTAAACCAAGCCTTGCTCTCTGCGATCTGGCAAGATGGAAGCTATGTCCTCACAGCAATTTATTCTGTTTCCCTGGCATTTCCTTAACAGTTAATTTCCATATTCTGTCTGACCGATGTTCTGACTCAGTATAAGTCCCCGCCATGTATGGAATGTGTGACTTCAGCAGACCTTCCAAGTGTCCCTATTTTCCAGGGACAGTCCCAGTTTACAGAAGCTGTACCAGTTCCTGATTTAATCCTGGAATGTCTCTTTTTTCCTTAAAGGTAAAGGTAAAGGTACCCCTGCCCGTACGGGCCAGTCTTGACAGACTCTAGGGTTGTGCGCCCATCTCACTTAAGAGGCCCGGGGCCAGCGCTGTCCGGAGACACTTTCCGGGTCACGTGGCCAGCATGACAAAGCTGCATCTGGCGAGCCAGAGCCGCACACGGAAACTCCGTTTACCTTCCCGCTAGTAAGCGGTCCCTATTTATCTACTTGCACCCGGGGGTGCTTTCGAACTGCTAGGTTGGCAGGCGCTGGGACCGAGCCACGGGGATTCGAACCGCCGACCTTTCGATCAGCAAGCCCTAGGCGCTGAGGCTTTTACCCACAGCGCCACCCGTGTCCCAAGCTTTCCCCCCCCTCTCCTTAGGACGTCCCTATTTTCATTGGAGAAATGTCGGAGGGTGTGGAGTTATGCGACCCCTGAGACAAGGAAATAAGATGGGCATGGTACTACTACTACTACTACTGGAACAGGACATCCCTATTTTCATTGGAGAATACATGGAGGGTATGCTTCAGGATGCAGGTGAAGGCATAGACTGCTCCTTCGTGGGAATTACGGTAATCCTTGCACATGGAAAGCTGGTATGGCAAGGAAACAGCTGGGCCAGAACTCTTTCCCATGAAAAAGGCTTGTTTTCTATAGGCAGGGGCTACTCTTAGAGAGGAGGATTCAGTCTGGCAAGCTCCCATCTAAAGAGGCATAGCCTAGACACCTCCTGGAGAACAGAGCTTTTGTGATTTCCATGTCTTGGGGTTCCAATATTGTTGCATTTGATGCAGGGAACCCCGTGCAGCGGCACCTTGCCACACTGAATGCATACAGGACTGAAAGCTGATATTCGCAAAGGAACGACAAAGCATGGTACCTCTGAGCATAAGCAGAGTGGCTTCCTGTCCTTGTGGTGCGAGCTGCAACCAGATTCTGCAAAACTTAGAGAAAGCAACTTTCACACCACAGAGCACAAATCTCAAAGTCTTTGGACTCCGGTGCCCATAATTTTAGGAATTAAGCACCCTCCTCCCGTTCCCTCCACCCCCCCACAACAATCACAAGGAAAGGGGAAACCGCAAATCCTTCGGGTTTTCCTATCAAAGGAGACAACTCTGCAAAAAGAACAATCGATTGCTCCAGGCGACAATTCTCTCACTCTCTCTTCCCTCTCCGAGTAACAAGGGATAAAGCCTTGGAGTATCAAAGAAGGATTTGCAAACAGGATCCACTTAGAATACGCAAAGGAAATGAAATCCCAGGGAAAGCCTGTGATGCAGAGGATTTCTACAGCTCAGGCTCTTGTCAGCTGAAAACGGAGTGGCACTGAGCAAAAAAAAAAGAAAAAAAGAAAAAGGGAGTGTGGTTTGGTGGTGTGAGTGTTGAACTAGGACAGGGGTCTGCAATCCGCGGCTCCGGAGCCGCATATGGCTCTTTTACATCTTTGCCGCGGCTCCGGGGTGGATACTAGCGAGGGGAGGAGGCGCATTGTGCGCCCCGACACTCCTCACTGTGGCGGGCGCTGTACTGGCTGTGACGTCGCATGGGGGCGGTGCGTGCATTAGTCACGCACCGTCCCGACGTCACCTTCCTGCCCGCTGTCAGATCGCGGCTCCGGAGATATATTTGTTTTAAATGTCGCAATGGTTTTGCGGCTCCCAGTTGTTGTTTTTTCTTCGGAAACGGGTCCAAGTGGCTCTTTTTGTCTTAAAGGTTGCAGACCCCTGAACTAGGACATAGGAAACCATGGTTTGAATGCCCACTGGGCCATATGAAGCTCACTGGGTGAGACTTTGGGCCAGTCACTGTCTCTCAGTCTCACCTACCTCACAGGGTTGCTGTGAGGATTAAATAGGAAGAGAACTAGGTATACCACCTTCAGTTTCTTAGAGGAGAGGAGGCCTGAGAATGCAGTAAATAAATAAATGAAATCACGGGCCCTCAGGGGCCTCTGTGAGCCTCCCATCTCCCAACACCAAAAATGTCTGTGCCTGGGAGGAGTCAGGGGCCTGGACTATGTGGATGGGTGGGCTGGGGGGGCGCTGGACACCTGTGCAAAGAGAAGGGTGCACCTGCCAGCCCCACACCCAGAACAGACATCTCCAAGGCTGTGCACACATTGTACATTTAAAGCAAGCCCACTGAAAATCCCGGGAACTATAGTTTGTTAAGGGCTTGGGAAATAGTAGCTCTGTGAAGGGTAAACTACATTTCCCAGGATTCTTGGGAGGAGGTGTGCATGGCTCAGATCTGCCATGGGCCACCCATCAGGTCTCAAAGCAGCCTGTTTTGGGAGAGGGTCTCCAACAAGAGAAGGCAGGGGATCAGAATCTGGGGCTCATCCATGGAGTTGCAGAATCAAGTCTGGAGATGCAATCGGTGCCATTCAGAAACCTCCATAATTCTGGTTGGACTTGTGGACCTCCTTTAGCTTGTCTTGATGTAAGTTTTCCTCCTACAGTTTTCGTGGTGCATGCTCTAGTAATCTCCGGCTTGGACTACTGCAATGTGCTCTGCGTGGGGCTACTTTTGAAGGTGACCCGAAAACTACAACTAATCCAGAATGTGGCTGCCAGACTGGTGACTGGGAGTGGCTGCCGAGACCACATACTGTAACACCGGTCCTGAAAGACCTACATTCGCTCCCAGTACGTTTCCGAGCGCAATTCAAAGTGTTGGTGCTGACCTTTAAAGCCTTAAACAGCCTCGGCCCAGTTTAGCGAGCGTCTCGACCCCCATCATTCAGCCCGGACACTGAGGTCCAGCGCCGAAGCCTTTCTGGCGGTTCCCTCACTGCGAGAAGCGAAGCTACAGGGAACCAGGCAGAGGGCCTTCTCGGCACTGGCACCCGCCCTGTGGAACGCCCTCCCAGGAGATGTCAAGGAAATAAACAACTATCTGACTTTTAGAAGACATCTGAAGGCAGCCCTGTTTAGGGAACGTTTTAATGTTTGATGTTTTATTGTATTTTTAATATTTTGTTGGAAGTCGCTCACAGTGGCTAGGGAAACCCAGCCAGATGGCAGGGGATATAAATAAAGTATATTATTATTATTAATTTTCCCACTAAAACTAACCTCCAGACTCTCCCAACACTGAACACTTTCCCCACAATTGCTTCATGCCATTTTGACAGGCCTCTTGGACGCGTCCCCCTCCTCCAGAAAGGACCAGCCAGTCTCTGCCCAGAGCCTTGATCTGTGAGCCGCTGGGAATCCCATCGAGTGTGAATTTGGATTGTGTTTTGAAGCTTTTAAGGCACTTTGTGTTTTCAGGGAAGGGACACTTTGCTTGGTGGAGGTCTATCGAGTGTGAATCTGTCACCGAAGGCTGTGCCAGAGGCTATTGGGGGTGACCCTGACTGTGTACCTGGGATGCCCCTCCTACGAAATCGTGCCAGTCCACATGAGACATTGCAGCAGAAAAACAACAACAGTGGCTGGTCTGTCCAGGGAGATGCAGGAAGCCAGCAAATCTATCTGAACCTTGGTATCTGAACTTGGTAGCATCAGCCCGGCTGAGCTCGTACTTGGTTAAATTGGAAGTATTAATTTATGTTGTAATTTTGCTTATCATAGAATTGTTCCGTTGTTTATCGGTCCTCTTTACATGATTTTGCAATTTTTGTATAAAGTCGACTTGCATCTTGTGCGTTTAACTTGTGCAATTGGTGTGGCTGACCAGTCAGTTGAAGTTGCTCAAATTAATTGCACGCATGTCCGAGAGCTTAAAAGCTCTTTCTGCACTGGGTTCTCCTGGCATAGAAACAGATTTTAAGCTCTCGGACCTGCTTACTGGGCCCTGGCGAGATGTCGCGGAAAATCAGATGGCCCGTAACATCTCACTAGAGCCTCATTGACCCTAGTAAACAAGGCAGAGAGCTTAGAATTGTTCTGCCTTGCTACTGGGGTGTGTGCAGACTCAGCAACATGAGTTTTGTTTTTTTTAAAAAGTGTTTTAGATGTGTGACACCAGATGGCACTGTAGAGTGCCATCTTTTGGCAATGTGATTTCCCATAATGAGGTTGACAACACATTTTCCTTAAACGTTTTTTTGATGCATCTAGATCCAGCCTGTGTTTGTGTGTAGGTTAACACCCATCCGGTGGAAAGTAAGATCGCTTGTGCAGAGGTGGTTCCAAGGGAGTGTTTTGAATATATGCCTTTTTTGCATATACGTGCCATCCCCGGAACGTAACCCCAGTGCAGATGTGAGTCAAATCTATTGGTTTTTCTTTCTTTCTTTTTGTTCCTTTCAGAATGAAAACATTCCATGAAGAGTGAGCTATAAATACTGCAAACAAACAAACAAACAAACAAGCAAACAAAGCATAGACCCATAATTCTTAAACTGTTTGCCAGGGCACACCTTTCAGACAAGAGGAGTAAATGTGTTACATTAATTTAAGCACTTTGTTCTTGTGCCACTGATGCTTTCCTTTTGGAGTGGGAGCAAGAGTGACATTTGGAGAACGCACTTGATTCCCTCCACTCTTGTAAAGCCGTCTAGGTTAGTGGTCCTCAGGAGGGAGTTCCACAAGTTAACTATGTGCTGCACAAAGAAGGGCTTCCTTTTCTCTGTCCTGAATCTTCTAGCGTTTGGCTTCCTGGGATGTCCACAAGTTCTAGTGTTAGGAGGGAGACAAACTTTCCCTTCCCCACTTTCTCCATGCCCTGCATCATTTCCCTCCAGGTCACCTCTTACTCTCCTTTCCCCCAAACCGAAAAGCCCCAGACGCTGCAACCTGTCTCCATAGGAGAGTCGCTCCACCCCCTGAATAGTTTTGCTTTGCCTTTTCTGCCGAAATTTCTATGCCGCTTCCAGCAGAAGTGGCAGCTGTGTTGGGAACGTTGCCTTCGGCTCCGGCTCCGCTTCCAAATGTGCGACTGTGAGGAGCTCAGGAGAAGAAAAGAAAAACCACCCCCCCCCTTTTCCAGGCAAGCAGACGACGTGATGATTCCAACCCAAACTTGGCTGGGGCCTCTGTCTAAGCAGCAGGTGGAAGGACGTGGGGTGGCTCTGGCAAAGCCAAGACGCAGCCAGCCATCTGCTCCTCGAGGGCTCTTTGGGGTTTGCCGAATGGCATCGGAAACCCCCGTCTGGAAGGAAACCTGTTTTGCTGGAAGCGTCTTTGCAATTTGGGTTTCTTTTGCGAAAGACAGGCAGCCTGGAGACACCTGCCTCCATTGTAGTGGGGCACCCCAGGGCATAGCCCTTGACACAGATGGGGAATCTGTGGCCCTCCAGATGTTAGGGCCACAGGAAGCAGCCAGGGCCTTGGTCTATCCAGCTCAGTATTGTCTACACTGACTGGCAGTGGCTTTCTGGGCTTCAGATACTCTCAGCCCTACCTGGAGATGCTGGGGATTTGAACCTGGGACATTCTGAATGCAAAGCAGATGCTCTGCCACTGAGCTATGAATGCACAGGATGAAAACTGGAACAGCTCAGCCGGTAGAGCACAAGACTCTTAATCTCGGGGTCGTGGGTTCGAGCCCTACATTGGGCAAAGGATTTCTGTATTGCAGGGGGTTGGATGAGATGACCCTGGTGGTCTCTTCCCACTCTACAGTTCTGTGGTTCTATGAAAACAGGAAGCTGCCTTATCCGGAGTCAGGCCTTTGGCCCAGGATGTCTTTGGAATAGTATTTGCTGGGAATTGGAATTCTGCTTGGGTCTTGCTTGTGGGCTTCTCATAAGAGGCATCTTGTTGGCCACTGTGGGAACAGGATGCTAGATTAATGGGTCACTGGCCTGATCCAGCTGCAGGGCTCTTTTGATGTCACCCCACCCCCACTTTTTAAAGAAAAGCTCAAATAAACACTTCCATATCATCCTGTGTTTCAGATATATTAGAGTTGCCTCATAGTTGTTTTTTTTGTGTTGGGGGGGTGTCAAGGAATGCCTGTCCCATGGAAAATGGAGCAAGCTTGATTTCTGCTGCTCCAAAGTTACAAGAAAAGAGATTCCGACTAAACATCAGGAAGAACTTTCTGAGGGTAATAATAATAATAATAATAATTTTTATTTATATCCCGCCCTCCCCAGCCAAGGCCGGGCTCAGGGCGGCTAACAAGCAATAATAAAAACAAGTTGAATGAATACAACTTGAAAACAAGATTAAAATACAACATTAAAATATTGAAACATTAAAATATTAAAATGCAGCCTCATCACAGGAGGAGAAAGAAAAAAGAAAGAGCTGTTCAGCAGTGGAACAGACTCCCACGAGAGGTGATGGGCTCTCTTTCCTTGGAAGTTTTTTAACAGAGGTTGGGTGGCCCTCTTACAGGGATTCTTTAGTTGTGATTCCTGCATTGCAGGGAATTAGACTAGCTGGCCTTTGGGGATACCTTCCAACCCTACAATGCTGTGATAGGCTCAGGTTGTATATGTGTGTAAATAAACCATATATCATAAAGACACCACGGTCTCGGCTGTGCCTGAAACCCCTGGAACCTCATGCCACTTGGAAATTGGGGTGGCATGCAACACTGGTGTAAGAAGTGGAGACTGTGCTGGCTTTACGATATAAGGTTTATTTGCACATATATACAACCTGAGCCTACGATGGAAGGGTTCACAGAATCAACACCCCAGGAGGGCCTTGCTTCTCTCATTTCCGCAGCTTTGGATTCCAGGCAGAAATCAGTCATGGCGCTCTCTCTCTCTCTCTGCCTTTGCAGCCTGCAGCTTTTCCCTTCTGGGTCACATCGCAGCAAACTCTGCTGGGGCCCTTGCCAGAAACAGGAGCTGACAACCGCTACGTCTTGGTTGCCATGGATTATTTCGCACAGTGGCCAGAGGCTTATGCTATAAAAAAACCCCAGGAAGCTGTGACAGTGGCAAACGCCTTGGTTGACAACTCTCTCTCCCCAACCTTCTGCAAATTTGGGGTGCCTGGGGGATTACACTCTGATCAAGGCAGGGAGTTTGAGCCAAGAGTGCTCCAGAAAGCGTGTGAAATTCTGGGAATTCACAAAACATGGGCTACCTATGTGAGCCCTCAGTCAGACAGCATGGTGGAAAGACCTGACTGCACCTTGAGTGTATGACTGGCCATGTTTGTCCAAAAGGATTGGGATGGACACCTCCCCCTCCCTCTGATGGCATAAAGGACAGAAGTTAAGCACCAGGTGTACTCCAACCGTTCTCATGAACTGAGGACTCCACCCGTCTCCTTTAAGGTGCCCTCAATGATGGACAGAGCGATTGAGGGCAGAATGTAGAGAGAGCCATGGCTGATTTCTGCTTGAATCCAGGGCTACAGCTACGAGAGAAGCAAGACCCTTTGGGGATGGTGATGCTGTGAGCCCATCCCTCGTAGGCTTAGCTATATAAACCATATATCACAAAACCACCACAGTCTCTGCTGTGCCTCATTTCCAAAAGGAAACACAGACCCTGGGGTCAGGAAACCAAGCCCTATGAGAAACTTTATCTGGGAGACATGATAGTGGTCTTCAAATATCTGAACGACGCTCATGCAGGAACTGAGTGGACATTCTCTGTAGCTCCATAACACCCTTCTCTAAGCTGATGCCCTCTCATAGGCATAGCCAATCGACAAGGGGCACTGGGAGTAGTAGTTGAAAATATTTGGAGGGTATCACATTTGGGAAGGTTGCTCCAGCAGGCAGGTCTATAGTGTTTTATAGCTTATAATTGTTCTATTGATGATTTGTTAATTATTTTATATCATTGGTGCTGCATTTGGGATGTTCTATTGTGCTATTTTTGAAGGGACGCGGGTGGCGCTGTGGGTTAAACCACAGAGCCTAGGGCTTGTCGATCAGAAGGTCGGCGGTTTGAATCCCCACGACGGGGTGAGCTCCTGTTGCTCGGTCCCAGCTCCTGCCAACCTAGCAGTTTGAAAGCACACCAGTGCAAGTAGATAAATAGGTACTGCTCCGGCAGGAAGGTAAACGGCGTTTCCGTGCGCTGCTCTGGTTTGCCAGAGGCGGCTTAGTCATGATGGCCACATGACCCAGAAGCTGTACGCCAGCTCCCTCAGCCAATAAAGCAAGATGAGAGCCGCACCCCAGAGTCGACCACAACTGGACCTAATGGTCAGGGGTCCCTTTACCTTTACCTATTGTGCTATTTATTGCTTGTAAACCACTTTGAGATTCATTTGAATTGAAATCGTCACAGAAATACAATAAAACAATCAAATCCCTGGAATCTCGCAGGAGATCAGGGTGGCGTGCAGAAGGAAGCTATTCGGAACCCCATTGAAAATAGGTTGAAAGAGAAGACGTAATATTCAGCCCTATCATTTTACCAAGACTTGGAACTGAAAAGGATTTGGGATGTTTTTACGTTTTTCACTGCTTCTGTGCTCTCCCGGTGAGCTTTTCCAAGAAGCAGAGCACCCAGCAAAGCGAGATGAGTCGTTCCCTTGCAGTGCTTCCAGCGGGAGCCAGGGGGTGCCGTGCTTCTCCTCTGCTTGGGAGAAGTGTCTGGGTGAAATTTGCAAACAGTTGTCTAGCGAGGCGCTGGAGGTAGCAATTAAGCCATGAGCCAGATAGAGGGCATGCCTGGGGGTGCGGTGGGGAAGTGGCAGGAGGGACCCGCCTCTCGCACAGATTAGCAGCAAGCCTCAGTCAGGGCTCTTCGCTTGAACGGGGACTGCGGCTTGGTAGAACTGCTAGGGATCATTTTCTTCTATGCTTGCGGTGCTAGTTTCTGGGCATTGCTCAGCGAATTCAAGTTGTGCAATTGCATTTGATCTGGTGCTCCTAAGGACATAGGAAAAGCCTGCTGGATCAGGCCAATGGCCCATCTAGTCCAGTTTCCTGCTCCCACAGTAGGAAACCAGGAAGCAGGATTCGAGCACAAGAGCCCTCTGCTCTCCTGTGGTTTCCTGTAAGTCGTATTCAGAAGCATTGCTGCCTCAGAAGCATTGCTGCAGAGCATAGCCATCCCGGCTAGAAGCCATCAAGAGCCCTCTCTTCCATATATTTGTCCAATTCTCTTTTAAAGCCACCCAAGCCGGTGGCCATCACTGCCTCTTGTGGCAGGGAGTTCCATAAGGGTTGTTTTTTTTGTACAAGTCAAATATTATTATTATTATTGTTCTCCAGTTTGTAGTTCAGCAGTCAAGTCTGGACTTCCCTCCCCTGGAATTCTTATATGCACTTTTAGCAAAATTAGTTTGCCTTTGGACAGCATGATGCATGGGGACAGATCATTTCTGTATTAGCTGAATAATTATATGTATCACTTAAATAAAAGCTTGGCATCTTTTTGGACACACTCTACTCCCTTAGTTGAACTATGCACAAGAGATTCTCCCCAATTCCATGGAACTTTTTGCAGAAAGGAGAATGGCAGGGAGATGCACTGGGAAGTGTGGCGTAGCAATTGCTTGACTTTTCCTGATGGGCTACAGCATAGGTTTTCAAGCAGTGGGTCAGGACCTAAAGGTGGTTCCTGAAGCCATGGCAAGTGAGCCCCCAGCAAAGCTGTTGCCACTGTGTTGGATTCCACCAGTCAAAGGAGCACTATAAAATTCACACAATTCCTCATTGCATGGAGAAAGTGGACAGAGGAAAGTTTTTCTCCCTTTCCCATGGAGCTGAACGTTGGAAGACTCAGGACAGATAAACATCCTTCTTCATGCAGCACATTGTTAAATTCCTTTCTGTAGGATAACCAGCCTCATATAACCAACATAAGGTACCCCTGCCCGTACGGGCCAGTCTTGACAGACTCTAGGGTTGTGCGCCCATCTCACTCTATAGGCCGGGGGCCAGCGCTGTCCGCAGACACTTCCGGGTCACGTGGCCAGCGTGACAAGCTGCATCTGGCGAGCCAGCGCAGCACACGGAACGCCGTTTACCTTCCCGCTAGTAAGCGGTCCCTATTTATCTACTTGCACCCGAGGGTGCTTTCGAACTGCTAGGTTGGCAGGCGCTGGGACCGAGCAGCGGGAGTGCACCCCGCCGCGGGGATTCGAACCGCCGACCTTTCGATCAGCAAGTCCTAGGCGCTGAGGCTTTAACCCACAGCGCCACCTGCGTCCCCTCATAACCAACATGCTTAAGTCTAATTAATGCATGAAGAGGTTAAGACCATAGAGTAAGCTGTCCTGCCAGGCTTAGCTAGGTCACTCCACCTCACTCTTTACTTTGCTGCGTATTTTGTGATTTTAAATCTCTGCCAGGGCTCTCTCTCTCTCACCAAAGAGTATTTGCCCCAAACCTGAATCTAGGCATCCAGGAAATTCTCCTTTTTATTTACCATACCTATTTTCCTTTAACCAAAAAACAATACTTCCTGGTTCCCACAGAAAGCAGGAGACATATAGTCATCCGTACAAGAAGTTATGACAAGCCTTACATGGCAGGGCTGCTGTTAGGATAAAATGAGAGGGAGAGCCCTGGCATTCTGCATGGAACTTATTGGTGCAAAGAAATGTGGGATATTAATGCAATTAACAAACCAAGTAAAATGGGACTTTCCCAAGGTCACCCGGTGTCCTTCAGAGCTCTTCAGGGATTTGAACTCAGCGCCTCTCTCGTAAAATCTCTCTATCCAATTCAGCACAGTGGTCCTCAGTGTCCAGCATTGATTTTCTGCCCCTTCCCCCTCCCACCAGAGGATTTGATTTACCAGCCTGGGCAGTGACTGGAATTATACTCAATTGGAAGTTTTAAATTCTGCTATGGGGTTCCAATTCTCCTTCCCTTTCCTGGACGTTTATCTTCTGCAGATCCTGGCAATGCCTAAAGGGTAGCTTGATTATTTTTCTATCCCTCTGATAAACTACCATTTCACACACATACACCGTCCCCAGATTCGGTCATTATTTATGTCTCCTGTTTTGACAAGTCCTGGAGCTGTCCTGAGACCAAAAAGGTAGAGCCAGGGCTCGCTGGTGTATTGACTGAGATCTGTCAGTGGGGCTTCAGATTATAAGGCCACAGTGGGAATTGCATCGATGATAAATGACAGAACTTTTATAAAAAGAACAACAACACAACTAAGGTCAATTTCCAATGCCAGTGGCGTCATACTTGCCTTGCGATAAAAATTATTTAAGCCGTTGCACCAGTCCCTTCCTCTCAGCCCTATTTGCATGTCTAGCAACCAACATCCCTTCAACAGGCAGAAAATTACACGGGTGAGCAGCAGGAACTGTGTGCGTTGAACATGCTGGTGTCGTTAGGAGCATCAGGCTGGGGCTGAGAAGACCCAGGTCTGAATCCTGACTCAGCCAGATTGATCCTGCACCAGTCACTATGTCTCAGCCCAGCCAACCGCGCAGGGTCGTTGTGAGGCTAAAAAAGAAAGGAGATATGACTGTCCTCAGGAATTTTTCAAGAAGGATGGGGTGGGGCTAAAGCAAAACATTGAAAGTGGTGAGCAGGCTGGTCTCTCACAGAAAAGGAGAAGAATATGGTCAGTGTAGATTTTATCCCCAATCTCAGGTTCTGCATTTGCTAGAAACTTACCGGTAAATCTAAAAGAAATACAAAAGCTGTTTGTCTGGAGATTGTTCAGAGAAGCCATCCCAAGTTCCTTAGATTATTGATAGGATAAAAAGTTAATAATTTACATCTGGGCAGCTTTCAGCACATATAAAAACATAATAAGACGTCAGACATTAAAAGCTGCTCAATATAGGGCTGGCTTCAGATGTCTTCTAAAAGTTGTGTAGTTCTTTATCTCCTTGACATCTGGTGGGAGGGTGTTCCACAGGGTGTTCCGCCACTACCGAGAAAGCCCTCCGTTTTCATTGCAGATTCGTAGACTCTCTCCTTGTCCCTAAAAACTGTTTCTGAGACCGAACTCATTCCTTGCCAGGGGACATTTCTGCTGAACGCGTCTGTGCCATGCTCTTAACACATAAGAGAGTTTTCACAAGTCCTGACATTTACAGAATTATACTCGGGATGCTTATTGAAATTCCCTGTTCGTAGATTCAGTGTTTGCTTCTTACTTGCTCGCTACTGAGAAGGGAGCAGGTATCATCTGTCTAGTTCATGGTTCCAAATTACAGGATAATGAGAGAAATTTGAGGAGTTTGATGTGTGGGGCTTTTCCTTCCTGGTTGGTTCTCCCCCAAAAAAGAATTGTGATAGACTTCCTGACACACCTTAGTCTGTTCAACTGTTTGGGGACATTTCTGAGCCCCAAGGAATTGAAAATCATTTGCATATTGTACAGACCAGAGTGAGGGTGGGGATGTCTTAATTTGATTAGAATTACCTGGTTTATTTCTTCACACCTACACACACCGTTCTCCATTTCAGTGAAGCTGTTATCTGAGCATGCTCAATGGCTGTCTGAAATGTACACACCTCAGTTCAACCATGGCTTCCCTTTTCAAAATGGGCCAATGGGCCATTCTAGTCCAGAATCCTGTTCTCACAGTGGCCAACCAGATGCCTAAGGGAAACCCACAAGCAGGACCCAAACACAAGATCCCCTCCTGTGGCTTCCAGCAACTGGTATTCATAAGCGTCACTGCCTCCAACCATGGAGGCAGAGCACAGTCATTGTGGCTAA
The DNA here is from genome assembly GCF_964188315.1 of Podarcis muralis. Lineage (NCBI taxonomy): Eukaryota > Metazoa > Chordata > Lepidosauria > Squamata > Lacertidae > Podarcis > Podarcis muralis. Next base: position 31,048,979 of record NC_135669.1, read on the forward strand.
AGGTAAAGGTAAAGGGACCCCTGACCATTAGGTCCAGTTGTGGCTGACTTTGGGGTTGTGGCTCTCATCTCGCTTCATTGGCCAAGGGAGCTGGCCTACAGCTTCCGGGTCATGTGGCCAGCATAACTAAGCTGCTTCTGGCGAACCAGAGCAGCGCACGGAAACGCCGTTTACCTTCCCGCTGGAGCGGTACCTATTTATCTACTTGCACTTTGACGTGCTTTCGAACTGCTAGGTTGGCAGGAGCAGGAGCAGGGACCGAGCAACAGGAGCTCACCCTGTTGCGGGGATTCGAACCGCCGACCTTCTGATCAGCAAGTCCTAGGCTCTGTGGTTTAACCCACAGCGCCACCCGTGTCCCATTGTGGCTAGTAGCCATCAAAATCCTAATCTTCTTCTAACGCCAACTAAGTTGGTGTCCATCACCGTCTCTTGTGGGAAGGAGTTCCACAGTCTGATTATGCGCTATATGAAGACTGAACCCAGGACCTTCTGGATGCAAAGCAGATGCTCTCCCACTGAATGACCTCCCCTAAACATCTTAGTGGAACATCTAGGGGAATGTTACTCATAGCTTTGCACCCTACAAAACACCACAAGGTGGGGATCCAAATTTTTCCTATTGCGCCTGTTCTATGGAGTGCCCTTCCCTCTGCCATATATAAAGCATCATCCATCAGCTGCTTCAAACATTTTAAAGGCATGCATATTTTTTTTGGTCATGTTTTCCCTGATCCATGAGGTTGGACTCTGTTCTTGCCAGATTTCTGGGTTTTGTTTTTGTTTTTTCAATGACTATTGTTTCACTATTTTCGTGCAAGCATTTTCCTGCACCACTTAAGAGCTTTTTAAAAAAACAAACAAAACAAAAACAGGCAGTTCAGAAATGCTTCTGAAGATAAAAATAAATAAATGTGCAAAACTGTCAGTGCAGAGGACAGGATCTCTGGATCATTCACACGACACTTACCTGTCAGTGAAAGCCATTTGCACATCAAGATAAATCTGCCTGCAGCTGGATCATAATAACACACACACACACACACACACACACACACACACACGTCAATAAGTTTGAATCACTCATCTTTATTTCTCTTTATTTAGAAGATTCCCCATCTTGCACCTCGTTCAGAATAGCTGCGGCCTGGGATGTGATGGATTGAATTGTAATAAAACTGCAATTTATCATCAAACCCAGCAACAACAAAAGAGTTAAGAGCAGAACGGGGAGTCCAAAGAGGTCATGCATAGCCCTCCCCACAGTGCAGCAATTTAGCAAAAAAACCTGTTATAGTGAAGGATTGAAACCTAGCAGGAGGCATGAATGAGGTGATAGAATGGACCATACCACTTCAGACTGCAGGTGGGTGATGTCATTTTTGTAAAAAGCACCTCCCTGCAATTAATCCTTGCAGATGGAGGGGAGGGGAACAGCACAAGGGAGAAAAGGGTTCTGTTTAGGCCACCAGGCTTTGTTTCATACTTAACAGGGAGAGTTTTTCCACAAGGGAGCATTCAAAACTGCAGTTCTGCCCCCTGTGAAATGGTGCAGTCCATGCTGCCACCTGAGGACCCCCCCATGGCCATCTCTCAAACTGATGAGTGGGTCAGAAAAGGCCACACTGTCCAGCCAGCCTTGTAAGTCTGATCAAGATCTCTCTCTCTCTCTGAAAGGGAAGCACTGGCTTCTGGGAAATTTTCCAGGGGCCACATGCAGGCAGTGAGCAGGGCCAGAAGCAAAAATGGGCAGAGAAAAAAAAAGTGAGAACGTTACCTTTGTGCAACAGGGCTATCATTATTATAACATTTATACCCTGAAGTTTATTTTAATATTGTATTTTTAGATTGGTGTCACCCACCAGGGACGCGGGTAGCGCTGTGGGTAAAAGCCTCAGCGCCTAGGGCTTGCCGATTGAAAGGTCGGCGGTTCGAATCCCCACGGCGGGGTGCGCTCCCGCTGCTCAGTCCCAGCGCCTGCCAACCTAGCAGTTCGAAAGCACCCCCGGGTGCAAGTAGATAAATAGGGACCGCTTACTGGCGGGAAGGTAAACGGCATTTCCGTGTGCTGCGCTGGCTCGCCAGATGCAGCTTTGTCACGCTGGCCTCGTGACCCGGAAGTGACTCCGGACAGCGCTGGCCCCTGGCCTCTTGAGTGAGATGGGCGCACAACCCTAGAGTCTGTCAAGACTGGCCCGTACGGGCAGGGGTACCTTTACCTTTTTACACCCACCCCAAGTTCTTAGATGAAGAAATATTAATACTACTGCTAATACAACTAATAAAGATACTATTCAGTACTGGAGCAGTTGTCATTTTTTACTCTGGACTTTAATATCTTTATTCCCTCCCCTTTAAAAGGAAATAATGTGTACTACTGATCTTCCCGCACATGGGAGAAATTGATCTTTTAGTGCGGCAGCATCTATCCCCTGGAACTGTCTGCCTCTTGATATTAGACGGGCACCTCTGCTGTACAGCTTTCAATTTCTGTTAAAAACTCCCCCTCCCCAGCAAGCACATAATAAACCTATTGATTTCCGCCCTACATTTCAATGAATTAATTACATTTACATTCTTAAAGTCTATTTTTATAGCAATTTTAAAGTGAATATTCTACATCATATGTTATATCATATTTTGGCATCAAGCAATATTTACATCTTGTTAAATAAAGTCTGGGGTGGGTGGGTGTGGCAATCACAGCCCAAACTGAATGTGCCCCTGGGGATCAAACCTAGGACCTTATAACTTCGGTCCATCTGACTTACTCTGAGGGTCATGGGTTCGAGTTTCACGTTGAGCAAAAGATTCCTGCATTGCAGGGGGTTGGACTAGATGACCCTCAAGGTCCCTTCCAACTCCACAGGTCTATGATTCTATGGTTGCAGCTCTCCAGGGTTCCAGCTGCTTCCACCCTGGTCTCCCTCCTCCAACACTCCAGCCACTATGCCAGGGGTCAGCAAACTTTTTCAGCAGGGGGCGGGTCCACTGTCCTTCAGACCTTGTGGGGGGCCGGACTATATTTTGAAAAAAATAAATGAACGAATTCCTATGCTCCACAAATTACCCAGAGATGCATTTTAAATAAAAGCACACATTCTACTTGTGTAAAAACACGCCGGTTCCGATTTAGAAGGCGATTGGGCCGGATCCGGCCCCCGGGCCTTAGTTTGCCTACCCATGCACTACGCCATGCTTGCTCAGTCTACTCTGACTGGCAGAGGTTCGCCAGGGCACCCTACCCAGAGATGCTGCCAGGGGCTTTCTGCGTGCCAAGCAGGTGTTCCTTACCTCTGAGTTACCGCCCTTTCCCATTAAGACCCAGAGCATTAACGCCTCCAGCCCCGAACACGGGCCGGCAGCTGCTCCCCCGGCTTTCTGAGGCAGGGGTGTTTTCTGGATCCCTGCTTGGAGACGCCGGGGATTGCAAGCGGGTCCTTCTGCATTCAAAGCACGCGCGCTCTGCCACCGAGCGCAAACCCTCCCCCGGAGACCCTATACACAGCCTTATACCTCCCCCCCCCCGCTCCGAAATGTGTACGCGTGTGTGCAAACGCATCCTGACCCTGGAATGGGGGGGGGGGCCGTGCACACGGCGGCAGAAACTCTGGGGAAAACACGTGATGGGAGGAAAAGCGGGGGCCCGGAGGAGAAGGAGGAGGGGGGGGTGGGCGGCTGGCGGGGGGCGGAGGGAGTTTCTCCGGCGCTCGCCGTTCCCGGCAGAGAGCTCAGATCGGCGCAGCCTCGCCGCGGAGGAGGACCCGGGAGGCGAGGCAGGAGCCAGCCGGAGCGGCGCTTCTCTCCGGGCTCGGCGCTCGCCCGGGCCGGCTCCTGCCTCGGACGCCCCTTCGCAGGCCGGGCCTTCGGATCGCCTGCTCGGACGCCCCGGCGGAGAAGCAGGAGCGCTTTGGATTATAGCAGCGCCACCCCCCAAATCGCCCCCAACACTTTTTGGTGTGGCGGGGCTCTCTTGTTTTCTATCCTCTCTACTTTTTTCTCTGCCCCCCCATTTTTAATTGGGGGGGATTTGATTTTTTCCTATTGGGGGCTTTGCCATTTTTATTTGGGGGGGGGCTCTAAGATTTTTTTTAAAAGGGGCTTTGCATCAAGACTTCGCCGGCTGCCCTGTTCTCTCCCCACATCCATCCGTTTGTATCCCCCCCCCGCCCAGATTCCCCTCCTGCCATTATTACTGCCTAACACCCCCCAATCGCCTCCCCCCCCGATTCTTTCGAACCAATTTCGCCCGGGTTTGCACGTGGGATTCGCTCCCCCTCCCTCTCGCCCCAAGCTTCTTGATATATATATTTTTTGGTGGGGGTAGACAAAAAGGGGGGACCCTCCCCCCCTTGGGTGGAAATCTGGGGTGGCTCGAGGAAGGAGCAGGTGGGACCCCCCTCCTTGGCCCATCTCCCTCTGGACCCCCCACCTTTGTCTCCGGGGTGGCCCCGCCCCTTACCTCGCCCCCCCTTCCCCACGTCTCGGCTTGGGCTCGTCTTTCCGTTCGCACGTGCTTGGATTTCGCTTCTGCCCGCTCCACGCCTCGACCCGGATTCCGCCATGGCCGCCTCGGCGGGGAGGACTCGCTCCGGACCCGCCGCCCTTTTCTGCTGCATCGGGGCTCTGATCAGCCATGGTGAGTTTCCCCCCTATGCCGGATGCGGAGGGAGGACGGGGCGGGTTTCGTCCCTTGGCTCCGGAGCATGCTTTTTGGAAACCAGAAACAATTCGGAAAGACGAGAGTGTCTCTGGGCCTGTGCAGAGAGCACCCCGGCCCAACTTGGATTGCTTTTTTGGGGGGCTAGGCGCTAGCAGACAAGCGAGCTGTTCTTTCGTGGTCCGGAAATGTAGGAGAAAGGTGTGTGTGTGTGGGGGGGTGTATATACCTCGGGGTATGTGCAGAGTGCGTTTTGGAGCCAGCCCAACAAGCATCCGTGGAACACACCCCCCCCCCCTTGAGCAGACCAAGTGTCGTGTTGGTTGCTGTCTGGGGAAACAGAGAAATATTTCGATTTCCCTTGGGCATCTGAGCATTTGCAGAGTGTATTTCGATTACCGCTGTCTGCAGAAATGTGAAGCTGATGAATGGACTTCTTGGGTCGGTGTAGCTGCTAGACTGAGTCTCTCTGAGAGGAGTGGGGTGGCGTCCATGAACCCCAAATTCAGGCGTTTGTCTCCCTCTCTCCTCCCTCCCTTTCATTGAAGCTGGAACTCCAGACTTGTTCTGAAGGAGTTCTGAAGGAGTGGGGCTCAGATCTGGGACGCAGCGACACAACTTCAAAAAGGCGGCTCTGAAAACATGTGGAGTGGTTTGAGGCTAACAAGGAAAGGAGCACGGAGCATGTACAGAGCGCCTTCCTCTCCTCGCACCAAGGTTGAGAGCAAGCCGAGGCCTATATCAACCCCTTGATTTTAATGTTGGGTCTCAGCCTCGGTTCCATGAAGCGGAGCCTCTGAGCATAAGCAGAGGGCTTTCCCTCACTCCAACCATCCTGCTGTCGAAATTAACTCTTGACTGGCTGGCTTCTTAGCAGATGTGGAAAAACCCCAAAGGTTTTTCTGCTTTGTGCCCCTTTTGAAGCACTTCACCCATGGGGTGGGGGCACAAAAGCAACACAGCTCTCCCCTTGCTGCTGGTCCCTGGAGCAGCTTATCTTTACAGGTAGACTACTTCTGGACCTGAAGGTTCTACATACCTTCTTTATCAACCCCCTCCCTTCCTTCTTTGCAGCAGGGGCTATTTCATTCTTGGGAGTGGGATGCTCCCTGTTCATAAGGAGAAAGAGGGGCTTGCCTCTTAGTCTTCCCTGACACAACTTTTGCTATCGCGTCCTGTCTCAATGGAAGAGGTTTGTGAATATCTGCATTTATTTATTTTTTAAAAATAAGCTTAATATAATGGCAGGTTATTTGCCCCTCTGATTGGAAGAGGGAAGGGAAGAATGTCAGTGCTGGGGGGGGGGGGAGAGACCATGTAGACATGGTTGAATCTGAGATCACACCCTCCCGCTCAAAGATTAATGGCTGTGAAACAAGTTTCTTCCCCTGGCTTCTCTGTGATAATTGCTGGAGTGGTTCTGAACCTCCTCCTGACTTCCCGCGGCACCAAAAAGGACCCCTCTCCCCATTTAGACAGCCCCTTGATGGTGTGGCAGGGTCCTCAACGTGGTTCATTGGCAGAGAAGTTCCAAGCAGATAGGTCCAGGGGTTCAGCTATCCTGAATCCCTGCCCAGGATGTTTGTGTGTGGAGGCTCGCTGAGGACAAGGCACTCTGCACATGCCTAGAGGCCGTGTTGTGGGGTTTTAAGCCCTTTCAGGGGAAGGAATCGGTACATGGCGGTGTGTCATTCGGAGTGTACACTTGCATCTGGCTTCTTGAGCTTAGACTGGCACCTTCTCTTACCCACTTCCTTTGTGTATCCACTCTTTCCACCCCTAAAGTGCTCAAGTTGCCCCTGCCCTTACGCCAACCCTGTGAGGTAGGCTGAGGACAGCAACCGTGCGCTCCTGGTAGGGATTTCAACCAGGATCTGCCCAGGCCTTCTCTGACACTCTTTAAACACTTCCTCACCCTGGGCTTGAATGCGTTTACACTGAGACCCCAGCTTCATTTGTGTGTTTTTTTTGGGGTGGGGGTGGGGGGTGGGACAACGACCACAGAGAGTTTGTGGGTGTCTCTTGCAACCTTGCACCTGAATCACCCCTTCCCTCTAGAACTGCAAAACTGCTAGTAGCCGCTAGGGATTTTGGCACCATCTTTCTGCCCAGGGAGTGGATTCCCTGATCTGTCTGCAGTGGACCACGGACAATGCTATGTATTCAACATCTCCCTCACTTTTCCTCTTTGCAAACTGGCTTTTTGGGGGTTCACTGTGCTAGGTGTGTGTGCGTCAGTCAGAGGCAGGTTGGATTGCATGTGAAACACTTCTTTCTCTGTGGTGCTTATAATACCGGGTGCAATTCAGGACCTGTGTATGGAGCAAAGGAAAACAGAAATATTGCTGTGTGTTTAATATTGCTGTGTGTTTCTGGCGGATCTGGGGCAGGTGCACGGCGCCCCATTTCCTCCCCCCCCATTGGTTTTTGTGTGTGTGCAAAGGGCTCTCTGGAAGGCACAACGTCAGGGGGTGTTCGTGGTGGGTGGTGCGTGTGGGACTTCTTGGAAGCAATGATTCCCCCCCAACACAAACACATGAAGACATTTCCTGTCGTGTAACAGTGGCTCCCTATACAAATCTGTGCACCTCTCCATTGGGAAAGTCTAGTCTGGTACACAGCAATCGAGAAAGACGAGACTGCCTGCCTTCTTTTTTACTCATCCTTTTTGCAGGAAAGAAGGAAAGGAAGGTGGGGAGAGGGCTTTACTCGTGGGGGGGGGCACGCGTGCTGGTGAAGTTGTCAGTGGGGCTGAGCTTCCATCTCCCCTCCTCCCCGACCTGTGCATTTCAAGGGAATCTGGATTTATCACAGGTCTGGGGGGAAACTGCTCATCAGTCAAACACGTCGCTTTGCCAGAAGAGGCTGGCGATGGGTTACATCCAGCCAGAGGAATGAGGGAACTGATTTGGTCTCTCATCTGCCCATTTCTTTAACGTTGGAGAGGACCCGGTGTTTTGTCCCTGCAGACCTGAACCGAACCTGCACCCCAGTCTTGGTGGGGTGGCAACTTTCCCCTTTTTGCTCCGCCGCCCTCCAGTTTTCCTCCTCTTCCCGCATCACCCCTCTTGTGCACAGCCCTGTAGTGTGTCTGCTATGTGCGTACAGCTAGCTATTCCAGCAGCTGCCTCTTCTCCTTGCACTGTGGAAGGGTGTGTGTTTGTGTGTGTGAGTGGGGGGGGGGGGAAATCAGCTTGCTGCCCCCCTTTCCTTCCTCTCCCCCCACACCCAGCCAAACCCCAGGAATGGGAACGGAGCCCCGAGCGACAGCAATCTATGGCATCGCATTATAAAAACGATTAATAATATATCACGGCGCAGCGTTCAAAAGCTCTGGGTCGGAGCGCGGGGCTTTACTGCCTGCGTCGCTTTCTACGCGCTTAAGTTTACAAGTAGGCTGGGAGCTCATTGGTGGGGGCCTCCTTCCCCCCTCCCTGGGCAAGCAGATGGCAGATGAGTCTGGGGATGATGGTGGGGACAGGAGCTGGCTGCAAATTGCAGCGGACTCTCCTTCTTGGCCGCGGTGATGTGTGTTCATTGGAGAGGGTTGCTATATTTAATGTTTTCGAGCTGTGATTGCTTGAGGTCGAAATCGGTGTGTATGTGTGCTTGGGGACCCACCCCACAAATAAATGCTCCCGCTCGTCTTCTCTCGCCTTGTATGCTTTCATATGAATCATCCATATCTCCCACCCCCCACTCTGAATCTCAGCCCTTGAAAATTGAGAGCGATGAAAAGGAAGGCTGTTTTCTGAGCTGCAACTGGTCCTTGGTGGTGGTCAATGATAAAAATGTAAGAGTGTGCCGGATCAAGCCAAGGGACCATCTAGTCTAGCATCCTGTTCTGGCAGCAGTGAACCACATGCCTCTTCTGTGAAACCAGCAAGCAGAATTCAAGCACAAGAGTCCTCTCCCCTCCTGTGGTTTCCAGCAAGTGGTATTCAGAAGCACTGCTGCCTCCAACTGTGGAGGCGCAGCATAGCCTTTTGCTCTTCCATTAATTTGGCCGATCCTCTTTTTAAGCCATCCAAGTTGGTGGCTGTCACTGCCTCCTGTGGGAGGGAGTTCCATAGTTTAGCCATGTGCTGCATGAATTAATGGTTAACTGACGGGTGGAATCTGCCACCCCAAGAATGTGAGGATGGCCGAAAGAACAGACGGCTTTGAAAAAGATGAGCTTGACAAATTCGTGGAGGACCAACCCAGCCACAGCAATTGGCCAGGATGTGACTCCTTGTCCAGCGACCATGAAGGCTCAATGGAACCCCCCTGTCCAGATGCAGTATACCAGATATTTGTGGGGACAAACAAGGCTGCCAAGAAGAGTCCTTTGGCATGAAATCTGGAATGCCAAAGAGGGTTTCAGTTTGCTCCACTGGAGTAGCTATATGCAGGTGGGGAACTTGCAGATGTGTTCCGGGCCCCCTGTGAACCAGCTGCCAGTGGCAGACTTTGGGTTTTAAAGTTTCAGCATCGCCCTGTGCACTGCCAAAATTCAGCACCCCACCGCCTTTTACCTTCCATAATTCAGCGTTGTCGTGGTACCTCCTGCGATGCCCTCTCGGCTCGGCGCCCAGTGAACCGGTTGCACTCCTCTAAATCTGCCTCTGCAGCTGCACCCTCCTCGCTCTCTTCCTGTTCCAGACTTTTAGTGGCTATGTGTTGCAGAAGAATCAGCAGCAGAATCCTAAGACCCAGGTGGGGAACCAGAAGCCAAGGGGCCAAATGCACCCCAGCCGCACACCCTCTTCCCAGCCACGCCTCTCACTGGCCCCAGTGTCTCTGCTTGGCTGGACTGTGTCCTCGAACTCTTGACAACGCCTCTCGCTTGTCTGGCCGGAGGATCAAGAGGGGTGTGTAGAAACTCGCTTGGGTAACATCTGGATTTGTTGCTGCTCCCCTTTCCCCTCCCCGGCCGTGCTCACCGCTGGCATTTGGCCTTCCCAGAAGGGGATGTAGCCCTTCTTGGACCCACAGAAGACCCCCAGCCCTGCTGTAGAGCCTCGAACGTTGACCCTTTAATTACGGCACCAGATTTTGCAGACTCTCGTCCACTTCGTCAGATGAAAGGACCAGCATCTTGTGTCTATTGATGCAGATGGTCGTCCACATTAGCAATTATATTAGCTTTAGTGAAGCACAAATATTCTCTCTCTCTAGTCCCTTGATGGGAGGCCTCAGTTTTGGGACCAAAATAGCAATTTCGAGTATTATATTAATATCCAGTACAAATTTGTGGCTCGTGGCATGGCAACCATCTTGTAAATGACAGGGAACGGGATATATATAGAGTACAGCACCACTCTGTTCTCCTGCCTGGAGTGCTGTGTCCAGTTCTGGGCACCTCAGTTGAAAAAGGATGTCGAGAAGCTGGATGGTGTGCAGAGGAGGGCGAGCGAGATGATGAAAGGGCTTGAGAACCAAGCCTTATGAGGAATGATTGATGGAGTTGGCTGTGTTTAGCCCAGATAAGAGAAGACGGAGAGGTGACGTGGTAGCCAACGACCTGAAGGGCTGTCCCGTGGAAGATGGAGCAAGCTTGTTTTCTGCTGTTCCAAATGACAAGAAAGGAGATTCAGACTAAGCATGGAGAAGCTCTTTCTGGCAGTAAGAGCTGTTTGACAGTGGCACAGATTACCTGGGAAGATGGACTCTCCTTTACTGGAGGTTTTTCAACAGAGGTTGGATGGACCACCTGCCAGGGATTCCTTAGCTGTGATTCCTGCATGGTGGCGGTGGCGGGGTTGGGCTAGATGACCCTTGTGCCCCCTTCCAACTTAATGGTTCTGTGAACGAAGGACCTAGAATTTAGTGGCAAGAGGCATGACCAGATTCTCTTGTGAACCAGTTCAAGCTGTTTTGGAGTAACTTTCATGGGGGGTGGGAAGCCTGTACTCCCCATCCTCTTTATTGCTGGAGGGCTTTCTTTTCCCATGGGGCATGGGGGGCTGGCGGGGGTGGGGGCTTGAAGGAGAGGGAGAGAGAGAGAGGGGAGACTTGCCTCAGATTCCTGGAAACAATTTTTCCCTCTCTTATGCATCTCCAAAGAATTTGCCTTGGGGCTTAAGCTGAATCACTGCAACATCCTGTTTACACATTCCTTTAGGCTGGGTTGACAACCTGTGAACCTGCTCCCATTTGTCAGGATTCAGAAAGGGGCTGGTAGGGAGCGTGGGGTGAAGTCAGATAAAATGAAGCTATAATCCTGCCCCCCCCCCCAGTCCAAACTCTTGCAGATGTGGCCTTCCCTCGAGGCAAAAATAAAATAAAATGGGAAGCTGGTTTAAGTGCAGAAGAACATAAGAAGAGCCAGCTGGATCAGGCCAGTGGCCCATATTGTCCAGCATCCTGTTCTCACCGGGGCCTCTTTCTGGACCCCCCCAAGCAGGACCCCAGCCTAAGAGCATTCTCCCCTCCTGTGGTTTCCAGTTACTAGTATTCAGAAGCATTGCTGCCTCCAACTGTGGAAGCCCAGCAGAGCCATCATGACTAGAAACCACCAATATCCCTCTCCTCCATGACTTTGTCTAATCCTCTTTTAGTGTGTCAACCTATGGCATGAATGATAAACATGAAGTCATCCATGGAAATGGGCATGCTGCGGGTCTAAGAGGGAACGTAATGTGATATTGGTTGATGTTTAGGTGCAGAAATGGGTTTCCATGGGGTTTAAACAGATAAAGCAATTGATTGACCTCCAGATCATAGCTGTCAACGTTTCCCTTTTTTAAAGGGAAATTCCCTTATTCCGAATAGGATTCCCTGCAAGAAAAGGGAAAAGTTGACAGCTATGCTCCAGATGCCCAGACTCTCCCTGTACCCTTAACCTCTATGCTGACTTCCCTAGCCACTAAAGTTTCAACTGACACACTCTGTTTTATAGAACTCACCGCTGCTGCAATGGCTGCAAGGGTACAGAAATCGGCAAGCAAACCTCTAAGAGGGTTTGGGAAGGTTTTGGTCCCTACAGCAGGGATGGGGAAACACCCGCAGCCCTCCAGATGTTTTTGGCATCCAACTCCCATCATCCCTGGACCATTGGGTATGTCGGCTGGGGACTGATGGGAGTTGGAGTCCCACAATATTCGGAAGCGCACAGATCTTTCCCTTGCAAGTGCTAGAGTGAAGTTGCTTCCAAAGTGAGCTAGGAGATTCCGTGTTGACATTGTCCTTCACTCTTAAGAACCTCAGAACTTAAGAAGGGTCTTGCTGGATCAGGCCAATGGCCCATCTAGTCCAGCACCCCGTTCTCACAGTGGGAAACCTCCAAGCAGGATTTGTGCACAGGAGCTCTTGCCTCTCCTGTGGTTCCCAGCAACCTGCTTCTGAGATATTTTGGGTTTCTGACTGACAGCTTGATGGCCTGTGTGAAATTTGTCTCAGAGAGCTTTTTTGGGCTCCATCCTGTTAGCGGTGCACCTTTGCGAAAGGCGAAGGCTCAGGTCTTCAAATGCATTTGTAGCAGGTTCTTAAAATCAATTGATGGCCCTCCAGGAAAAATAGAGTTGTAAGTGCAACCCCTGCCAGCTTCCTCGTGTTGCGTGTCATAAGCGATCAGATGCGCTTGATCTGAAGTCTGTTCCTCATCCTCCACAGAGTCGTCCACATTTGGAAATGGCTTTCTTTCACTTGCCTAACCTGGCACCCTCTGGGTGTTGGGCTGTGAGTTCGAGTCCTGCAGCAGCACCAGGAGGAAGGCCACGGACTCCTCCCTGCCTGCCTTAGTTGTTGTTGAGTAGAGCATGAGACTCTTAATCTCAGAGTCCTGGGTTCGAGCCCCGCCTTGGGCAAAAGATTCCTGCATTGCAAGGGGTTGAGCTAGATGACCCTTGTGGTCCCTTCCGACTCTACAAGTCTATGATTCCCATCTGAGTTCCCTGTCTCCCCTCCCATCTATGGGGAAACTGATAAAGGTTGTTGTCGTTATATGCATTTATATCCTGCCATTGTCTCAATTTGGGATTCAAGGCTGCTTGCAGCATTATAAAATGCCAAGTAATAGAAACCCAAACTAGTTTAAAATGTTCTTGCATTCAGGGAGGAGAGGGTTGTTGATGGCTGCTAGCCAGAGTTAGAAACTCAGATATACAGAATAAGCTAATTTCCAAATGCCGCCTTAAACCTCCGTTACGGTCATTGCCACAGAATGTCTAGGTGCCGTTTATCAAGATGATTATCATTTTCATTTCTATATCGCTTTATATTTTAAAGGAAAAAATCACAAAGTGGTTGACGACACACTGAAACATTCAAGCCATCCAGAATAAAAGGAATTTAAGTTTCAAGGGAAATATTTCAGATCCTTCTGTAAGGGACATTTGGCTCCCCCCCATATTTATTTACCTACTTAATTTATAGAGCTGCCATGTAGCAGAGGTACTCTAGGAAGCCAGTGTGGTGTAGTGGTGAGAGTATCAGACTAAGACCTGGGAGATCAGGGTTCAAATCCCCACTCAGCCATGAAGCTCACTGGGTGACCTTGGAGTCACTCACAGCCTCTGAACCTCCCTCACAGGCTCATTGTCGGGATTAACTCAAGAGGGGGTGAACCATGCACTCCTTGGAGAAAAAAGTGGGATATAGATGCAATAAATAAGCCCGTCTGCTTACCTGGTTAAGAACGCTGACATGTTAATCTCTTTCAGTTTCACCGTAGGGCAGAGATGGGGGAAGGGGATGGAAATTATGGTGTGGGGTGTGTGTGTGTTTGAGGGGAGCAGGAGGAGGAAGATAATGCAGAGAGTTGAGGGGGTGCCGGAAGGAGTTTTCACACCCCCATAGTATTGCCAGCTGTGTCATGGGCGGGGGGAGTTGTATCTGAATTTAGCTGTGCTGGCTGGTTATCTGGGCAGGTGAGGAAATATCCCATTTTGTGCCACCTGGAGAGGGAGCTTGGTGCTCTTTAACAAAGCAAAATCAAAACCTATAAACAGTGACAATGGACGTTAACTGAATGGGTGAAGGTTCCTGAATGCTCATTAAAGCGTATTAAAATATACATGTGTCTTGGGCCCAAGGAAGGACATGATAGCTGGTCATAAAATTCTGAACGGCTTTGCTCTTGCTTCCGCAGTCGGCTGCAGTGATGCCTCTGAATGCCGGTTGCTGGAAGCCGCAGGAGGAGAGAGAGCGCTCTTGGGCCCCGATCCTGCTTTTGGGCTCCCCATGGGGGCATCTGATTGGTCTCTGTGAGAGCAGGGTGCTGGACTAGATGGGCCATTGGTCTGACCCAGCAGGCTCTTAAGTTCTTATGAATCATATGGAAAATGGGACTTTCCCCCCCTGCCCTGTTCCTCATAATACTAAAACTTGAGGGAAAGCTGATGAGATGTGGGCCTTATGTTCAGAACTCACAGAAAGGGAGGGAGTACTGGGCAAACTTATGGAACTCACTGCCACAAGACGTGGTTAAGTTTGTGTGTTTCTGCATGCGGTTTGGAATGGAGTGGTGGGATCCTGGAATGTACTACTTCAGATGGCAGGGATTTGGGTGCATTTGTATTGCACAAACATATGAAACATAGAGGCCTTGTAATTTGAAGACACACTGCAGGTCATCTAATGCAGCCCTCCTAATCATACAAGATGCAACTCCAGCAAACGGCCGTGAAGTCCTTGCTCCTGTGGAGGAAATCCTGCAGCCTCTCAGGGCATCTCGTGTCACGGTCAAACAGTGTTTGCTGTTAGGACATTTCTCCCAACGCTCTGCCCATATTCGCTTCTGTTCCCTCTGCTCTGACCAGGAGCAAGCCTGCTGTTGCACATATGCTGCAGAATAGCCCTTCGGATAAGAGCCACATGAAAAACAAAGGGAGCTCAAAAACCAAAACACAGTTCCTTTCGTGGAGCTGCGCTCTGCCTGGTGGAGCCTCCACAGTCAAGGAGAGTATAGCCGCGAGGAGCGGACAAGAAGGCAAAACGAGGACACCTTCGTGCCTCGATTTGCCGCTCCATCTCTACAGAGACATGGGCATTGCTGGAGGCCAAAATGGTGGGTAAATCTAGCCTTGTAGTGGCTGGTAGAAACACCAACCCTCCCTTCTCGTCTCTTCCCTTCCTTCTCCTCCTCTCTCCATCCCTCCCTCCCTACTGCGTAGGTGAGAATATGGCACTCGCTGGCTGCTGGGGAAATGGACTGACCTGCCATCTTTATCAAGCGGGAGCATCATAAAGCACAGGCGCCTTGCCAGCTCCCGCTCTCCTCTGATGAGATCGCCAGGGCCATATATCACCTCCCCCTCCCCCTCCCAGAGAGCGTGACGCTAAAATATTCCAGATGCCCACTTTTATTTCCTGTCAGCCCTGCAGCTCTTTCTGCACCTGGGGGGCTGGGATGGAGGGAGGGGAAGCGAGGAAGAGGAACAGATATAGAACATGGGGAGAGGTAATTGCAGGGATGTTATTTGTTGGAGCAATCGGTCAGGAAAAATTGTGTTGCTTCCCACCCCCCCTCCCCAGCCCGCTGCCTTTTGCTAGTTTCCACCACCCCCCCCACCACTGCAGGCCGTATGCATGCTGGGAACCGGGCCTGATTTCAGCCTCAGAGAAAACCAGCATCTGTTTGAGAAGGCCAGTAGATGGGGGTGTGTATTAAATTTGGTGGCCAGATGATGGTCTCTGCATATTCTCTCCCTCCCCCCCCCCACGCCTCTTCCTATGTTGTCACTAATGGTCATCCGCAGAGGATATTCTTCTGGGTTCTTTTGGGGGGGTCAGTCTGGATGGTGCCCTGAGCCCCCTCCAATCCTTGGGGCCCTGTACCCGGTGAGGGTTAGACTGTGATAGAGGATTCTGTCGCTGAAATCTTCAGGCAAGTTTCTTTGTAAGATGGTGGCTGGCCACTTCGGTGTCCTCTTCAGCATCACAAAAGAATGAGCTCATCTGCAAGAGTTGCACCTAAGTGGTGGTGCCCCTCAGGCTAAGGAGGGCATTTCCTTTCACCCTCCTCACCTAGCTGCTAGGTAGGAGAGCAAGTGTCGGCGTGGGGTGTGTGAGCTGAGCTAGAAACAATCTGGAAGCTGGAGAGACAGAGACCTGCTTGCTCTGTGCTGGATCTAAAACTGTGACTAATGGAAAAGCGAGATCTGTTGGAGTGCTGATGTTGCGAGCCCCTCCATCTTATGCTGATCTTCTTCTTTTTCTTCTTCGGCGATCCCTCATAGCCGAGGAAGATGGTCTTCCATGAACATGGTTTTAACAGTGAGTCCATAAGGGACTGTGGAGGCCAATTCTGGATCCACATGTCCTTCCACAGTGGGGACATAGGTTTCTAGACAAGAGTTGATCACGGTGAGGGTTTGCCAAGCGTGCCTTCATCTTAGCACATTTCTCCCTTTCATCCTGAGTTTGAGCATCTTCAGAGCCCATGACACCTTTGGTAAAGGCTGTTCTCCAACTGGAGCGCTCGCAGGCCAGTGTTTCCCAGTTGTTGGTGTTTATATTACCTTTTTGAAAGATTTGCATTGAGAGAGTCTTTAAACCTCTTTTGTTGACCACCAGCATTAAGCTTTCCATTTTTAAGTTCGGAATAGAGTAGTTGCTTTGGAAGACGATAATCAGGCATCTGAGCAACAAGACCAGTCCAGCGAAGTTGATGTTGAAGAATCATTGCTTTGACACTGGTGTATATATATGTGTGTGTATATATATGTGTAAATAAAACCATATATCCTAAAGACACCACAGTCTCCACTGACCTTCATCCAAGGAAACCAGACCTGGGCAAACGCCCAGAACCCCCAGAGTCTCTCCTCTCTTGGAAATTGGGGTGGATTGTAATAATATTTAGGGGAAGGCTAGATGTGTTCCTGCTTGTTAGCACCAGCAGCAACAATTCCAGACCTCGGCTGCAGACGTCACTCTGCAGCCAGCCAGCCCAGGCTCACGAGTCAAGCCTTTTAATTTCAATTTCTACCATTTGCAGCCCACTCCTCATTAAAATCAGACAGAACCACTGGCACTTCCTTAATTGCAGTTAACAATGGCGGGGGAAGCATCAGAACATTGTGGACAGGATGTAGGAAGCAGAACGCAGCAAGATTCATCAGCGATAGAAGAGAGTCCTTCTTCACATGGTACAGAGTTAAACTGTGGAACTCTCTCCCACTGGAGGCAGGGATGGCCACCAACTTGGATGGCTTTAAAAGAGGATTGGACAAATGAATGGAGGAGAGGGCTGTCAATGGTTCTGCTCTGCCTCGACAGTTGGAGGCAGCAGTGAGGTTGGAGGTTGCTAGAAACCACAGGAAAGAAGAGGGGTCTTGTGCACCAGTCCTGCTTGTGGGCTTCCCACAGGCAACTGAGCGGCCATTGTGATGCTCAACTAGATGGGCCACTGGCCTGATCCAGCAGGCTTGTCCTAAATCCAGGTAGGGTTGCTTATTTACACTTCTTGAAATAGGCCATGGACCGAAAGCATAGCTACCTTTCTGAACATCATGTGTGTGGAAGAAAGGAAAAAAGCTGTGCTCCAAATTGCTCCAGTGAGTGATAGCTGGGATAGCTCAGTTGGTAGAGCACAAAACTCTTAATCTCAGGGTTGTGGGTTTGAGCCCCATCTTGGGCAAAAGATTCCTGCATTGCACTAAATGACCCTTGTGATCCCTTGCAACTCTACAATTCGATACCCCAAAATGCATCTTATTCGGTGAAACCGCATACAAGAATGTCTTCAGTTAGGAGGAATGCTTGCTAACGGCTGATGAATAGCCGTGAAGCCATTCTTTTTTTTAATTAAAAACTGGCTAAATGAAGTGAGAGAGCAAAGGAGATGGGCCTATTTTTCTATTGCAGCAAAGCTGCATGTAGGATTCTTCCCCAGCTGATGCCTTAATCGAGATGGAGGAATATGCAGGCACAACCGCTGAGCTTTTACCAACCAACATATAAGCCAGACGTAGCCAATGTGGTGCTCTCTCAAGGTGCTGTTGGACTGCAACACCCATCAGCCCCCGCCAGCCTGGCCAGTGGCCAGGGATGATGGGAGTTGTAGTCCAGCAGTGCAGGGTTCTAGCTGTAGAGGCTGCTGGGGATTGAACCTGGGACCTTCTGCATTCAAAGCAGTTGCTCTGCCACTGAGCTACAGCCCTTGAGTAGCTCAATAGCTGTTCAGTGAGGGAGTTTGTTTCCTGGCGTGGGAGAGTCTGCTGGAACCATCATGGGGAAGCTTTTCCACCTGCCATGCCCCACTTGCTGCCTGGGTGTTGTTATTTATTTTGCCGGTCTTTGGATGCTTAGCATTTTGTTGCAGCGTTAGAAACCCCCCGGGGGCCAGGCACTTTTTGCAACTGGCGTGGGTCCAGTTGCAACTATGTGGAGATCCTTGGATGCCAGGTTGATAAGAGACATCTCCATCTGGTTGGCCCCTCCAGCTCTCTTAAGCAGGTCAATAGAAGAGCTTATTCCTTGCATTTATATCCCACCTTTTCCTCCAAGGAGTGCGTGGTTCACCCCTCTCTTCAGTTAATCCCTACAATGTCCCTGTGAGGTATGTTAGGAGGCTGTGACTGACTCCAAGGTCACCCAGTGAGCTTCCTGACTGAGTGGGGATTTGAACCCTGATCTCCCGGATACTAGTCCGACACTCTAACCACTACACTACACTGGCTTCCTAGAGTATGTCTGCTGTGGGGAAGCTATATAAATTAAGCAAGCAAATAAATAAATATGGGGCAAGCAAAATGTCACTTCAAGAAGGATCTGAAATATTTTCCTTGAAGCTTGAATTTGTTCTATTCTGGATTGTTTTATTTTATGTTCCGATGTGCTGTAAACCGCTTTGAGATTTTTTCCCTTTAAAATATGAAGTTTTACAGAAATGAAATGAAAGATAATAATACTAATAAAAAAAATTCATGGGGGGGGGAGGGGAAATGGTGACTAGGCATTCTGTTGTGGTGACCACACCTAGGTTTAAGGTGCCATTTGGCCATTACCTATGGTTACCAGATTTTTTTCAATGAATCCGGGGATACTATTTTTTTTTTTTTGAAGCTGAGTAGCAACAGGGAGTCAGTAGTGGGGATGGTGAGGCAAAAGACCCTGGACCCAAGCACACATGCATATTGTATAAAGGTGCAAAGCCCTTCTTTCACACCCTGTGAAACATAAATGAGCAGAGTTTTTTAAAAACGGCAACGGTGCGCCACCCACCTGTGACTTCTGAGCCTCCCCCGATATCCTCCCCCCTCCCCCCTTTGTTTTGACTGATTGGGGGAGGCTTGGGAGTCACAGGCGGGCAGCCATTGCCCAGTTTTTAAAAAACTCCGTCCATTTATGTTTCACAGGGTGCGAAAGAAGGGCTTTGCACCTTGCCTGGCAGAGAAACTTGCGCGCCTTGCGTCCCTCCTGGGCAACGGCCACCTACTCACGACTCCCGGACCTCCCCCAATCTGTCAAAACAAAGGGGGAAGGGGGCAGGAGATCTGTACCGCCGGACGTCCCCGGATCCCCTTTGGCAGTGGTGGCGGCAGTGAGCAGTGAGCAGCTCCCGAAGCCAGCCAGAGCCAACTGCGCTACCATGCTGGTTCCGGGCTGCTGAGGCTGCCGCTGCCACGTTTCCCAGGGACAGATTTGCAAATCTGGGGACATTCCGGGGATGGAATTTGTCCAGGGACAGATTTGCAAATCCGGGGACTGTCCCCAGGAACTGGGGACATCTGGTAACCCTTACCCTATATTTCAAGAGTTTCTAACGCTGTTTTGTTGTTAGGCATTGTTTCAGTGTTTAGTAACATGAGATGCTTGCTTGCCTTCCCGATATTAGTGTGAATTCTTCTTGTTTACATGGTGCTCTGCTTTGCACCTGTTCCTGCATTATCTTGGCATGTTCTTACGTCTTATATTTTGTGTGTCGTTGGGAGCCGCTTTGAGGGTGCTTCTGGCGTGGAGAAGCGGTACCCGAATAAACTCCTGAGCAGAAGGATGGAAAAGGCTCCGGCACCTTTTGCGTGCCCTTCAGCGACCCCACAGTGGCAGCTCCTCTTGAATTGGAAGGGGAAAGGAGGAATGCAGCTTCAGTTCCCGAAGCTCGGCACAGGGAAGGAAAGCCCCCCCCCCCCCCGAGCTGCTTGGCAGAGTAGCCACAGCTTCTCCATTCCAGCAGGGATTGCCACGCTGGGCAGTTATCCAGATGGCAAAGCACTGCAGCGATGCCCTTGGCTGCCTGGAAGGTTGAGCTGCCTGGCAGAACCACAGCCTCTTCTGGGGGAGGGACGTTGGCGGCAGCGTTAGAAACTCAGGTATTTAAGCCAGGCGCCAAATGGTTCTTTAAACCAAGGTTACAGTTGCCAAAACAGAAGGTCTGGTTGCCATTTGGGGACAGGTAAAGGTAAAGGGACCCCTGACCATTAGGTCCAGTTGTGGCCGACTCTGGGGTTGCGGCGCTCATCTCGCTTTATTGGCCGAGGGAGCTGGTGTACAGCTTCTGGGTCATGTGGCCAGCATGACTAAGCCGCTTCTGGTGAACCAGAGCAGTGCATGGAAACACTGTTTACCTTCCTGCTGGAGTGGTACCTATTTATCTACTTGCACTTTGACGTGCTTTTGAACTGCTAGGTCGGCAGGAGCAGGTACCGAGCAACGGGAGCTCACCCCGTCGTGGGGATTTGAACCGCCGACCTTCTGATTGGCAAGTCCTAGGCTCTGTGGTTTAACCCACAGCGCCACCCACATCCCATATTTGGGGGCAAGACGGCCCTAAAGTCTTATTTTTCAAACGATGGACTGACTGCGATTGATTCTCCGTTCAACATCTGGCTATTTCGGATGACAATCTTGAGCTAGGTTAAGAGCTTTGAGAACTGAAAAGAAGAAAAGTCACTTGATCCAGGGACAGTCCAGATATATAAAATGGTCTCTTTCTACCTCTTAATGATGACACCCACCATTCATAATGTAGGGATATTCTTCACAACTTTGAGCAGGGCAGTGGGGTGGGGTAACTGAAGACAAGTGACAACAATTAACTAGAATGTTGTTCACTGCACCTGCACAGGCTGCAAGGAAAAAGCGTTTTTGCTTCCTGGAATTCGATCTGATGGTGCAGATAAAATATACCTGATGGAATTCTGCAGGACATGGTCTTGGTGTGGGAAAACAGTCCAGATCCAATAACCCCACCCAGGCATGCATCTCCAGATGGTGGAGACGTCAGGCATCATCCTGGCCCCTGGGCATCTTCACTTGGTCGCAAGGGACTGATCGTCAGGTGCAAAATGCACTCAAAGGGACCCCTGACCATTAGGTCCAGTCGTGGACGACTCTGGGGTTGTGGAGCTCATCTTGCTTTACTGGCCGAGGGAGCCGGCGTACAGTTTCCGGGAGGTCATGTGGCCAGCATGACTAAGCCGCTTCTGGCGAACCAGAGCAGCGCACGGAAACGCTTTTTACCTGCCCGCTGGAGTGGTACCTATTTATTTACTTGCAATTTGGCGTGCTTTTGAACTGCTAGGTTGGCAGGAGCTGGGACCGAGCAACGGGATTTGAACCGCCTACCTTCTGATTGACAAGCCCTAGGCTCTGTGGTTTAACCCACAACTCCACCTGCGTCCCACACAAAATGCGCTTAGCGCCTGGCTAATTTCGAACACTGGTTGACGGGCAGGGAGACGGCCTGTGCCGTTGCACCTCCTGAGAGAACAGGACACTGGACAAGATGAGCCATTGACCTGCCCCATCAGGGCTCCTCATATGTTCTTAGGGAGAGCTGAAATTGCGCAAGCTGTCCTTTCCTTCTGACAACGTGTGGCAGCTTGGATTCCTTCAGTCGCACATTCCCTCACACCTCCATGAAGCTCTCCAAAAATGGAACTTTTGTGGGGGCTTTGGAGCTGCTATTTTTGTCCTTCTCTACAGTTTGTTGATATAGCAGGCTTCAGGGTGTGTGTGTGTGTGTGTGTGTGTGTGTGTGTGTGTGTGTGTAGTGCTTTTCGCAGACGGGTATTCACATTTATTTATTTTTTGTTTCTGTTTAATTGAGGAACTCAGTAGTTTCTCCAACTTTCCTGTCTTTGGGGAATCCCTTCCAACCGGATTTGTCTACAGAGGGGACACTGAGCATATGCTAGTCCTGAGGCGGAGGAATCTGGGATGTATTTTGTGATATACATGTGCAGTACACATAGGGGCTCTCTTGGGGTACTATGATCTCCCCAAAATATCATAACATTGGAGCAGGACTGCCTGACAGCAGTCCCCCCCCCCACCTTGTTGCACACCTGACTGTTCTCCAAGCAAAAGGTTGGTGGTTTGAGTCCACCCAGGGATAGCTGTGGGCAGGATTCCTGCATTACATTGGGGTTGGACTGGATGACCCTCGGGGTCCCTTGCAGCTCTATAATCCTATGATTTATATCCTGCTTTTTCCTCCAAGGAGCTAAAGGCGGGTGTACATGGTTCTCCTCCTTCCTCATTTAATCTTCACGGCATCCCTTGGAGCCTGGGAGACCAGGGTTCAAATCCCCACTCAGCCAGGAATCTAGCTGGTGATCTTGGGACAGTCCCTGCCTCTCAGCCTAGCCCACCTCGCAGGGTTGTGTGGAGGTGAAATGAGGGAGGGGATAGCCATGTATTGCCACCCTGTGCTCCTTGGAGGAAAAGGTGGGATACTAATACAATCAATAAACAAGAAAATAAGTAACACAGTGATGCTGCCCTGACAGAAGATATCAAATTCAATCCTAGGAACAGAGGAGAGTGTCATTCTGGGCACATTTCAGAGCAAATTAACATAGACTGCATTCACACAGCTGTCTGTTTCTCTGACATTTCCCTTACTGTTAACTTCCACATTTATATTATATTTATATTATATTATATTATATTATATTATATTATATTATATTATAATTATATACCATTGCTAACAACCCAAAAGTGCAGTAGCAAGATATTGTATCATAAAGAAGGCTGATCACCGAAGAATTGAGGCTTTTGAATTATGGTGCTGGAGGAGACTCTTGAGAGTCCCATGGACTGCAAGAAGATCACACCTATCCATTCTTAAGGAAATCAGCCCTGAGTGCTCACTAGAAGGACAGATCGTGAAGCTGAGGCTCCAATACTTTGGCCACCTCATGAGAAGAGAAGACTCCCTAGAAAAGACCCTGATGTTGGGAAAGATGGAGGGCACAAGGAGAAGGGGACGACAGAGGACGAGATGGTTGGACAGTGTTCTCGAAGCTACGAACATGAGTTTGACCAAACTGCGGGAGGCAGTGGAAGACAGACGTGCCTGGCGTGCTCTGGTCCATGGGGTCACGAAGAGTCGGACAGGACTAACGACTAAACAACAACAGCAACAACAACCAAGGTCCACATGTTCTTAGAACACAAATGACAAGTACAGATTTTCCCCAAGGTTTTCCATTGCTGGGCTGTTGAAATCCTAGCTGCCCCTGAAACCCAGGTCAAAGGTTCTTCAGCAGTATTGCCAGTCCACACATTCAGTAATACGGCAATCGTGGGGAGGCCTGAACAGGCGATTGAATTATTTTAGATATTTATTTAAATTGGGGCTCCTGGAAAAGTTTAGCGCTTGTGTCGGTGTTAATTGCTTCCAGAAAAAAGAAAATCTGTCTGCAGACCCATTAGCTCAGAAAATTGCGGGAGCAAAGTGATAAAATTTGGGGCGGTTTGCAAATCTTTCCTGCTGTCTCCATGGAAGAATCATGGGGGGTGGGGAACAGAAGCAGGCATGTATAGAAAGGGTGGGAGGAGTCACGATGTTGTCCAGTTGTGTTTGTCGTTGTGTCCCCCCCCCCCCAACGGTGTGAATGAAATTTTGCACAACATCCTGGCGCAGAGGTGGTTGTGTAATGCAACAGGTACTGCAGTGTGGAAGGAACATTAGAAGACGGGACAGAAGAAAATATGGTGTGGGAATATGTGTCTGGTACAGGGAGATTCCCAGCTGGTTCAGGTGATTGATTGAAACACAGCAATAATTGTTGTGTGCGTTTGAGGGAGAGGGGAGTGTGTTTGTGAGAGAGGGAAGGGGTGTGGGTGAGCAAGAGAGAGGGTGGGGTGTGTACATGAGTGAGAAAGAAAGAAAGAAAGAAAGAAAGAAAGAAAGAAAGAAAGGCATTTTTTGGCAGAGCTCGCTGCCCCCTCTCAGGTGGGCGCCATTGCCATTCTAAGAGAACAAGAGAAAAGTTCATGATGAGTTCCAGCATCTCTTTTTTTTTATAGAAACATGGCGCTGGAGGGGAGTTTGTGTGTGTGTGTGTGTGTGTGTGTGTGTGAGAGAGAGAGAGAGAGAGAGAGAAGTTTGAATTTTAATGCAGGCTTAAATCCTTTCCTGAGCAGCTGCCTGATGTGAAGGTTCCTTTCTGCCTCCTAGCAACAAGTTGTTCTCTTTTGAAGGAGAAAAGGGACATCAAGCAAGCCGTTTGTTTTCCAGCAATTCTTTTTAAAAAGCTCTGGCAGGCCCCTTGATTTCCTCTGTGGGGAATGGTGTGTGTGTGTGTGTTTGCACGTGACTTTCCCCCAAAGGATTGGTGGTGGTGGGGGGAATCCCTCCTTTCCCCAACAGGGAGTCCCAATGCCCTCAGCCTGATGCCTCAGGAAGGGGGATCTCATCCAGGAATGGCGGGTTCCCCTGCTGGAATGTGATGCTTTTTCGTTTGGGACAGACAGTTATTGTTGGAGGTCCAAGAGGGACCCACTGAATCTCTTTTTTAAAAAAAGGTTAGGAGTCGATGTGTGAGGATGGATTGCTAAGGACAGAACTGTAGAATTGGAAGGGACCCCAAGGCTCTTCTCGTCCAATCCCTTGCAGTGCCAGGAATCACAGCTAACAAATCTCTCACAGATGGCCGTACGACCTCTGTTTGAAAGCCTCCAAGGAAGGAGAGCTCACCACCTTCTGAGGGAGTCAGTTCCACTGTTGAACACCTCTTACCATCAGAAAGTTCTTCCTAATTTTTAGTCAGAACATCTTCAGAAATTGGAAGTTGGCTATCATATCTCTCAGTAGTCTCTTCCCCAGATCAAACACACCCAACTCCTTCAACCGTTCCTCATCAGGCTTGGTTTCCATACCCTTGACCATCTTGGTAGGCCTCCTCTGCCCACATTCCAGCTTGTCAATATCCTTCTTAAATTGTGGTGCCCAGAAATGGACACAGAACACCAAGTGTGTTTTGACCAAGGCAGAATAGAGTGGGACTATTACGTCTCTTGACCCGGACACTATATTTTTATAGGTAAAGTAAAGGGACCTCTGTCCATTAGGTCCAGTCGTGGCTGACTCTGGGGTTGCGGCGCTCATTTCACTTTATTGGCCGAGGGAGCCGGCATACAGCTTCCGGGTCATGTGGCCAGCATGACTAAGCCGCTTCTGGCAAACCAGAGCAGTACACAGAAACGCCGTTTACCTTCCCGCCGGAGCAGTACCTATTTATCTACTTGCACTTTGACGTGCTTTCGAACTGCTAGGTTGGCAGGAGCAGGGACCGAGCAACGGGAGCTCGAACCGCCAGCCTTCTGATCGGCAAGTCCTAGGCTCTGTGGTTTAACCCACAGTGCCATCTGCGTCCCTCCTATATTTTTAGAATGCCTAGAATAGCATTAGCTTCCCATCCACTCAGTGACTGGATTCAGTTGCAAGGTGGAGGACCAGGGAAGTTGGTGCAAGACAGAGGTTGTTGTTGCTTTTTGTTTGTTTGTTTTAGGGGGCTATGCAAACCAAGCTCGGGCCTTGAACCGCTTTGCCTTCAACTTGTCACAATAGCCCTGTTAGCATCTCCTCTCTTGAAAGGCCAGTTCTGCCTCCCAGGATTATAGTTCTGACACCTGAAATAGGATTAGATGAGCACACAGTCAGGGGGGCACCACCCCTCCCTGTGCGGCTGCATCAGAAGATGAATGGTTGGGGGGGATGCTTTGGCTCTTGGAATGTTTACATGGCATAACTCGATTTCGGTGTTGGTAATCGCATCACCCAAAAAAAGCATGAAATTGGAAAGATGGCGGGGGGGGGGGAGCTATTACAAAGCGCCTACTTCTCCCCCTGCCTCGGTTGCCACGCGAGCTGATATGTGGCGGAAATATCAAATCCTTTAGCGGTGACGGGTGTCGGAGAAAATCATTTGCTTCTATGATCTGGGCTTGGTAGTTGGAGCCGAGTCCGCTGCGATCTGTCAAGGGTGGAAATGCAGCTAGTTCTGGGGAGGAGCATAGCAGGGCGGGGGGAAGTCCATATGAAATACACACAAGGCACGGTTTTAGAGTTGGAAGGGGACCCTAGAGACCATCCATCAGTTCTCCCCACTTGCTACTGAACTGGGTTCAAGATTCTTGCATTGATTTACAAAGCCCTGAACAACTTAGGCCCAGGGATCGCCTGAACCCTTCTTTCCTTGCTTGATCCCTGAGATCTGCTGGCTGTTACTCGAGTTGGTGAGGCTCGCTTGACAGCAGCAAGGAATCGAGCCTTCAATGTCATGGGCCCGGTCCTGTGGAACATTCTCCCACTGGAGATTCAGTGGGCGCTTTCTAGGCCAACCTTTGAATGCCTGCTGAAAACTTTCCTGTTCCTCCAGGCCCACTGCAACCTTCCCCAGTGCTTCTATTATGGGATAACTTTAGCATCCTCGGAAATCAAAGGTTTTGTGTTTCCTTGGTAGGAAATATATACAGCCGTACCTTGGTTTTGGAACAGCTTAGTTCTCGAACGTTTTGGCTCCCGAATGCTGCAAACCCGGAAGGGACTGTTCTGGTTTGTGAACTATTTTTGGAAGCTGAACGTCTGACGGGGCTTTTGCAGCTTCCAATTGGCTACAGGAGCTTCCTGCGGCCAATCAGAAGCTTTGCTTTGGTTTCTGGACGTTTTGGAAGTCGGAACAGAGTTCTGGAATGAATTCCATTCAACTTCCAAGTTATGACTGCACTTTTTTTGTGCATTTCAGCAGTTTTTATTAAGAACACGTGGTTCCACAGTGGTTAATGGTTAACGGGAGTCATTCGGTCCCCTCGATCTTTTCGCTTGCCCCTTTCTGAACCTTTCCCCAGCTCTGCAATATCTTTTTTTGAGACCAGGCCACCAAAGAGGCAGAAATGAGAGGGCCAGCCTTGTGGGCTGTGCTGAGCCGCCCCGCACTTGACTTTGTAAAGAAATTGAAGCGTTGCGAGGTGTGTTTGCCGATGCTTTGAGTTAACTGTTCCCAAGGCAATCCTCACGGCATTCCCCTCCTGGAGAGAGAGAGAGCGAGCCTCTTTCTGGCTTTCTCTTCTGCACTCCAAATGAGAGGATCTGAAGACGGTTTGCTGAGACAACGCTCCTTTTCTCCGGAGGAGACGGCATTTGGGCCTCGCCTGCTTCTTTTTCAAGTCCCCAGTGCCAGCGCAAGGCTGTCTCTTTGTCGGCGGGGCATTTGATCTGGGGCCTCGTTAGCGGAGCTTCCTTGGGTCGACTTGGGTGTTACCGCTTCCAGCAGGAGTCATGTCTCTCTCAGGAGATCTGAGGACAGGGAGGAGGAGAAGGGTGTTCTTGGCGCTGGATGTAGGATGGATGGGAAGCTGGCTCCAAGAAACTCTTTGCCGCTTTGGGTGGGAAATCCCGCTGGCATCCCCTCTCATTAATGAGAGCTGGCCAATAGGAACATAGGAAGCTGCCTTATATCGAGTCAGACCACTGGCCCATTGAACCCACTATCACCTACACTGACTGGCAGTGGTTTGCCAGGATTTCAGGCAGGAATCTGTCTTAGTGTTAGAAACTCAGATACAGTGGTACCTCAGGTTACATACGCTTCAGGTTGCATACGCTTCAGATTACAGACTCCACTAACCCAGAAATAGTACCTCGGGTTAAGAACTTTGCTTCAGGATGAGAACAGAAATAGCGCGGTGGCAGTGGGAGGCCCCATAACCTAAAGTGGTACCTCAGGTTAAGAACAGTTTCTGGTTAAGAACGGACCTCCAGAACAAATTAAGTTCTTAACCAGAGGTACCACTGTATAAGCTAATCGCCAAACTAGGTTACGGTTACCTTAAACTAGGTTACGGTCGCCAGAATGTCTAGGCGCCATTTTTTTAATAGTAAAATTTATTATTATTATTAATAATAGTAATTTCTATACTGCTTTGTATTTTAAAAGAAAAATTCTCAAAGTGGTTCACAGCACATTAAATAAAACGATCCAGAATAAAACAAATTCAAGCTTCAAGGAAAATATTTCAGATCCTTCTCTAACTGACATTTCGCTTCCCCCCATATTTCTTTGCCTACTTAATTTATAGAGCTGTTCCATAGCAGAAGTACTCCTGGATTGCTTATTCTGGGTGTCTCCTGATGCATTGTTTTGTGAGAGAGATGCGCTGCAACAACAAAAAACAAACAAACTGGGAAGCAGCCCCTGCAGTTGAGGAACCACAGTGAGAGAATCCCTGGCAGATGGGCACCCAGCCTCTGCTCGGAGGCCTCCCACGAAGGAGAGTATACCCTGCCTCTTCCTCTCTTTTGCTTAGCTGGTGGGCTTCCTCTCTGACCAAAGCGTATTTCTCTGCCAGCTCAGGGGGTTGGCAAAGCGCATCCGGGGAGGTGGTATCGCTGTTCTTGCTGCTGTGAAACTGCTATCGCCCCCCAGGCTCCGCTGTGCCAGCACTGTTCTGGGTTGGCATTCCGGCAGCCAGCAATCCTGGGGAACTGCAGAGGATCCAGCCTCATTCATCCTTCTTCGTAGTCTGGAGTGCGCAGGGGTCTCCGAGGCCGGCTAGCACTTCGGGCGAAGGGAGGCTCATCTCTCTAAGTCTCTATTGTTTGTTTTTCTGTTTTGAACGGAAAGGGCATCAACCTGTTTGTCTCTTTCTGCCTCCTCATGGGGCTTTTCTATTCCCCGATTTCCCAGCTAGCACATCATCTCATTTACCAGCCAATTCGGTTTAAAGAGAG
The DNA here is from genome assembly GCF_964188315.1 of Podarcis muralis. Taxonomy (NCBI): domain Eukaryota; kingdom Metazoa; phylum Chordata; class Lepidosauria; order Squamata; family Lacertidae; genus Podarcis; species Podarcis muralis. Next base: position 31,077,532 of record NC_135669.1, read on the forward strand.
CCCAGACTCTCCTTTGATTTCTATAAAAAAAGTGCCTCTCTCTCTCGCACTCCCTCCCCTGCCCTTGAAATGATTTGTGTAAATTGCCCTGAGTAGCCGGGAAATAAAAGCCTTGCTGGTGAATGGTATTTATATTTATATATACGTATATATTTTTGCAGGAGTTTTTATTTTATTTTAATGCACCATCTCTTTTTTTCTCCCCACCCACTTTGACGTTCTTAGTAATTTGTAATAAAAGAGGCTTTCCTGAGAATGGGCAGGGCCCTGAAGCGTGATATGTAATATGTGTGTGAATCTCAGCAAAACTGCCGTGGTGATTTTCTGTTTATATTTTTATTAATATCCTGCCTTTCCTCCAGACTGGGACTCAAGGTGACTCACAAATTAAAACAACAGAGATAATATACAAAAGGCTAAAAGACATATTAAAGATAATTGCTATAAAGTAATTAAGCTCTAACAGAATTACAACAACAAAACCCCCCCAAATCTGTTAAAATACAGATGGTGAGAGTAGCACAGCGCTACTTAAAAGCCCTTTCCATTAAAACAAAACAAAACAGTCAGTTCCCAAAAGCCTGTTAGAAGAAGCGGAAGGACAGCAAGGAGGGAGCCAGTCTGGCTACTCTAGGGAGGGAGTTGCAAAGCCTGGGAGCAGCCGCCGAGAAGGCCCTGCCCCGTGTCCCTGCCAAGCAGGCCTGTGAGGGGGGCAGGACTGAGAGAAGCTCCTCCCCTGAGAGCCCAGACAGGTTTGTGTGGCAGATAGCCTGGTCCAAAGCTATATAGGGCTTTGCAGGTCATAACCAGCACTTGGAGTTGTGCCTGGAAAGAGACTTGTAGCTAGTGGTGCTGTTATCGCAAGGGAGCGGAGGCTCCAGCTTCCAAGGGGGAGTGCGGGACCAACGTCGTATGCGTGACATCATGTCGTTGGGAGGAGCTAGAGGTGGAGTCACATGAGGCGGCTGTGCAGCCTCAATGGCTGTCGGCTCCTCCTCCTCTTAGCACCACCCCGGGCAGGAGGCTGCTTTGACCCTCCTTCCCCCACCCCAGAAATATTCAGGCCCCCCAAAAAGTCTCGGCCCCCAGGAACTGGTGTCTCTGCAAGTGAGTCATGTGCTTCCTATAACCAGCGGGTGTTGACCTATAAAGCCTTACATGGCTCAGGACTTCAATACCTTAAGGACTGCCTTTCCCCAGGCGAACTGCCTCACCTGGACCCTGCACTTGTCACCTGAAGCCCTTCTCTGTGTTTCCCCTCCTCGAGAGGTTCGGAGGGTGAGAGCAGGAATTTTCTGTGGTTGCTCCACTGCTGTGGAATGCTCTCCCCATAGATGCTCGCCTGGTGCCATCATTACAAGTCTTTAGGTGCCTGGCAAAAATATTCCTCTTTTCCCTTTGGCCATTAAATAATCTATGACCTGTTAAAGCTGGGGGGGGCAGGGGACTGTCATTATGATTATTTTATTATTATGCTGTCTTTTATTACGTATTATTGGGATGCGGGGGGCGCTGTAGGTTAAACCACAGAGCCTAGGACTTGCCGATCAGAAGGTCGGCGGTTCGAATCCCCACGACGGGGTGAGCTCCTGTTGTTTGGTCCCTGCTCCTGCCAACCTAGCAGTTCGAAAGCACGTCAAAGGGCAAGTAGATAAATAGGTACCGCTCCGGCGGGAAGGTAAAAGACGTTTCCGTGAGCTGCTCTGGTTTGCCAGAAGCAGTTTAGTCATGCTGGTCACATGACCCAGAAGCTGTACGCCGACTCCCTGGGCCAATAAAGCGAGATGAGCGCCGCAACCCCAGAGTCGGCCATGACTGGACCTAATGGTCAGGGGTCCCTTTACGTTTTTATTATGTATTATTCATGTCTATTAGCCACAGTGGTTATGCTCTGCTTCCACAGTTGGAGGCAGCAATGCCTATGAATACCAGTTGTTGGAAACCACAAGAGGTGACGATGCTCTTGTGCTCAGGTCTTGCTTGTGGGCATCTGGGTGGCCACTGTGAGTACAGGATGCTGGCTCAACGAGGCCGTTGGCCTGATCCACTTGGCCTTTACGTTCTTAAGATCACAGGTTCAATCCCCAGCCAGAGAGAGAACAACCCCCTGCTTCTAACATAGAATGTGGTCTACAGAAATTTGGGAAAAGGGGAGTCTCTTTTCATGCAGAAGGTTCCAGGTTCAATCCCTGCAGCTTCTGCAAGTAGATCTGGGAATCTCCCCTTTCAGAAACCCCCGATAGCTGCTGCCGGTCAGCATAGACAATATGGAGCTGGGTGGATCAAAGGTCCAATTCAGTATAAAGCAGATCCCTGCACTCCAGTTTCAAAAGTGCCATATTTTAAACACCAAATGAGGTTTCTCTTCCCTCTTGGCTATTGCTCACCTGCTCAGAAGCTGTGAAGTCGAGGTAATTGGTGAACCCGCTCCAGGAAGTCACCTCTTCCCTTTCCCTGCCAGAGTTCACCAGTGGGGGTTGGAGGTGTCACGGGACACAATACACCCCCCCAAGCCCTCCCCCAGCTCTGAGTCATCTGGAATTCAGAGGCACCGGTTCTCCTCTATGCCAGGGTGGAAGGTAATTATTACATTTGTAACAATTATTCACTTAATTGAGTTCCAATTAAAGAGGAGTTTTTCTGCACGTCAAAGGGAGCTCTTTGCCTTGTTGTCCCTTTTATCTAATTTGTCACTGTAATTTGCTCTTTCTTGTTTAAAGGGCATCTCAGAGTGCCTTGGAAGGGTCCCAGGGCTGGTTCTTTTTATCCCTTTCTGGAGGCAGCCTGCCCTTGAAGCTGGGTGAGGTGTGCCAGGTCTATCCAATACCGTTACAAAAATAGGAGCTGTCTTATGCTCAGTCAGGGCATTGGTCCATTATTCTCAGTATTGTCTGCACTGACTGGCAGAGGCTGCCTGGGATTTCTGGCAGGAGTCTCTCTCAGCCCTACCCGGAGAGGCCGGGGATTGAACCAGGGACCTTCTTCATGCAAGGCAGATGCCCTACCCACTGAGCTATGGGCCTTCCCATTAGGTTGCAGCCACATTTGGAACACTATATACAGTTCTGGTTTCCTCCCTTCAAAATGGATGTTGAGTTGGAAAAGGTTTCAAAAAGGGAAAGCAAAATGAGCAAGGCGATGGAGCAACACCCTTATGAAGAAAGGTTTCAACGTTTGGGACTTAGGTTGTTTAGAGAAAAAGAGAGTAAGAATCAACCGGATAGGAGTGAAATTATGCGCGGCATGGAGAAAGCAAATAGAGAAATTTCCCCCCCTACCTCTCTCTCAGAACACTAGAACCTAGTGAAGCTGAATGTAGGAAGATTCAGAATAGAGAAAAAGGAAGTCCTTCTTTACATAGTGCACTGTTAAACTGTGGAACTCCTGCCCACAGGACGCGGTGATGGGCATCAGTCTAGAAAGCTTTACAAGAGGGGCTGTGCAAATCTATGTAAGAGAGAGATACTGGTGACTACTGGCCATGATTGCTATGCCTTTCCTCCTTCACTGAAGGCATTAATGCTTCTGAATGCTGAAAACTGCAGGAGGGAGAGTGTTTTCGCACTCGCATCCTGTGTGAGGGGCATCGTTTTCCTGCATTGCAGGGGGCTGGACTAGAAGCCCCTTGGGGTCTCTTCCAACTCTAGAATTCCACGATCTGCTTGGCCACTGTGAGATTAGGATGCTGATCCAAAAGGTTCTTCTTACGTTTTTTAAGTTCTTTTGCCAAATGACATTTCAAACTGGATTTCCAGCTGTGGAAATCCCCAGGGCTCCCTCCATTCCCCCAAGGAGTTTCTGGAGCAGACGTGAAGACATTTCTGCAGCTTGCGGAACACGGCCTTTCCCCCCGGGTGCAGGATGCAGCCTTTTTCCCCTTTCCTTTTGCTAGGCCAGTTCAGAGCGGCCTGTTTCGCACGCAGAGGCGCCTGACACTCCCTTGGGGGGTTTCCTCTGATGTAAGGGCCTCGGCAGATCACAGCCGGAGGGTGGCTGTCAGCAGGAATCGGCCACTCTGGGGCAGGTGGAGCATTGGCCTGACTCGACGCCAGTGTGCGGCCCACCCCTCTCCCCCTTAGACCCCTCTTGCCTCTTGAGCGCCCTGAGCCGACCCAGCAGCCTTGGGGGAGGTGTGCGGCTGCAGACTCCTCGAGGCCTTGAGAGCTCATCCCATCAGACCGGATCAGGCCGTTCGTATTGGCTGCTCGGTCGGCTGCGAGTGATGTGTCCCCTGAGGGTCCCCGGGCAGGAGCAGTGGCCTTATCACAGGGCAGGGAGGTCTCTGGTCTTGGCAGCCGAGAGAGACTTCTCTCCCTCAGACGTGCTTTCCTGCGACATGGCTGGTTCGGAAGGGATTGACCTCTTCGTAGAATTGTGGAGTTGGAAAGGACCCTGAGGGCCATCCGTCCGGCCCTCGGCAATGCAGGGATCACAGCTGAAGATTCTCTGGCAGATGGCCACTCAACATTCAACTCCAATGAAGGGGAGCCCACCACCTTCCAAGGGAGTCCATTCCGCTGTCAAACAGCTCTAATAATAATAATAATAATAATAATAATAATAATAATAATAATAATTTTATATCCTGCCCTCCCCAGCCAAGACCGGGCCCAGGGTGGCTAACAACCAATATAAAAACAAATTGGTTGAAATACAACTTAAAAAACAAGATTAAAATACAGAATTAAAACATTAGAACATTTGGAGAAACATACGAAGTGTTACAAAGTAGAAAAAGATAGAGATATTGGTTATGAGTTCGAAATGTAATAGGGAAGATAAGAAATGCATGTTGAGAGATTAGATTGGAAAATTTTCAGACAGGATTGATGGAAGTCAAAATATTGAATAAGATGTAAAAGTATGTTTAATTACTGTTGAAAATGATATGTTTAAAAAAAACTAATAAAAATTATATTAAAAAATTTAAAACATTAAAACATTTAAATGTTAAAATGCAGCCTCAATTCAATGGAAACTCAAATCAAAAACGTTTTTTGGGGGATGAAGACATCAAGTCTTCACCAAGGCTAACTATCCAGGCTGGTCCTACATGGGCCAGAAAAAAAGCCAGGGAAGTCCCCATATAGGAGTTCCATCACAGGAGGAGAAAGGAAAAAAAGAAAGAGGGGGAAGGAATCAAATTGATTCCAAGCCAAAGGCCAGGCGGAACAACTCTGTCTTACAGGCCCTGTGGAAAGAAATCAGATCCTGCAGGGCCCTGGTCTCATGAGGCAGAGCGTCCCACCAGGCTGGAGCCAGTGTTGAAACGGCCCTGGCTCTGGCTGAAGCCAATCTAACTTCCTTAGAGAGTTCTTCCTTGATGTTTAGTTGAAATCTCCTTTCTCATCATTTGAAGTTCAGGTCCTCCCCTCCAGAGCAGCAGAGTTGCATCTTCCATGTGACAGCCCTTCAGGTATTTGAAGATGGCTGTCATATATCACTTCTTCTCTTCCCCAGGCTAAAGATACCCAACTCCCTAGACTGTTCCTCAGAAGGCATTGTGTCCAGACCTTTTATCATCTCAGCCATCCTCTTCTGCACTACATTCTGTGCCAAGGAAAAGACCAACCGTGGGCCAAAAGCGAGCAGCCTGTGTTTATTTATTTATTTCCGAAAATGTTTACACCACTTAATTGAACCCCCCCCCCACCATTCAAAACAGTTTACAAAGAGAATAAAACAATCAAGTTACCAGTAGAAACCACTCTTCCAAACATTCAAAAGATAAAATCAGCAATCAAATAAAAAGTAGTTAAAACACACATCAACATTCTGCATGGTTTGGTAGACTTGCCTAAACTAAAATGTTTTTAAAAAGGTAAAGGGACCCCTGACCATTAGGTCCAGTCGTGACCGACTCTGGGGTTGCGGCGTTCATCTCGCTTTATTGGCCAAGGGAGCCGGCGTATAGCATGACTAAGCCGCTTCTGGCGAACCAGAGCAGCACACGGAAACGCCGTTTACCTTCCCGCCGGAGCGGTACCTATTTATCTACTTGCACTTTGATGTGCTTTCGAACTGCTAGGTTGGCAGGAGCAGGGACCAAGCAACGGGAGCTCACCCTGTCGCGGGGATTTGAACCGCCGACCTTCTGATCGGCAAGTCCTAGGCTCTGTGATTTAACCTACAGCGCCACCCGTGTCCCAAAATGTTTTTAGTAGGTGCCTAAAAGAGTATGGCTGACATGCCTGCCTGGTGTCAATAGGCAGGGAGTTCCAGAGTGTAGGCGTTGCCACGCTAAAAGACCATTTTCTTGCAGATGTGGAACAGGTACGATGTAGCACCTGGAACAGTGCCAGTTCCTCAAGTGGTTGAGTGGGAGATACGGGTAAGGTGACCTTGCAGACATTCATTGGGCTCCCACTAGTCCTGGAAGAGAGGGGTGAGGGAGTTCAGGTTTGCAGCCCAAATGTAGCCCTCCAGGCCTCTCTATGTGGTCCCTGAGGCTCTACCTAAGCCACCCCCCACCCCAGGCCACACCCCTCACCATCACTGCTTCATACCCTCCTTGCTTGTTTTTGCCTGGCTGGGATGTGTCCTCGAACCCTCATCTTGTCTCTTTGATTTCCTGAATGATGGATAGAGAGATGCGTGTAGAAACTGGCCTATTCCTACAAAGGGAAAAGCTTCCACATTTGCCTCTGGTTCTTCCAGTGTCCAGACCAGGGTTTCCCATACTTAGGTCTCCAGCTACTGCTGGACTACAACTCCCATCATCCCTAGCTAGCAAGACCTGTGGTAAGGGATGTTGGGGATTGTAGTCCGGAAACAGCTGGAGAACCAAGTTTGGGAAACCCTGGGCTAGACCAACGCAGTACCTTCCAGGTGTTGCTGGAATGCAACTAATTTTGGTCCAGCAGCCTGCTTCTTCTGAAAGAAAGGTGACCTTTATAATGTGTTTCTGCTACATACATAAGGCTCTGAGTCTCCTTTGTGCTTTGTCTTAACAGTTTTTAATTACTGACTATTTAAAAAATAAAGCCAAGAAACATGTTTTTACACACCTGTAAGCTGCTCTTGGATTTTGATAGGAGAGGAAAAGTTGAATTAAGCTTGGTTGAATCTTGGAAAGCTGTGTGTGTGTACTTCGTAGTGGTTCTGACTGAGAAAAAGTAATCTGAAACCTGTGGAAAATAGCTGGATTTTGTGACTCTATGAAATGGTGTGCATTTGATGTTATAGCGGTGGGTATTTTTTTTTGTATTTAGCTGAATTTGTTCTGCATTTACTCTCGTTCTACATTCTCTTCTGTCACTCTTTCTGTGTGGCTTGGCCCCCCATGGAGAGCAGCAAGTGATTTATGTAAGCCGTCCTGGGAACTTTTTCCGCTGAAAAGCGGTGTGGAAACCTTTGAATGGATGAATGAAATAACAGAGGACCTTGACACCCTGCTGTCTAATCACAACAAATCCCATTCAGATCTCTGGCTTCTGAAATCTCAGCTGGGGGTTGCCCCGTGATCCTAGCAAGCCCCTCCCATATCCTGAGCCATGCTAGCCATTGGCTAGATTTCAGCATGGTCACGGAATGTTCACAGACATCAAACGCTCGAATCCTGCTTGCTGGTTTCCCATTAGGGCATCTGGTTGACCCCTGTGAGAACAGAATGCTGCACCAGATGGGCCTGATCCAGCAAGCTCTTATGTTCTTATACAGGGTCAGACCATCGGGGGTCTTTCTAGCTCAGTATTGCCTTCCCTGACTAGCAGTGACCACCCTGGGGTTCAGGAAGGAGGTACAGTGCTACCTCGGGTTACATACGCTTCAGGTTACAGACTCCGCTAACCCAGAAATAGTACCCCGGGTTAAGAACTTTGCTTCAGGATGAGAACAGAAATTGTGCTCTGGTGGCGCGGCAGCAGCGGGAGGCCCTATTAGCTAAAGTGGTGCTTCAGGTTAAGAACGGACCTCCGGAACGAATTAAGTTCTTAGCCCGAGGTACCACTGTATGGTTATTTTAAATTTATGTTTTTATTATGACTTTTTTATATTGGATCTGATTGTTATAAGGTGTGTGGTCTTTGCTGTATATTTTGCCCCCCACGCCAGCTTTTAAACCAATATAGCAATATAGAAAGTTGTATACAAATTAAAAGGGGGAAAAAGGGAAAATGAAATTTTCCAACCAGAGCTGCAGGGGATCGAACCTGCGACCCCCTGAATGAAATGCAAGAGCTTTACCACTAAGCTATGGCTCTTCCTGTATTAGTAACCCAGGAAATTCATTTTTGTTGAGTCAGACCTTTGACCCATTAGCTCAGTATTGTCTACAAGGACTGGCAGCAGATGTGCAGGGTTTCAGACGGGACACTCCCAACCATACCATAGACACCAGGGATTGCAACCTGAACTGCTTGCATGGTCCGACTCTGTGTGAGGCACCTTCCTATGCTCCTTTGCCCCCGCAGCACCTGCCACCACAAAAGGCATGCCCACCCCTGGCAAAGTCCATCATTCATGCCACGTGACACCGGGCCCTGAAGACTCCTTGCCTCCCCCAATCTCCTTCCTGGTGTAACGAAGAGGCTTTTCTGATGTTTGGGGCAGCGACAGAGGCGCCTCTTGAACTCGCTCCAGGGGGAACGCTTGTCTTGGGGCCTTAGAAGGGAGCAGGAGATGACATGGGTTGAAAGGAATCCCCCAGACGCTCTTCTCGATAATCAGAGGTGTTTGTTCATGTCCGAACCACTCTCTTTCTTTCCTCCTCTCCTCGAGATCCTCTTAGCTGACGTCAGTGCAGAGGCAGAACCTAGCACTGGCGAGGTAAGTTTGGCTAGGAACTGTCTTATACCGAGTCCGTGGATCTCAGTGTTTTCTACACTGGCTGGCAGGGTCTAAGGCAGGGGCCCTACCTGCAAACACAGTGGATTGGGGCCTTCTACATGCCCAGCAGATGTTCTGCCGCTGAACTGAGGCCCTTCCTCGGCCATGTGCTTAGGAACATAGGAAGGCAGAGTCCATCTAGATCAGTGCTGCCGACTCTGACCGGCAGTACCCTCTGGGATTTCAGGCATGGCTCTCTTCCAGTCCTGTCCAAAGACACCAGGGAGTGACATGGAGACCTCTGCATGCAAAGCAGAGCCTCTGCTACTGAGCGACACCCCTTTGCTCTGCTCAGTGAAGCCGCTGGTCCATCCAGCTCAGTATTGCCCACACTGACTGGCAGCATCTCTCCAGGATTTCAGGCATGGTCCTGTCCTGTCTGGAGATGCCAGAGCAGGCTTGCTCAAACTCTGCCCTCCAGATGTTTTGGGCCTACAACTCCCATGATCCCTAGCTAGCAGGACCAGTGGTCAGGGATGTTGGGAATTGTAGTCTCAAAACATCTGGAGGGCTGAGTTTGAGGAAGCCTGTGCCAGAGAGTCAACCTGAGACCTTCAGCCTTCAAAGGAGGTGCTGTAGCGCAGCATATTCCTTTGCAGATGGAATATGCTTCCTGGGCAGGGGAAACTCACATAGGGGAAAAAATACCACATTTTTGCCTTGTTTTCCCTCTTGGGAATTCAGTCGTCAATACCCACTTCTGTGTTGTCTATGTGTTCTGCATAGTGTGATTGTCGGGTATGAACAAATCTGTCAATTTCTCTCAGTTTCTCTATTTATTTATTTTTCTAATCCGAAGTTCAGTTCAGTACATTTCCACATCACTTCGTGATTAAAACAACAACAACAACAACAACAGATAAAAGATGCTTATGAAGTTTCGTTAGCATCTGAGGGTCTGGACCACTGCTGGGTTCAGGAGTCACAACAGTGTGGGGGTTGTAGTTTAATTTCTTTAGCCACCCAGAGAAGATATGTTGCAGCTGATCATATCTCAGCTCACAAGTGGACTCATCTAGGAAGAGGGAGTTTGTCAGCGATGTCAGTCGGAAAGGAACCTGCCCCTCCGTCCTGCAGGCCAGAAGTGGCTCACAGCTGGATTTTGTCCTGTCCTCTGGGTCCCTTCCCTCTGCCCAGTTGTTCAGTGGGCAGCAGGTGAGAGAGGAAAGGCTCTGACACTGAGCAAAGGGTGTCACTGCAGCTCCCGTCCTCTACAGGAAGATCTGCTGCAAGAATTTCCAAGCAGAGGGGAGAATATATTGGAAGAGAGGTAGACTCTAGCTCAGAGGTAGGCAACCTAAGGCCCGGGGGCCGGATCCGGCCCAATCGCCTTCTCAATCTGGCCCATGGATGGTCCGGGAATCAGTGTGTTTTTACATGAGTAGAATGTGTCCTTTTATTTAAAATGCATCTCTGGGTTATTTTTAATAATAAAAATAATAAATTTTTATTTATACCCCGCCCTCCCCAGCCAAGACCGGGCTCAGGGCCGCTAACAACCAATAATAAAAACAAGTTGATTAAAATACAATTTAAAAGATTAATACACAACATTAAAACAATTAGGGAGCAATCTCTTCATAGGAGCAGACAGGAAAAAGAAAGAGGGGGAGGGGATCAAACTGATTCTGAGCCAAAGGCCAGGTGGAACAACTCTGTCTTACAGGCCCTGTGGAAAGAGATCAGATCCCGCAGGGCCCTGGTCTCAAGAGACAGAGTGTTCCAACAGGCTGGAGCCAGTGTTGAGAAGGCCCTGGCTCTGGTTGAGGCTAATCTAACTTCGTTAGGGCCTGGGACCTCTAGGGTGTTGCTATATATGGACCTTAAGGTCCTCTGTGGGGCATACCAGGAGAGGCGGTCCCGTAGGTACGAGGGTCCTAGGCCATGAAGAGCTTTAAAAGTCAAAACCAGCACCTTAAATCTGACCCTGTACTCCATCGGGTATTTGTGGGGCACAGTAGTTTCGTTCATTCCCCGCCCCCCCCCCCAAATATAGTCTGGCCTACCACATGGTCTGAGGGACAATGGACTGGCCCACAGCTGAAAAAAGGTTGCTGACCCCTGCTCCTTACTCAAAGTGTAGTCCATGCATTTTGCAATTGCATGCCTGTGTTTTTTAGAAAGGTTTTTTTTTTTTTTTTTTTAGTTTCAAGTGGCTGCAATGTAGGTCTTGCAGTTCAGCTGCACATTGACCTCATTTGCAATTCCCAGCTGAGGTTTTACCTTTTGCACTGTGAGAGTATTGGAGAATCTTCTTCTCTTTTATTGTGGTTGTTACTGTTATCATTATTATTGCAGTCTTTGTAAGTAAAGCTCCTGCCAGTTTCCACTGGGCTAAAACTGTGAGATTGCCTTACCCCATAAATGCCCACTCAAATGCTTCAATCTGTGGGACTAGCGCTGTTACAGATACCACATGATACCCATTACACATCTGTAAGAAATCCATCTCATAGTGTGGCAGTTCCTACACTTTGGAACTCCCTGCCACTTGAGACCAGGCAGGCACCTTCACTGTATTCTTTCCGGCACCTGATGAAAACGTTTTTGTTTAGAGAAGCCTATCCAAATATGTAGAATGTTGATGTGTGTTTCAATCGGGTCTTAGCTTATGGATGATTTCATTTTTTTAAAAATGTTTTCAGTAGCTGTTTTTACTAATGATTTTATTGTGTAATTCTTTTTGTAAACCACTTTGAGTTTTCTTCTTCTTTATGGTCAAGCAGTATATACAATTTTATGAAATAATAATAATAATAATAATAATAATAATAATAATAATAATAATAATTTATTTATACCCTGCCCATCTGGCTGGCCCCCCCCAGCCACTCTGGGGGGCTTCTAACAAAACGCCAAAATACATTAACCTATTAAACATTAAAAGCTTCCCTAAACAGGGCTGCCTTCAGATGTCTTCTAAAAGTTTGGTAGTTATTTCTCTCTTTGACATCTGGTGGGAGGGCATTTCACAGGGCAGGTGCCACTACTGAGAAGGCCCTCTGCCTGGTTCCCTGTAACTTGGCTTCTCGCAGCGAGGGAACCGCCAGAAGGCCCTCGGCCCTGGACCTCAGTGTCCAGGCAGAAATGAAAATATAAACTGCCCCTGGCCCCCAAATTGTTCCGCACCCCTGCCCTAGAGGACTTTAAAGGTTGAAGCCCGCACCTTGAACTGAACTCCACAGCCAATTAGTTACCAAGAGGTGCAAATTAGCTTGAACTTGAACACAGCTCCCCTTCCCTGATAGGAGATGCACAGGTGAATCAGTGTTGGAGTTCTGTTCGAGGGCAGCCCCATGCCCAACATATTGCAGTAGCCAAGCCTAGAAGTTACAGAAGCATGGATCCGCCTCTCAAGGCCTGACCTGTGCCTCACTTCCCATCCTAATTCCTGCTTCCTATTGCCCTCTTTAGGGACGCGGGTGGCGCTGTGGGTAAAACCTCAGCGCCTAGAGTTTGCCGATCGCATGGTCGGCGGTTCGAATCCCCGCGGTGGGGTGAGTTCCCGTCTTTCGGTCCCAGCTCCTGCCCACCTAGCAGTTCGAAAGCACCCCTAAGTGCAAGTAGATAAATAGGTACCGCTTTATAGCGGGAAGGTAAACGGCGTTTCCGTGTGCTGTGCTGGTGCAGGCTCGCCAGAGCAGCTTCGTCACGCTGGCCACGTGACCCGGAAGTGTCTCCGGACAGCGCTGGCCCCCGGCCTCCTAAGTGAGATGGGTGCACAACCCTAGAGTCGGACACGACTGGCCCGTACGGGCAGGGGTACCTTTACCTTATTCCCCTCTTTGTTAGTTTCAGAGCAGAAACTCCTTTTGCACAGCCTCATCCAAGAATCCCTGTTTCTTTCTGGAAGCAAGGGAGGGTGCTTGGAAGTTAATAAATTTGCATGGGGAAGGGGAGAGGGAAAGCCACGCACAGCAGCAGGCTTGTGAATTACTGTCTTCAAAGCAGAGCCTGTCATTGATATTCAAATTTGCTCCAGCTTGAATAGAAGGAGCAGACAAAGCGGAAAGGGAAAGTGGCTGGAAAGTGGCTGGAGAGCGAAACTCCCTTTTTGTGTTGCCTGACTCATCAGTGGGCAGATTGGCAGAAAACAAAGTTGGTGTTACGTGTCTGCCTTCTTCCTTGAGGGACCCAGTACAGTGGTACCTCGGGTTAAGTACTTAATTCGTTCCGGAGGTCTGTTCTTAACCTGAAACTGTTCTTAACCTGAAGCACCACTTTAGCTAATGGGCCTCCAGCTGCCACTGCGCTGCCGGAGCACGATTTCTGTTCTCATCCTGAAGCAAAGTTCTTAACCTGAAGCACTATTTCTGGGTTAGCGCAGTCAGTAACCTGAAGCGTATGTAACCTGAAGTGTATGTAACCCAAGGTACCACTGAAGTCCAATCCTCAGGGAGCGGCCCTTGATCCATGGCTTCCATAGTGGGAGAGGCAAAAATGTGAGCTCCATATTTAAAAGTTTTTTTATGTTTTTCAAATCTATACATTTCATAAGTTTTGCAATCAATTTTACATTTCCAAATTTTGACTTCCTTCCCCCTCTTTCTGCGGCCCCTTAAATTTTTTTTTTTAAATCTCTTCTACATATCCAAATTTACCTAATTTGCTCATTTATTCATCTCCTTTAACTATATACTCTTACAAGACTGAAGGTTGTTACATTAATCCTGCTAATGTTTTTATCTGTTTACAATTTATCTTTAAATATTCAACAAACCATTTCCATTCTTTTATAAAAAGTTTGCTATCTTGATAAGTTTTTGTATCCATTCTTCTTTTTCTTTCAACTTTTGGGGCAAGTAACATTCTTCCTGCTGCAGTAGTGTACATAAATAAAATTCTGGTTAGGTAAATTGTGAGCTCCAGTTTTCAGCGGGGTTGATGAGGGTGCAGTCACTCTGGCAACCCTGAGGCTTTATTTACTTATTTAATGCATTTATGGCCGACCGATACACAGTGATAAATAACAAAACACAATATTTTTAAAATATTAGGAACATTTGTAATGACAATTAAAAATCAGTGAGAATATTTAATGGGCTGCTTTCACCTTTCTTCACACACACACACACACACACACACACACATACACACACACACACACACACCCCTGAACTTTATATTATTATTATTACCATCCCACCTTTTTCGCCAGTGAGCTCAAATGACAGCAATGACTCTCTGGGCAATGACTCATCCTGGAGACACTGGGCATCAAACCTGGGGCTTCCTGCATGCAAGGCGGATGCTCTCCCCACTGAGCTGATGAGGTGAGAAGGCAGCCCAGAGGGTCAGAGATCCAAAGACGATCTGGACTGCAAGCCAAGCAAAATGGAGAGAGATCAGTTGTACCTTTCGCAAAGGCCGCTTGGATGAGGTCCAGCCTCAGAAGGCGCCACCAGTGAAATGGGAGAGGTCAGGGCAATGCTTCCTTTTTCTTCACATTAAAAAACTGGCAAGTTGCCACCCATGGTGCATTTAGGGAGTTTGAGTCTGGACTTCAGAGCGGGTGGAGATGCGGCTCTTGAGATGGCAATGGGTACGACTTCATATACTTCAAATTATGGGGAGCCACCAGCTCTGCTGGATTTGACCCCTGCCACTGCTCATTCTGATCACTGCAGATGGTGACAGCAGCCACAAAATTAAAAGATGCCTGCTTCTTGGGAGAAAAGCAATGACAAACGTAGACAGCATCTTAAAAAGCAGAGAAGTCACCTTGCCAACAAAGGTCCGTATTGTTAAAGCTATGGTTTTCCCAGTAGTGATGTATGGAAGTGAGAGCTGGACCATAAAGAAGGCTGATCGCTGAAGAATTGATGCTTTTGAATTATGGTGCTAGAGAAGACTCTTGAGAGTCCCATGGACTGCAAGAAGATTCTTAAGGAAATCAGCCCTGGGTGCTCACTGGAAGGACAGATCGTGAAGCTGAGGCTCCAATACTTTGGCCACCTCATGAGAAGAGAAGACTCTCTGGAAAAGACCCTGATGTTGGGAAAGAGAAGGGGACGACAGAGAACGAGATGGTTGGACAGTGTTCTCGAAGCTACCAGCATGAGTTTGACCAAACTGCGGGAGGCAGTGGAAGGCAGGAGTGCCCGGTGTGCTCTGGTCCATGGGGTCACGAAGAGTCGGATACAACTAAACGACTAAACAACACCACCACTGCTCATTCTGCTGGGGACCTGGGCGTCTGCCCTGAACTGCTACTGAGGTGACATCATTGATTGGGCTATGAATATGGTGCTCCCTGTAAACCTTTCCTCCAAGGAAGTCAACGTGGCACACACAGTTCTCCCCCTACAACAACCCTGTGAGGTAGGTTAGGCTGAGAGGCAGTGACTGGCCCAAGGCCACCCAGTGAGCTCTATAGCTGAGGGGGGATTCAAACTGTGGTCTCCCAGGCCCTAGTCTAACCACTTGCTGAATTACAACTTATTACTAAACTAAAAACTATGGAGAGACCTGGTCTGAACAGAGATACTGGATTCTTGTCTCATTACATATGCTAAAGCTGATTTTGGTCATCTGCATACTACCCCTTGTTTTTTCCTGAAGGACTAATTGCAGTTAACAGTCATCAACAGGTTTACCATACCCATTGAGTCTATCACCCACCTCTCACTACCCTTCTGAATAATAACCCTCCCACTATATATTAGGGTCTGGTGACTTCTGTTTCAGTGTATCTGAAGAAGTGTGCATGCACATGAAAGCTCATACCCAGAATAAACTTAGTTGGTCTCTAAGGTGCTACTGGACAGTTTTTTAAAATTTTTTTACTCTAACCACTGAACCACATAGGTGCCATGGAGTATAAGATTTGTCCATTGAACAGCCAGGGTTACCAGCTCTCTGACTTCTGGATGATGATGATTTTATTTTGCAAGTTTCTGTCATACACTTCCAGGCTTAGATTTGCTGCCATGAAGACTATTTTTTATTATTATTACTTGTTCAATTTATATACCGCCCTTTATCAAAAGATCCCAGGGCGGTGTACCACATAAAGAATACATTTTGCAGAGGACCACTAATTAAAACATCATAAAAAGCATAGTAACAGACAGCATAATAATAAAATAATCAGGAACATTGCTCGTTTAAAAACAAAAACAGGCCCTCAGAGAGCTAAATTCTCTGACACTGTCAATTTCTCTCTGTTTTTCATTTTGCCAGCTTTAAACTCATAGAATCATATAATTATAGAGGCTCCAAGAGTCATTTAGTTCAATCCCCTGCAATGCAGTTTGCTCCATATCTATATCTTTTTTTTCAAGGTCCCTATGAAAATTGGTTTTAATTTTCATGTCCACTTCTCCCAATATATACACATTCTCGCACATTCTTTCCCCTAATTTGTATATTCCCCCAAGCAATTTCCCCTGATATGATACATTTTTTGTACATTATTGTCAGAAACATACATTTTTGAGTGCATCTTTTGACACATGTGCTATTTGGAGAACCAACCACACTGCAAAATTCAGCGATATATGAATTTTGAAGTACACCGGCTTTTTCACTTCACTTATCATTTTGGAAAGGGCGAATTTCATGGGTTTGCATTCAAATGTGTTGTGGACAAACTTTTCTCCCCACCTGACCAGAACCCTTAATTCTGAGTCTGCTGGTGCAGTTCCTGCAACTTAATCATAACACATGGCAGACATCCAGCCTCCCAATTAGTCCTGAAGACCATTAAAACAAAGACTTGTGAGGAACTATGAGATAGTCACATTTCCTGACTGTTTTGCACCAAAACAAGGAGAATGCAAAAGCCACCAAATGAGATAAGAATTATTGGCTGGTTGTTCATCTGCCTCTTAACTGATTAATCAATAATAATAATGATAATAATTTTATTATTTATACTCCGGCCTTCTGGGCGGCTTACAGCACATCTAAAAATATAATAAAAACATCAAGCATTAAAAATCTCCCGATACAGGGCTGCCTTCAGATGTCTCCTAAAAGTAGACTGTTTTTAAATTCTTTTTTCTCCTTGACATCTGAAGGGAGGGTGCTCCACAGGGAAGGCACCACTAGCGAGAAGGCCCTCTGCCAAGTTCCTGGAATATGTGCTCATATTCTCCAAATCTGGAGAAACTGTGGACATCCAATGTCGGAAGATTCAGGTAAGATGATAAAAAAAAAGGCGCTCACCACAGTTCTTTGTTAAACTGTGGAACTCACTGCCACAGGAGGCAGCGATGGCCAACTTGGGTGGCTTTGAAAGAGGATTGGACAAATTCATGGAGGAGGAGAGGGCTATCCATGGTTACTAGTCATGGTGGCTATGCCCTGCCTTCACGGTCAGAGGCAACAATGCTTCTGAATACCAGTTGCTGGAGACCAGAGGAGGGGAGAGGGCTCTTGTGTTTGGATCCTGCTTGCTGGTTTCCCATAAAGGGCATCTGGTTGGCCACGGTGAGAACAGCATGCTGGACTAGATGGGCCATTGACTTGATCCAGCAGGCCCTTGTTATGCTTTTACGCCTTCAAGAAACTAGAAGGAAGTGTCATAGGGAACCAATGATGGAGTGAAAGGGGACTGTGGGTGGACTATACTTATTGTACAGTGATACCTCAGGTTACAGACGCTTCAGGTTACAGACTCTGCTAACCCAGAAATAGTACCTTGGGTTAAGAACTTTACCTCAGGATGAGAACAGAAATCGTGCAGCGGCAGCGGGAGGCCCCATTAGCTAAAGTGGTACCTCAGGTTAAGAAGAGTTTCAGGTTAAGAACGACAGACGCTTCAGGTTACAGACTCTGCTAACCCAGAAATAGTACCTTGGGTTAAGAACTTTACATCAGGATGAGAACAGAAATCGTGCAGCGGCAGCGGGAGGCCCCATTAGCTAAAGTGGTACCTCAGGTTAAGAAGAGTTTCAGGTTAAGAACGACAGACGCTTCAGGTTACAGACTCTGCTAACCCAGAAATAGTACCTTGGGTTAAGAACTTTACATCAGGATGAGAACAGAAATCATGCAGCGGCAGCGGGAGGCCCCATTACCTAAAGTGGTACCTCAGGTTAAGAAGAGTTTCAGGTTAAGAACGGACCTCCAGAATGAATTAAGTTCTCAACCTGAGGTACTACTGTATTGCTGGATAATATGCCTGTTGACGCGGGTGGCGCAGGGGACGCGGGTGGCGCTGTGGGTTAAAGCCTCAGCACCTAGGACTTGCCGATCGAAAGGTCGGAGGTTCGAATCCCTGCGGCGGGGTGCGCTCCTGTCGCTCGGTCCCAGCGCCTGCCAACCTAGCAGTTCGAAAGCACCCTCAGGTGCAAGTAGATAAATAGGGACCACTTACTAGCGGGAAGGTAAACGGCGTTCCGTGTGCTGCGCTGGCTCGCCAGATGCAGCTTGTCACGCTGGCCACGTGACCCGGAAGTGTCTGCGGACGGCGCCAGCTCCCGGCCTTTAGAGTGAGATGAGCGCACAACCCTAGAGTCTGTCAAGACTGGCCTGTAAGGGCAGGGGTACCTTTACCTTTACCTTTATGCCTGTTGAGCTGCCCTGTGATGTTTGGGTGAAGAGCAGGGAATGTGGCCTCTGGTCTGAAAAAGCTCCCCCTTGCTTGCCATGTGTCAGTTATTCCACTCTATTCTGACTTGGTCAGACTCCACCTCGAGTCCTGTGTCCCATTCTGAGCATCACAGTCTAAGAAGGATAATGACAAGCTGGAACGAGCGCAGAGGAGGGGGACCAAGGTGACTGAGGGCCTGGAAATGAAGCCTTAGGAAGAACGGTCGAGGGATTTGGGTATGTTTAGCCTTGAAAAGTGGAGACTGAGAGCAAATCTATAAATACCTGAAGGGTTGTCACATGGAAGATGGAGCAAGCTTGATCCCTGCTGCTCCAGAAGGGAAGACCCAAACTAAATGGCTCCAATGACAAGAAAGGAGATTCTTGTGGGCTGTGACAGTTATTCCTCAGAAGGTGGAGGTCCCCCCTTCAATGGAGATTTTTAAACAAGCTGGCTGGCCATCTTGCACAGATTCTTGTACTGCGATTCCTGCATTGTTGGGTGTTGCAATAGATGACCCTTCCTACGCTACTATTCCATGATTCTATGGGCTAGACGTCGTTTTGTTTGATCCGGTGTGCCGAATTCTCGTGTTATCTTTCTCCGTCGAGGCAGCGCGGTAATTGTGTCCAGCGAGCAGATTGCTTCTTTCATCTATGAGCAGGGACAGATTGCGTTTTCCCTGTCACTTGGCAACCATCTCTCACCCCCCCCCTTATTTTGAAACGGGCCTCCCCCCCCCAGCCTGGAGAATATCCGGAAGGCCTTCCTTCCTGCTCCTGCTAAATGCGGAGAGATGCATCCAGCTGCCCTCTGCATGGCACCTTGGCTGCCCCGTTCCACTTAGGTACCTCAGTGAGCAGGCCGCCTTCCAGATGTTGCCACTCCGCTCTGGACCCAGCCAGGCGAACACCGGAGTTGATCCCGCCGACTGGCGAAGGGTCTCTGGGGGTTTAGGCCGGGATGGATGAATGAGGCCGATGTGAGCAGCAGCTGAGTCACCAAAGGACTCCTGCCTGGAGTTAATCAACTGTTTGAGCTCCATTGAAGCGCTTTGCAGAGAGAGAGAGAGGGGAAAACCCAACAGACATGTTGCCAGGAGGATTAGAGCTGGCTGAGGCATCGGCAGGGGTTGGATGTGTCTGTGTGTGCTAAAAGGGATGTAATATTTGTAAAATGAAGCTGAATATCGGACGATTTGGGGCAGATGAAAGGGAACCTTTCATGCACCACCTTGCTAAACTGTGGAACTTGCTCTCACAGGAGGCAGCGTCGGCGCCTACTCTGGGGCTGAGGACACCTCAGCCCCTCTCCGAAATATATTGAGACAGGGCTGAGCCCCCAGCAGTCTTAAGGGGCTGGGTCTCATTGGTCCTCCTGGTGGCTGCAGTGGGCTTCACGTCCTCCTCCCGCCGTGTGTCGTCACACATGCATGTCATGCGCATGACGTCATGCACTCGCGATGCCCCCCCCCCCAAAGTTGGGCAGAACCTGGTGCCTATGGGAAGCAGTGATGAACACCAACCTGGATGACTTTAAAAGACGATTAGACACATTCCAGGAGAAGAAGGCTATCAAAGCCCACTAGCCGTAATGCTTATGTTCTGGCTCCATGGTTGGAAGTTTCAGAATTGTTGGAAACCACAGGAAGGGAGAGGGCTGTTGTGGTCGGGTCCTGGTTTCCCAGAGGCACCTGGTTGGCCACTGTGAGAAAAGGATGCTGGACTGGATTGGCCATTGGCCTGGTCCAGCAGGCTGCTCTTAGATCCATATGCCTACCCACCAACCACATAACATTGCAAGGAGTTCCGCCTTCCGAATCCCACCACCTGGGGGTCTTCCAAATGCTTATTTCGCCTCTGAAGAGAGACTGTGCCGTATCTTCACGCCTGCTTTGTGCGAAGTCCATTCTCCTCATGTACAGTGCATTAGCGAGCCGCGCTGACATGCTAACTGCTGGCAGTTTTCTCCAAGCTTGACGGAGAGGTGTGATGTCAGCTGTCCCCTGCAGCGGGGGCTGCTACCGCTGAACTGCGCCAAGCAGCCTCGAGGGCAGATGCCGGGTCACACTGGCTAAAATAAGCTAGCGAGCGAGAAAGAGGAAGGCGGCGAAGTTGCCAAGGGTGTTCCCGCGGCTCTTTCTGCACCACCCCCAATGCAAGACGCGAGAGGGAAAGGAGAGTCCATCTAAACATTAGGAAGAACTCTGACAGTGAAAACGGTTCGACAGTGGAACAGACTACAGTGGTACTTTGGGTGACATATGCTTCAGGTTACAGACACTTCAGGTTACAGACTGCACTAACCCTGAAATAGTACCTCGGGTTAAGAACTTTGCTTCAGGATGAGAACAGAAATCGTGCTCCGGCGGCATGGTGGCAGCGGGAGGCCCCATTAGCTAAAGTGGCACCTTGGGTTAAGAACAGTTTCAGGTTAAGAACGGACCTCCAGAATGAATTAAGTTCTTAACCCGAGGTATCACTGTACACGGAAGGTGGTGGCTTCTGCTTCTTTGGAATTTTTAAACAGATGTTGGACAGCCATCTGTCAGGGATTCTTTACCTGTGATTGCTGTGGGTTGGGCTAGATGACCCCTGGGTACCCTCCAGCTTCACAGTTCTACATCTATGATTGTTTTAGAAGGCAGCCTGAGAGGGACCTCTTCTTGCTGGCATGGCTTGCACGGTCGGGACTGGAATGAATTATCATAGAACCATAGAACTGTAGAGTTTTAGGGTGACCCCCCCAGTCATATACAACCCTTTGTAAATGCAGGAATCACAGCTGAAGAATCCCTGACAGATGGCTGTCCAACCTCTGCTTTGAAACCTCCAGTGAAAGAGAGTTCATCACTTTCTGAGGGAGTCTCACTGTCAGACAGCTTTTCCTAAGTTTCAGTCAGAGACAAGAGACTCTTGTCATTTGAAACCATTGGTTTGGGCCCTGCCTTCTAGAGCAGCAGAAAACAAACTATCTCCTACTTCCATGTGAAAAGCTCTGCAGCTCTTTGAAGATGGCAATTGAGTCACCTCCCAGCCCTCTCTTCTCCAGGCTAAACATCCACAACTGTCTCAGCGATTGGGTGATTGGAAGACATCAGAAAGCATCAGTGCCAGATCAGGCCCCTCTAGTCCAGCATCCAGTTTCTCACGGTGGCCAAACGGATGCCTCTTCTGGTAGCCCCTCATGTGGGGCAAGAAGGGAACAGCACCAACTGGTATTTGGTGATACAGTGGTACCTCAGGTTACATACGCTTCAGGTTACATACACTTCAGGTTACAGACTTTGCTAACCCAGAAATAGTGCTTCAGGTTAAGAACTTTGCTTCAGGATAAGAACAGAAATTGGGCTCCAGCGGTGCTAAAGTGGTACCTCAGGTTAAGAACAGTTTCAGGTTAAGTACGGACCTCCGGAACGAATTAAGTACTTAACCTGAGGTACCAATGTATACTGCCCCTGAACATGAAGTTTCCCCTGAGATACCATGCCTGATAAAACCTGTTTGCTGGATCAGAGCAAAGGCCCTGTTCCTCTGCTGTGATCAATCAGAGGCCACTGAGAAGCCCTCAAGCAGAACATGAAAGCTGGCCGCTTTTTGCTTTACCCAAGCATCTCTGATAACTGTATGTTAGGGCCGCATATAGAATTGTAGAACTGGAAGGGACCCCAAGGACCATTTAGTCCAGGCACCCCCAAACTCGGCCCTCCAGATGTTTTGGGACTACAACTCCCATCATCCCTAGCTAACAGGACCAGTGGTCAGGGATGATGGGAATTGTAGTTCCAAAATATCCGGAGGGCTGAGTTTGGGGATGCCTGATTTAGTCCAACCCCCTGCAATGCAGGAATATGTAGCTGTCCCATATCTGGATTGAACCTGCAACCTTGGTGTTATCAGCACCGTGCTCCAACCAACTGAGCTACCTATTGGCTTGTGGGCAGCTCTCCATGCTAGTGGTGGAAGATCAGGCTTGAGAGTTCCCCACAGGCATCTGGCTGACCTTCATGAGAACAGGATGCTGGACTAGATGGGCCATTGACCTGACGCAGCAAGCTCTTCTTTTGTTCCTATGGAGGGACCTAGGCCAGCAAGACAGGCAGAGATGGTCGCTTCAGCACCATGGAGAGCTCCTGGTAAGCAATGTTTTCTGACCAGAGCTGGATGGGGAGCTCTTTTGAGCCTCTGTCTTCAGCCTGCCTTTCCCAGGCTGCTGGAGAACTGGAGTCTATTTGAGTCTATTCGAGGCCCAACCCTCTGGCCTGGAAGTGAGCATGTCTCCTGCACTCCATGGCCTGCTATCTCTCATGGGCCAGGGGTTCAGGGCCACAACTTAGTGGTAGAGCCCATGCCTTGCACACAGAAGGTCACAGGTTTAGTCTCCGGGTAGGGCCGAGAGAGTGCTGTGATCCCATTGACTGGCACCTGATCTGAGGATTTTGTTTTTAATACTGGTTATGATGATCCTTCTAGCCTTTGCCTTTCTTTGAAATGCGGTAAGGGCAGTAGCCATTAATGGCGGTAGATCTCATGCAGAAGGTCGCAGGTATAATCCCCAATGGCATTTCCAGGTAGGGCTTGGATTGTCCCCTGTCTCAAACCCAGTTTTAGAAATTAGTTGGGCACTAGGCACGTCTTGCGACTGGCTCGGGTCCAATTTTGACCACGTGGAGATCTCTGGATGCCAAGTTGGTGTTTGGGAAGGCAAAATGTCACACAGAGAAGGATCTGAAATATTTTCCTTGAAGCTTGATTTTTTAAAATTCTGGATTGAATAATAATAATAATAATAATAATAATAATAATAATAATTTATTTATACCCCACCCAGCTGGCTAGGTTTCCCCAGCAACTCATGGTGTCTCCCAACAGGATATTAAAAGCACAATAAAACATCAAACATTAAAAAATTCCCAAAACAGGGCTGCCTTCAGATGTCTTCTAAAAGTCAGATAGTTGTTTATTTCCTTGATATCTGATGGGAGGGCGTTCCACACGGCACGTGCCAC
Organism: Podarcis muralis; assembly: GCF_964188315.1. NCBI lineage: Eukaryota > Metazoa > Chordata > Lepidosauria > Squamata > Lacertidae > Podarcis > Podarcis muralis. The sequence continues at coordinate 31,100,904 of NC_135669.1, forward strand.
TACTGAGATGGCCTTCTGCCTGGTTCCCTGTAACCTCACTTTTCACAGTGAGGGAACCGCCAGAAGGCCCACGGAGTTGGACCTCAGTGTCTGGGCTGAATGATGGGGGTGTTGTAAACTACGGTAATTTGAGATTTGTTCTTTTAGATTATATATCCGAGTTTCCAACACTGCTCAGACCCCAGAGTGCTGCTGTCGTTCAGTGTAGACAATACTGGGCTGACTCATAAGGCAGCTTGCTTTGTTCCTATGTGCACTCCTCACTGTATTGCAGGGCAGTGTGGGTGGCATTCAGTTCCTAAAGTCCAGGGTCAAATGTGCCGGAGCATCCTGGCTCTCTTTCCATGGGACCCCTATGCTGTGGGATCTGGCTTTGTGGGATCCTGCCTCAGATCCAATGGCCCCCTCTTCACCAGCCTTAGCGCCTGCAATTGGGTCTGGATTTTTGGCCCTGTAGCCTTTGGTGGGTGGCGCTGTGGGTTAAACCACAGAGCTTAGGACTTGCCGATCAGAAGATCGGCGGTTCGAATCCCCGCGACAGAGTGAGCTCCCGTTGCTCAGTCCCTGCTCCTGCCCACCTAGCAGTTCAAAAGCACGTCAAAGTGCAAGTAGATAAATAGGTCCTGCTCTGGCGGAAAGGTAAACGGCGTTTCCATGCGCTGCTCTGGTTTGCCAGAAGCGGCTTAGTCATGCTGGCCACATGACCCGGAAGCTGTACGCCAGCTCCCTCGGCCAATAAAGTGAGATGAGCGCCGCAACCCCAGAGTCGGCCATGACTGGACCTAATGGTCAGGGGTGCCTTTACCTTTAACTTTAGCCTTTGGCTTGGCCTGCTGATCACCACTGGACTCTGGGGTCATGAGCCTGAGGTCGGCAGGGTGCGATGAGACCAGAAACCTGATCTTCCTCATGGATCTGGGCCTCGACTTTCCTGCTGCCCTCAGGCGATCAGTGATGAAGCTGTCTCTGAGATCCAAGAACCCGGCAAAGGAAACACTGCTATACCCGCCCGTGAAAAATGCAAAGTTATTCCTTGATTATGAACCACAAAAAGACGGGGGAAAGGAAGCAAATTATTTCTGTATGAAAGATGTGGGCAGCCTATGAGACATGAGACGTATTTTATTTTTTGACAAGATGGAAAGCCTGCGATTGGTGTGGGTTTGGGGGGGGGGGGATGAGAAAAGGACGTCTTCCTCCTTTTGCCACAAGAGATTGTTAACATTTCGATGTAGCGATTCTTTGATTTCATAGAACATTGCTTCACTCAAGGGGTAGACAAGGGTGCACTTAATATCTGTTAGCGAGGCAACACCATCCCTCAATTCCACTTCAGCTGCTTCCTCCACCCGAGGAATTAAATCATTTACCGGCAGCCGAAGTGAGATGGAATTTCTCTCTCTCTGGCAACTGCAGGGCCAGCCCACAGCCTGGTGTAAAAGTGGCGTGTGTGCGTGTGTGTGTAAATCTTTGGGGGCGTTGGCCAAAGGGCAACACAACCTTTTGTAAAAAAATAAAAAAAATTGTTTTGTAATGCATCTAAAACAGAGAGAACAGTTGCAAATTAAAAGATGAAAAACAATGTCATAAAATAGGCCTGTTGACTGAGTACAGTTGCACATGGATCAAAATAACCAAGTAAAAGGCTATCAAAGTTATCAGATCATCAAGTCTAGTCCCAGATTTTCCAGGCTGGTGACAAGGACTGCCTGGAGAATGATGGTTTCGCTGTATATGTCACCAAGGAATGCCAAATCATATAAAATGTGTCTGGAGGTTTCCGGTCCTTGTCAAAATCTCAAATGATGTGCAATTTTCTCCATCGTAGCTATATTCCAGAGTGAGTGGAACCAAGCACCCAGTGTAAGATTTTGGGCTGCTTTCTACTTGAGCTGCAATTACTATTTGAGCTGCCAATATTGTATATATCATTAAAAAAAATATTCAGTAACGTTAAGTCCGGACAACGAACAGTAGTTTAGTGATATTTATCACGATTCGTCCCCATAAGGCTCAGGGCTTATAGCAGGTAGGTGGAACCTAAGAGAAAAAGTCAGGGGTCTTAAGACCCTGCGACTCACAGACATCTTTCTCCACCAAGGCTAGCAAGAGACGTTATCACACTTCAAGGATATTTCCAGACAGTCAAAAGTACGCAGGGAAGGTGCAGAATAAGGGTGTTCAGAGGGCGTGTGGCCTGAGGATGGGTGCGGCATGGACTGACTACCGAGGACCAAATTGAGAAGCTTGGAGGGCCAAAGTTTTGCCTGCAGACCTGAGATCCCACACCCCAGGTTTATTGGGTCATCTGCTGGAACAGTGAGTTGCACTCAGCCTTAGTCTCTTACCCAGAGCAGGCCTGTTGACATTAATGAACCTTACATAAGCCCACTCTACCACTTTGGTCTGTGGAACTGGCACTGCTGCAGGTGCCACAAAATACCCGTTCTGCGTCTGCAAGAAAGCAATATTTTAGTGTGGCAGCACCAATACTTTGGAACTCCCTGCCTTTTAAGATCAGCGAGCCACCTTCCCTGTACTCTTTGCAGCACCCGCTAAAAACATGTTAGTTTAGTCAAGTCTACTCAGACATGTGGAATATTGATGTACGTTTTAATCTCTTTCTAGCTCATTGCTGATTTTAAGAAGCTGTCTTGACTGTTTTTGCAGATAAACTTACTCTCTTTGTAAACTGCTTTGAAGCTGTTGCTGTTGTTGTCTTTCTTTTTTTCACAATCAAATGGAGTACAGATTTGATGAACTAAATAAATAAATACTTGGGTCCATTAACGTCAGTTGGTTTATGCCCTGTAAAACATAGCTGGAGACAACTTTGGGTGAGTCAAGGAGCAACATTCTTGAGTTAAAGGGGTTCAAGAGGGTACAGGAATCTCTGACCTTTGATGATTTCCCCTTTACTTTTTCTTTCTAGGAGAGCTAGAGAATTGCTACCTCCTCAAAAAAAGAAAGTCAGGGCCCATGAGGCCTGTGGGTGCTGGTTTGGGGACCTCTGCCTGAGACCCTCCAGTGATTCCTGAAGGACAGTGGCCTTCCCTCTCCCTCTTCTTCCTCCCTCAGGCAACAGCTGGCCCAGCTTGGGAAAGTTGTCTGTAAAGCAATTACTGGAGCTGACACAATGATGAAAATCCCCAATAAATTCATCAGGAAGGGGCCGCTGGGAGAGAGAGCCGCGTTGTATGCGTCGGGAGGGAGTTACTTTATTATCCGTCACCTGCAAACAGCTGGCTCCCGACTGATTTAGAGCCCCAGTGCCTGGGACTCTCTTATTGCCTGCTGGAGCTCAGGATTTGCAGGGCTGGGGGGTGGCTGGACTTGCCTGGGGGAAGAGAGGGAGAAGAGAGCACCCCTGCTGGTTCAGGCCAGAGGCCCATCTGGTCCAGCATCCTCTACTCTCAGTGGCCCAAACACACACCTTCAGAAATAATACTATTAACAACAGTAATAAATAATGAGAGCAGCATCGTCTCATCCTGCAGCTTACAGCAAATAGCATTCAGAAGCTTTGCTGCTGCGGAGGCGGAGCATAGCCACCCTGGCTAGTAGCCTTTGACGGCCTTCCTTCTCCGCCATCAATTATCAAATCCTCTTTTAAAGCTATCCAAGTTGACGACCATCAGTGCCTCCTGTGGCAGGGAGTTCCACAGTTTAAATACATAGTGTGTGATTGGAAGTGGTTTGTTTTCTCTGCCCTGAATCTTTCAGTGTTCAGCTTCATGTCCTTGTAGGGCAAATACAGGAAAGAGAGTAATGCTGGGGTAGCTCAGTCAGCAAAGCATAGACTCATTAACCTCAGGGTTGCGGGTTCAAGCCTGATGTTGGGCAAAAGATTCCTGCATTGCTGGGGGTTGGACTGGATGACCCTCAGGGTCCCTTCTAGCTATGATTCTAAGTGAGGTTCATCAAACAGTGAATGATGTGAAGCCAAGAGGCAGGTGGAAGGTCTCTGCGACAGTGGTTGGCATTCATTTGTCTCGAGAGATAATGGAGTGTGCCTCTTTTCCAGGGTGCAAGACTGGGCAGTGGATATGGAGGTCCTGTGCTTCCCAGATCTCCCTTTGGGCCTCACTGATGTGGTCCAAAGGAAAGCAGAGCAATACATCCGGCACCATCCTGGCTGTGGGAGTTGCCGGAAGGAGGCGTACAAGACCCCATCCAACCGTCTTAGGGTCTCTGCTCTGGATTTGTGTAGGGTTGACCCCATGGCCTTTTCTTTTCCCGCTCCAGCAGCAGAACGAACAACATTGATTGGTGATGGATGAACCAAAGGGGTCCTTCTTCCCACATGGTACAATTAGCATGAATCAAGCGCAGGTTGGCATTTGATGAGGCGTCACAGTCTTGCTACAGGCAGCTCTCTGGATTTGATGTGGCAGGAGCCAGGCATCAAAGAAGAAGCCTGGAGGAATTGATTGGCGCTGTCACACATGCCAGTTTCTCTGGGAAGCGGAGCACTTCCAACCACAGTCCTGCTAGGTTGTTGTAATTATCATCTGAAGGTGGGGAGCAGAGAAAGGGGAATCCCTGTGTAATAAATGAAAATCTGTACTTATTCCCTTATGGGGGACACAAGCACCCTTTTAGAGTCCTTTGTAGGTTCTCCATAGGTTGGAGATAAGAACAGAGGCCAACCAGAGAACACTGAGAAGCAAAGCAGCTTGTAAGCCTGATCTTTATTGAAGTGTTACAACAGGGTGCCTCCTTCACCCACAGGGGAAGGAGGAGGACCCCGAACCAAGGTGTGTCCACCCTTATATAGATATTTTAAATTGCCTGTCTTGGAGTCCAAGACCACATACCTACATCATACCTACATCACAGAAAGGGCGGTCTGCAGCAGAAATCTGAGTGGGTTGTTTACCTCCTGTCTGGCAAGTTACCGTATTTTTCGCCCTATAGGACGCACTTTCCCCCCACCAAAAATGAAGGGGAAATCTGGGTGCGTCCTATGGGGCGAATGCAGGCTTTTGCTGAAGCTTGGAGAGCGAGAGGGGTCGGTGCACACCCACCCCTCTCGCTCTCCAGGCTTCAGGAAGACATCCGCAGCCTAGGCAGCCCTGCGGGAGTTCCCGCAGGGCTGTCTAGGCTGCGGATAGCAGCCTGCTTCCCGGAGCGCCGGGCGCACTGAAAGCAGAGCGCCCGGCGCTTCGGGAACACATCCGCAGCCTAGGCAGCCCTGTGGGAGGTCCCTGAAGCAGAGCGCCCCTCGAGCCGGGCATACATCCGCAGCGTGGGGAGCCCTGCAGGAGTTCCCCGCAGGGCTCCCCACGCTGCGGATAGCAGCCTGCCGCCCGGCGGGCATGGCGCCCTGAAGCAGAGCGCCCCTCGTGCCGGGCAGACATCGGCCAGCCCCACAAGCCCGGGGGACAGCAGGGAGGTGCAGCGCCGCCATCCTGCTGTTCCTCGACCTGGTTCAGTTTTCCCGACCTGCTTTTGGGGGGGGGGGAAATAAAGGAAATTTTTTCCCCCTTTATTTCCCCCCCCAAAAAAACTAGGTGCGTCCTATGGGACGAAAAATACGGTACCTGTTAATGCTTACTTGATTGGATACCCTGGGGAGCCTGGCCAGTCTTTTGTAATGATAAATACTTAGTTCCTGAGCCAGGTCACAGGCTCACCTATTCATACACAGACATACCCTTAAGACAGGATTTGTGAAGGAAAAGACAATGGGGGGGGGGGGGGCTTTTCCATTTTCCTTTGACTTTGCAGAGAAAACATTTGGTCAGTTTGGGAGTCAAAATGGTTCTAGGGCTGTTTTCCTGTGCTGCTTCAGACATGTGGTTTATATATTTATGTACATGTTTGCTTGGTACATTTATGAACATTTATTATATATATAAGGCCTTTTTTTATTTTGCCTGCAAAGGGGGGGCTATGTTCTCCCATGTCCTTTTTTGGGGTGCTCTTGGAAGTTGCACATGTACTTTGTAGAATTGGTGGAGCGGGGGGCACCCAAAGGTCATCCAGTCCAACCCCACAAGATCCACTGGTGACTTTGAAAGGGAACAGACAAATTTGTTGAGCAGGAGAAGGCAAACAATGGCTACAAGCCATGAGGCTGTAGGCCACCTCCAATATTAGAGGTGGTCAGCCTTTGAATACAAGTTATTGTTGAGAGAGAGAGAGAGAGAGAGAGAGAGAGAGAGAGCTCTTTTGCCCTCCAGTCTTGCTTGCGTCTTTCCCTTTGGGGCACCTTTTTGGTGATTCTGATAACAGGTTCCTGGACTAGATGGGCCATAGGGCTAATCCAGCAGGACTCTAACATGGCTGGGATTTCCCCCGCTATACACTTGTAAAAGAAAAGAAAAAAAGTCTCTCTGAGAAGCATGTCCCTTTGGCATTTTCTTTTTCAAATTCACAAAACAAAGTGCCACTGAATTATTATTATTATTATTTTGCACAGCTGAAAACTGACAGGCTTGTCAGAGTTTTGGGGAGGCTGGGTAGTGGCCTTTAGAGTTGTCTTGCAGAGGTTGTCCACAATGCCCTTGTCGGCAAAGAAGGCTGATTCCCGCCCCCCCGCCGTTCCAATTTTCTGGTGGTAGGAGGAGTGATAGACAGGAAATTGTTGTGTTAGAGATGAGACGTTAGAAGGCTGTTCTAATAGGGATGGGACCTGTCCCCCAGTATTTTTCAGGTAAAGGAAAAATAACAGCCTGTTTTGAGATGGCAGGGTTTTATATTTTGGGGAGGGGGGGGAACCTTGGGAGAGGGAAGCAGAAATCGACAGGTGAGTGGCTTCGATGTTGACAAGCTGATAAAAGCATCACTTGAAGGTTGTCTGTGAGTGACCGGCATAGCAGTGCAGAGAAAACAATACTTATCACAGCAAAGTGTCTTGGCGGGACCCGGGACAGATCCATCAAGCACATTTACTTTGGAGGAAAGAAGAAATTGAAGCCATCCATCAGCTAGGGTTGCCTTCCCAGTGCCAGTTCCATTTCTCCTTCACAGCCCTGGGAATTTATAGGCAGCAAAGTTTTTATCTCAGAAATCTCCCCAGACACTTAATGCTCTTAAGCCAAGGGGAGCGTGGAGGGGGAAAAAACGAGGCCTATCTCCCATCTGATAGCCTGCAGACTTTAGACCCACAAAGGGTTGGAATCAAAGGGTCAATTCAGACCCTTTGAGGACCTTCCAATAGGCCTCTTGAAGCCAACCTTATAAAAAATTTTTTTTTTGGGAGGGGGGGCAGAGTCATCTTTAGCTTGGACATGCCAAATGTTATTCATGCATTCCAGATGTTGCAAGGCAGATGCTCTTCCACTGAGCTGCAGCCCTTTCCCATATCCACCGTAGTCATTGGAGGTGCAGTGTTCGAAATTATCTAGGCGTCAGACTCATTTTGCGACCAAGTGAAGACGCCTGGGTGCTGGGATAGCACCTGCCATCTCCGTCATGTGACTTTCACACACTAATGTCCCATCCTGTTGAATTACCGTATTTTTCGCACCATAGGGCGCACCGGACCATAGCGCGCACCTAGTTTTTTGGGGGGAAATAAAGGGAAAAAAATTATTTTCCCCCCAGGCGCGGGGCTGGGGAAGCTCGAGCTTCCCCCGGCCCCAGCCCCCAAACAGGCAGCTCTCTGCAAGCCGTGGGAGCGCTCCCACTGCTTGCTGAGAGGTCCGCGAAGCCTGAAGAGCGTGAGGGGTCGGTGCGCACCGACCCCTCTCACTCTCCAGGCTTCCGCGAAAGCCTGCATTCGCACCATAGGACGCACACACATTTCCCCTTCATTTTTGGAGGGGAAAAAGTCATCCTATGGTGCGAAAAATACGGTACATCAATTATATGTTCTCTGCACAATTGGAATGAATTTCTGGAACCAAATTGCATTCTCTGTGCAGCCTGAGCAGGAGCAGTCACTGCTAGGAAAAGGAGGCAGGAATAGGCCAATATATACTGTATGTTGACTGTCCCTGGATTGGGTGGCTTTTCTAAGTTCTCATAGCTCTTAACCATGGGTAGGCAAACTAAGGCCCAGGGGCCGGATCCGGCCCAATCGACTTCTAAATCTGGCCTTCATACCGTCCGGGAATCAGCGTGTTTTTACACAAGTAGAATGTGATCTTTTATTTAACATGCATCTCTGGGTTATTTGTGGGGCATAGGAATTCATTCATTGATTTTTTTCAAAATATAGTCCAGCCCCCCACAAGGTCTGAGGGACAGTGGACTGGCCCCCTGCTCAAAAAGTTTTCTGACCCCTGCTTAACTGAGCTCAAGATTGTCATCTGAACTAGCCAGATGTTTAACTGAGAATCAACCACAGTCAGTCCCATCATTTGAAAAACAAGACCCCCAAATGGCAACTAGACATTATGTTCTGGTGACTGTAAGCTTGGTTTAAAGAGCCATTTGGCGCTTAGCTTATATATCTGAATTTTTAACATTCCCAATGGAAACTGGTGTCTAACAGCCTCTGGGAGACACCTGCCTGGGGAAGGCTGGTCTGCAACCTGAGAACCTCCGGGGTGGCCTTCTCCAGTATGAGCACGCCCCCAGTAGTACATCCAGCTTTCCTGAGAAAACAGAGCTTGTTCTGTGGTGACCTTTGGAACTCATGCCCACTGGAGGTTTCAATAGGCACAATACCACTGTATTCACTAAGACTCCTGGGGTCTTGTACCCGGTCCATCCCTGCCAGTTCAGGCTCTGGGAGCACATATGTGAAAGGAAGACCTTTTTTGGCCACATTACACTTGTTTACATTTGCCATTTTGCCGCCCATTCGCGCACTTCAGAGAGGTCCCTCCCTTTGCAAAACAGATGCTGTGCCAGTGAACGTTTGCCCTTTTCCTCACAGTCTGCTCAGCACCATCCCAGTCATTTGAAAGGCTTATGCTGCCTTAGTCTGCTTTTATGTCTTTTTTTTATTTGGAAAAAAAAAGCTTTTGCTTCCTCTCGGACATGAAGAATGCGGTTTGATTATATTGGAATCTTGTATAATTTTTTGTTTCGTTTTCATGTTCATTGTGTGTGCACCGCCCTGGAATCTATTGGAGGAAAGGCAATTTAGGCATATTGTGATGAACACAATTGAGTAGATGAGCTTTGCTGTGGATTTCAGGTAGGAGCACATCTGAGCCAAAAGTTCTTGGCCTTCGCCAGACCTGCTCTGCAAACTCCTTGCAAACTGCCTTTGCCTGGCTCGGATTTGTCATTGAACTCTGATCGTAGAATTGTAGACTTCGAAAAGGACCACAAGGGTCATCCAGTCCAACCCCTCACTGCAGGAATCTTTTGCCCAATGTGAGGCTCGAACCCACAACCATGAGATTAAGAGTCTCATGCTCTACTGACTGAGCCATCCATGCCTCTTGATTGTCTGGATGGAAGATAGAGAAGGGTATTCGAGAGCATTTAAGGGTGTGCAGTGCAGAGGTTAAGGTTACTCTACCCACTTTTATTCATTTGTTTATTATTTCATAACATTTATACACTGCTTTATACACGCGCTTGGCGCTGTGGTCTAAACCACTGAGCTTCTTGGGCTTGCCGATCGGAAGGTTGGTGGTTCGAATCCCTGCAACGGGGTGAGCTCCCGTTGCTCGGTCCCAGCTCCTGCCAACCTAGCAGTTCGAAAGCACATCAAAGTGCAAGTAGATAAATAGGTACCGCTCCGGCGGGAAGGTAAATGGCGTTTCCGTGCGCTGCTCTGGTTTCGCCAGAAGCGGCTTAGTCATGCTGGCCACATGACCCGGAAAAACTGTCTGCGGACAAACGCTGGCTCCCTCGGCCTGTAAAGCGAGATGAGCGCCGCAACCCCAGAGTCGTCTGCGACTGGACTTAACTGTCAGGGGTCCTTTACCTTTACCTTTTTATTATCTTAAAAAGGTGGTTTCCAAAAAATACAAATCAATCATAAAAATAATCAACCCAAAAATTTAAGACAGTTGAAAAGTTAAAAAAGCAATAGGCTAAAAGTAGATGGGACAGTGCATCCAATTTCTAAATATCTGAGTAGGCTTGGTTTAAACAAGGAACGGGTATAATGTGGTTCTTGTAACAGTGCTGAAGGTCATAGATGGGCTAAGACTATCTCGCAGGTAAACTGTTTGTATGACATCTTTCCCGATGTACACTTTTTGCAAAGCAATGTTCTCTGAAATAACACGTTTTGGTTTGCCACTTTCACTGATATATGCATTTCCATGCACACTGTTCCCTGCAATATCCAATTTTGTACACATTACTTGGCTGGAGAATCGCATTGCAAAATTCGGAGGAGGGTGGCTTTCAAAGGATGCCCACGTTCCGTTTGGGAAAGTGGAGATTAAGTTGGTTTGTCTTATCGCAAACCAAATCTCCTCCGTGCCCAGCTGCAGCCCAGCGTGGCAGTGAGATTTATCATAGAACTGAAGAGTTGGAAGGGACCCCAGTGTTCATCCAGACCAACCCCGTGCAGCGCAACTAAAGAATCCCTGACACATTGGTCCGCTTAAAGGTAAAGGGACCCCTGACCATTAGGTCCAGTCGTGGCCGACTCTGGGGTTGTGGCGCTCATCTCGCGTTACTGGCCGAAGGAGCCGGCGTACAGCTTCCGGGTCATGTGGCCAGCATGACTAAGCCACTTCTGGCGAACCAGAGCAGCGCACAGAAATGCCGTTTACCTTCCTGCCAGAGCGGTACCTATTTATCTACTTGCAGTTTGACGAGCTTTCAAACTGCTAGGTTGGCAGGAGCAGGGACCGAGTAATGGGAGCTCACCCCATCGCGGGGATTCGAACCGCCGACCTTCTGATCAGCAAGTCCTAGGCTCTGTGGTTTAATCCACAGCGCCACCCGTGTCCTTGTCTGCTTAACCGCTGCTTAAAAACCTCAGAGGAAGGAGAGTCTACCACCTTGTGAAGGAGTCCAATTCACTGTCTTAACAACTCTTACTGGCGGTCAGAAACTCTGGCTCTTAACCAGCTCATCTCTGTTCATGACTTGGGCGTGTTCCTCTGCTGCTGACCCCCCCAGGAAAGGACCTGAGAGACCCTTCTTTTTCCTTACTGGAGCCATACGCAGATAAAGTCACACAGGCTGTAAACCTGTGTGCCGTAAAGCCGGGTGTTGGTTCGGAACGCCGGGAAGACCCTGATTTAAGCCTCTTAATAAAACTCCAGGAAATTGTCCTTGGTTACTTCTGCGCCGCTAGAACGGTGCCAGGGTATAAAAAGGCAAATAAAACTTTTTAAAGGCACATAACTTATTCCCTCCCTGCGGTGGTGGCTCAGCACAGTTAAGGTGCATCATGGAACATATTCTCACTGTATTTCACTTCGCTCTTTCTTTCTAGCGCAATGGCTTCCCTCAGAGAGGGGAGATTGTTCCAGCGTGAAGGCTGCAATTCATCGCAGGCCGCAATTCCTGTGATGGGGGGCACGGTGCCCTTGGGCCAGTCACTGCCTCTCAGCCTAACCTACCTTGCAGGGTTGTCATGAGGATAAAATGGAGTGGGAGGAGAACTCTGTATGCCACTTTCAGCTCCTTGCGCTTTAAATATAAAAATCAACCAACCAGCCAATGGCTTGGCTCCCTGAGACTGATAATGCCCTCGCCCTGGCCTAAGGCAACCACATCCCCCAAGAATACAATGCAAACCCTTTCTGCTGCAGCGTACAACATTGATACCAGCTCTCCCTGTGTGGAAGGATTTAGGAGGCATCTTTGACTATGACAAACCCCTTGCATGCAGAAAGCTAAGCTCATTTGGAAATTGTGTTTGGCCTAGACTTCTAGGGCAAGGCTATTGAACGCTACTGGCCCCTGGTTACTGGGAATCACAAGTGGGGAGAGTTCTGTTCCCTAGGGTGGCCTCGTGCCCTCGTGCCCAGAGTGGTTTACCAGCCAATCCCTCTTCCCTGGGGACTCTAGGATTTCCCAGGCTCTGGGGCTGATCTTTCCCACCCAGTGGGAGAGCCTGGAGGGGGGGAGGATTAATGATTTGGGCTGCGTCAACAAGGGGATTATTGCTCCAATCTGATTCACGGGGATTGCCAGGGAATGATCCTGTGGATTTCCCCCCACCCGCCAGGCAATAGTCTGGGAGCTGCATTAGGGGAGCAGATGTTCTTTCCAGCTGCGGACTAAGATATATGGGGCAGGCGTCCCTCTCCATTCCTCGAGTGCAGAAAGGAGGTGAATGCTGTCTGGGAGACTCAAAGTTAACATGGGGATGCATTTGGCTGACACAGATTCCTCCCCGAACCCACCCAGTTTGAGTTTCCTTGTGAAATGGTTGCTACTGTTTGTAATATAGAATGGTAGAATTCGGGAGGGTGCCCTGAGGGGCATCCAATCCACCCCCCTGCCAGGTAGGAATCTCTGCTAAAGCATTCAGGACAGATGACCCTCCAACCTCTGCTTAAAAACCTCCAAAAAGGAGAGTCCACAACCCCCCAAGAGACACAGTTCCACTATCAAACAGCTCTTACTGCTAGAAAGTTCTTCCCGACATTTTGACGGAATCTCCTTTCTTGTAACTTGAAGCCCTTGGTTCGAGTCCTGACCCTCCGGAGCAGGAGAAAACAAGCTCGCTCCATCTTCCATGTGCCAGCCCTTGAGATATTTGAGGGTGGCTATCCTGTCTCCTCTCAGTCTCAGCTTTGTAATGTTTCGATGCTGATGTACATCGCACTGGCCTTTTGTGGGAGGGTGGTATATAAATACTTCTGTGATAACTGACTGAATGAATGAGTAAAATGTGCAGACATTAGGCTTCCTATCCCTTCTCAGCCCCTCTGACCCCCTTGGCCGGCCTTCTCCATTTATTGCCCTGGTCCTCATCAGACCATCAACAGGTCATCCTCAGACCATGCGGGAGAGCTGTGTGCTCCAGAGGTTCACAACACAAGAATGTAAGAAGGGAGTGCTGGATCAGGCCAATGACACATCAAGCCCAGCATTCTGCTATGAACATAAGAAGAGCCTGCTGAATGTTGTCCCAGCTGCCTGTAGGAGACTCCGAGCCAAAAACTGGTATACCTAAGGATTGCTGCCTCTAACTGTGGAGGTAGAGCATAGCCATCCTGGCTAGTAGCCATAGATAACCCTCTTTCCCATGAATTCGCCCAGTCTTCTTTTAAAGCCATCCAAGATAGTAGCTGTTACTGCCTCCTGTGGCGGGGAGTTCCATAGTTTAACTCCGCTCTTTCCTCTATCCGCATCTTTCGCCAATCGGCTTCAAGGGATGCCCATGGTTTCTGGTGCTGTGACACAATCCATGCGTGAAGGTATGAACTTCCATCATGCCCCCTCTTACTCACTTTTTCTCTAAACCAGGAACCCTGAAATACTTCATCCTTTCTCAATTGGGGAGTCACTCTCTCCCCTGGATAATTTTGGTTGCCATTTTCTTGAACCTTTTCCTACTCTACCATATCCCTTTTGAGGACCGCATCTTCCCTTGAGGAACCTACGTCTTCCCTGCCCCACAAGCCCCTGTTTTCTCCCTTTAAACACTCCCTCCCAGTAGGAACTTGATTAAGGCCATGAGGACCTGGGGATTTAAGCCCCCACCCCCATTATAAGACCACCATAATCAAGAGCTAAAGTTTTATCCCTCACCCAGATGTTTTCCCCTGCAAGGATTCTCTATCCCCACTGAATTTGAGGAGGGGGACGTTATCCCTCCTGAGAGGGATCAAAAGGATGCCGTCTTGTCTCATCTGTTTGTCTAGTGTCTGCTGGGTGTGTGTGTGTGTGTTTGTCTGTCTGATTTTTCCTCTCCTTAGAATTTCTCTTGTCTCCCCCCAGACCATCTAAGAAAGGATAGTCTGCAGGGTAGAAAGGCGGGGGGGGGGGGGGTCTGAGCCCCAGACCTACTCTGTTTTGGACCACAAAGTCCCCTGATTCCGCTCTCTTTGCCTGTTCCAGATTGCCACTGTTTAGGGGTGCAATTCAACCACCTACCAGCAAGTTCAGGTATTGCAAAGACCTCAGAGAGGTCTTGTGTAAAAAATAATAATGCCCCAAATATTTCTTGCAATAAGGAAAAGTCATAGGTAAATGCACTTGTCGGTTTGGGGTAGACCCTTGTCTCAATGCAACATCATCTCTCTTCTCCGCAACATTGTTTTGCTTCCCTGTAAACAAATCAGAAGGGGGATGCGGGTGGCGCTGTGGGTAAAAGCCTCAGTGCCTATGGCTTGCCGATCGAAAGGTCGGCGGTTCGAATCCCCGCGGCGGGGTGCACTCCCGTTGTTCGGTCCCAGCGCCTGCCAACCTAGCAGTTTGAAAGCACCCCTGGGTGCAAGTAGATAAATAGGGACCGCTTACTAGCGGGAAGGTAAACGGCGTTTCCGTGTGCGGCTCTGGCTCGCCAGAGCAGCGATGTCACGCTGGCCACGTGACCCGGAAGTGTCTCCGGACAGCGCTGGCCCCCGGCCTCTTGAGTGAGATGGGCGCACAACCCTAGAGTCTGGCCCGTATGGGCAGGGGTACCTTTACCTTTACTTTAAACAAAACAGAATGAATGAATCTGCTATATACTTTGGTTTGTCCATCTACTTGTTTGTTCTCTATATGTTCAGACGCCTCTTGAGATATTGCCAAACTTGGCAAGAGGCTCTTCATTAATGCTTGGATTCCAGGTGCCATTTTGAATCAAGATGGCTGCCCGAAATGCAACTTTGGTGTGACTTCACCTGTTTTTCAGCATAGGTTCAGCTGCGTCTCATGGTTGCCAAACTTGGCATGGGGGTTCCTCGTGTGAAGGCGGTGGTCTTTGTTGATATTTGAAGGCCAGGCACAATTTTGAATCAAAATGGCAGACCAAAAATGTGACTTTTACATGACTTTACCCAATTTTTGGCTGTGCCAATCTGGACACTTTTGAAGGTATCAACTGCCCCCGTTTGGCAGAACATTACCCAATTTGGTGTGATGGGCTCAACCTGCAGCAATTTGGATGGTTTTGAAGATTTTGCCACCGTATTTGGCATGGCAGTTCTAATTACCTGCGGCAATTTGGATGTTTCTCAAGATAACTTCCCAGTCTTGCATGCTCTTTCCTCTGCAAATTTATATTTGCCATTCTTTCAAATGATTCTCAAGGTGTTAGCTACGACCTCGTTGGAGTGTTCTTTTTGGCTGGCAGTAGGGTGGGTCAAGGAGTGAGATCCCTTTTTATCCTCAGCTTCTGTACTTGCCCAGAAAGCATGGGGTGGGGACATAGAAGAGAAATGCAGAATAGACTTGATTAGTTTAGTCCACAGAGAGCCAGTGTGGTGTAATGGTTAGGATGTCAGACTTGGACCTGGGTTCAAATCCTCACTTAGCTATCAAGCCACAGCCGACTGTACAAGGTTGTTGTAGGGACTAAAGGAGGAGTGGGGAGAGCCATTCTCATTCCACCTTGAGCACCTTGAAGGAAAAGGTGGAATGGACAGAAGGAAGGAAGGAAGGAAGGAAGGAAGGAGGCAGGCAAGCAAGCAAAACAACCTTTAAAACTCCACATCTGCACAAAGGTGAATTGGGCCGCTGCAAAAACAAAATGAAAATAAGAGTTAGAGTCAAATATGCTGTCACAAAACCTTATACCCCTCATTGCCTTAGCGGGCCACAGCGACCCCAAGATATGTGTTAGTTTGGCAAGCGCAGGCATGGCCAATGTCGTGACCTCCAGATGTTGCTGGACTCCCCCATCCGCCCCAGCCAGCATGTCCAGTGGTCGGGGTTGATGGGCGTTGTAGTTCAGTGATCTCTGGAGGGTGCTCTTAAACCAGCTCAGATACCCTGTGCGGTATTGTCAAATGCTGGGGTGGGTGTTATGATAGGAAATATCTGCTGGGGGAGGCAGGGGGTGCTTTCAAGGCATTAGCGCCTGTAATCGGATCATCTGATGCCGATCATATGGGGGTAAGCGAGCTAAGCGGATTTCCTGCGGGGTGTAATGGAGAGGGCTGGCTGGCTGGCTGGCTGGGGGACTGGCTGGCAGGGGCAGCAGGGAAGGGGTCAGCTCTCCGAGGCGCTGGTGGGAATTCAGTCTGTCGGAACGCTGATGACTTTTTATCTCCTCTTCCTGAGAGTGTTGGATTGAGGGAGAGGGATGGTTGCAGCACCCAAGACTGAACATCTGGAATGGACTGCTAGTCTGGAGGCTACCTGGAGATGTTGTCAAGGACCAAACCAGGTGCTTTGCCCCTGAGCTATGGCCCTTATCATATATGGGGCTCCCCAGACCTCTACACTCCAAAAAAACCCCAACCCAAAACAAATTTTCCAATTTGTTTGCAGGTGGTTGGAGGTTTGCCTGGGTGGTGGTGGGTGGGAATCATTTCTGCAATCATAGAACTGAAGGGTTGGAAGGGATCCCAGGGGTCATCTAGTCCAACCCTCCTGCAGTGCAGGAGTTGCGGCTGATTGCCAGGGGTGACACTGGGCTGGGCTCTCTAGCCAATCAGGCTTGGCTATGGGGTGATGATGCTGACAGCAAACGAAGTCGGTTCAGAAGGGCAGCGTTTCTGAACAGACGGGCACTTTCCAAGCACCTACCAAAAGATTGCCATAAATGACTGTTGGGGGGCGGGGAGCGAGTGCTTTGGAGTGAATGTGGGGTTGGGAGCTTTTTGGGACACCTCAGCCCTATCTATCTATCTATCTATCTATCTATCTATCTATCTATCTATCTTACTTCATTTACCGTATTTTTCGCTCTATAAGACGCACCAGACCACAAGACACACCTAGTTTTTGGAGGAGGAAAACAAGAAAAAAATATTCTGAATCTCAGAAGCCAGAACAACAAGAGGGATTGCTGCGCAGCGACAGCAGCGATCCCTCTTGCTATTCTGGCTTCTGGGATAGCTGTGCAGCCTGCACTCGCTCTATAAGACGCACACACATTTCCCCTTACTTTTTAGGAGGGAAAAAGTGAGTCGTATAGAGCAAAAAATACGGTATATCCCATCTTTTTCTCTAAGGAGCTCCACACTCCTCATGGTTTCCCCTCCCCTCATTTAATCCCCACAACAACCCTGTGAGGTAGGTTAGGCTGAGAGGCGGTGACTGCCTCAAGGTCACAACCAGTGCGTATCATGGCTGAGTGAGGATTTGAACCCTGGTCTCTCCTAGTGTCTGGTCTTTTTTATTTAAAATTTTATTGAGCTTATTATAGTACTGTAAGTTAAGCTAAAAAAGAAAGAAGGAAAAAGAAAGAATAGAAAAGGGGGCAGGGAGATAGAATACATAAAAAAACTAAAAAGCAGAGGAAAACAGCAATAACAAAATGACCATAAAATATATACGTAGATGGATAAACTTACTGTTTCCCTCAAGTATATGTCAATCCATGTGTCACCATCCTTTCGACAAATACATTCCAAATATCATTAAATTTGTCCATGCATAATCTTCATCTGAAGGTGATTTGTTCATGGGTTGCAAGAGTTGTCATCTGTCCATTGATCAATTGGGGGGGGGGTATTTTTTGTCCTTCCAATGTATCAATTATCAATCTTTTTGCAGATGAGAGGGCATGGAGAATCTCTTTACGTAGAGCGATACCAGTATCGGGTACAGTGGTACCTCTATATGTTCCGGAGGTCCGTTCTTAACCTGAAACTGTTCTTAACCTGAAGCACCACTTTAGCTAATGGGGCCTCCCGCTGCAAAGTTCTTAACCTGAAGCACTATTTCTGGGTTAGTGGAGTCTGTAACCTGAAGCGTATGTAACCTGAAGCGTATGTAACCCGAGGTACCACTGTATATGGTTTAAGACAGGGGTCTGCAACCCGCGGCTCCGGAGCCGCATGTGGCTCTTTTACATCTTTGCCGCGGCTCCGGGGCAGATACTAGCGAGGGGAGGAGGCGCATTGTGCGCCCCGACACTCCCCACTGTGGTGGGTGCTGTACTGGCTGTGATGTCGCATGGGGGCGGTGCGTGCGTTAGTCACGCACCGTCCCGACATCACCTTCCCGCCTGCTGTCAGATCGCGGCTCCGGAGATATATTTGTTTTAAATGTCGCAATGGTTTTGCGGCTCCCAGTTGTTGTTTTTTCTTCGGAAACGGGTCCAAGTGGCTCTTTTTGTCTTAAAGGTTGCAGACCCCTGGTTTAAGACATGGATAGGCAAACCAAGGCCCAGGGGCCAGATCTGGCCCAATCACCTTCTAAATCTGTCCCCACAGACGGTCTGGGAATCAGTGTGTTTTTACATGAGTAGAATGTGTCCTTTTATTTTAAATGCATCTGTGGGTTATTTGTGGGGCCTGCCTGGTGTTTTTACATGAGTAGAATGTGTCCTTTTATTTTAAATGCATCTCTGGGTTATTTGTGGGGCATAGGAATTTGTTCATTTTCCCACCCCACCCCAAATATAGTCTGGCCCCCCACAAGGTCTGAGGGGCAGTGGACTGGCCCCCTGCTGAAAAAGTTTCCTGACCCCCGATTTAAGATGTTATCTTTTGAAATTTTCAGCTCTTTCCCCTTCCCAGGTCCCGGTCCGATACTCTAACCATAGAGTGCCTCCCCCTAGCAAATGAGGGTGCCTTCTCTCATGGGGTTGGGGATAGCAATTCCACAGCCAGCTGTGAATGGCAGGCAGGAAAGAGGACCGGCCAACGAGGCTCCGTTGCTTGGAGCTGGCAGGCTTGCTGTGCCTGGGAGTGCCTTGCTGTCATTAGCATTCGGGCCGGGTCTGCTGTGTCCGCCACTCAGACAGCCAAGTGGCTTTAAAGAGCTGTTTGGAAGGCAGCTGGTACATTGCGTACATTCTGGGGCAGGCTGGCATTGTGGGACGCGGGCAGGCTGGAGCGGGGAGGGGGCGAGGAGAGAGGAGGGTGGCTCAGTGCACAGCGGAGCAGCAAAAGGCTGCCCGCTACGGAGGCTGTGTGCTGGGAAGGAACCAAGCCTATGGCTTGAGCCCCAAAGGAGTCCTGGATATCAGGCCAGATAGGTTTCTCAAAAGGAGGGCAGTCACGCCTAACTGACTCGTGGCTCCGTGACAGAGCATCCATCTTGCAAGCAGAAGGTCCTGGGTTCAATCCCCAGGTAGGGTTGGGAGAGACTTGTCTGCCTGAATCCCAGAGAACGGCTGCCAGCCAGTGTAGACAGTACTGAGCCCAATGGACCAAAGGTCTGGCTCAGTATAAGGCAGCTTCCTGTGTAAGATACGACTTGGGAAGGCAGTGCTCTGCTTCCTTTCAACCGAGAAGCTTTATTACAGCTTCCCACAAGCTGGTGCCCTCCATTCATTCTATACAACTCCCACTGTCTCTGACCATTGGTCCTGCTGGCTGATGGGGCTGATGGAAGCTGGAGTCTGAAATAGCTGCTTTCTAGGATATACCTGCTCAGTTTGAGTTTATCACCCCTTGGGTAGTTCATTTTTTAAAGTAAAAAGGCTAAGTGGCAAGCTGAAATGTTCACTGCTTAATCTTTCCCATTTTGATCAAGCCTTTCTCCAGTTTGGTGCATTCAAAATGCTTTGGGCGACAATTCCCATCCACCCTTAGCCAGCATGGCCAATGATCTAGTGCAGTGGTTTTCAACCAGTGTGCCGTAGCACCTGGGGTGCCTTGAATGATGGTCAGGGTTGCCACGGGCAACACTGGCCTCTGCCCCTTTCCTTCCCTCCCATCTCAGATGCCCTCTCACATCTTTGACTCCCAAAAGCTTGCACAGCTGTTGGTTGCAGCAGCCCTGGCTACCAGCTCCGTAGGCGAATGGCGCCTCTAGGGCTGGCCAAGGGGTGTTTCCCAGTCCCCTGTGGGGCAGTGGGAGGTGGCACCTCTCTTTGGGGCAGGGGGCATCTCAGAGACCAGGGGTGGCAGCAGCAGCAGCAGCTGTCCAGAGGACTCCCAAGGAGTGGGGAGAGGAGAGGAAACTGAGGGAACACTCCACAAGGGAGGGTGTTTGGAAGAGGATGAGAGGCTGCCAGCTCTGCAGGAAAGGGATGGTATAACTGGGCTCCCGTCGTAGAAAGAATGTAGTTGGTCAAGGGAACCATGGACTCAAAAGGGTTGAAAATCTCTGGTCTAGTGACTCTTTGAGAGTCCCATGGACTGCAAGACGATCAAACCTATCCATTCTTAAGGAAAACAAGCCTGAGTGTTCACTGGAAGGACAGATCGTGAAGCTGAGGCTCCAATACTTTGGCCACCTCATGAGAAGAAAAGACTCCCTGGAAAAGACCCTGATGTTGGGAAAGATGGAGGGCACAAGGAGAAGGGGACAACAGAGGACGAGATGGTTGGACAGTGTTCTCGAAGCTACCAGCATGAGTTTGACCAAGCTGTGGGAGGCAGTGGAGGACAGAAGTGCCTGGCGTGCTCTGGTCCATGGGGTCACGAAGAGTCGGACACGACTAAACAACAACAACAAGAACAAGTGAGTCCCTTAAGAAAATCAGAAGAGACCTGCAGCTGGATCAGGCCATGGAGGGGGCGGGCATCTAGGGCAGCATCCTGCTCTCACCTTATCCAACCAGATGCCTGTAGGAAACCTGCATGCAGGACCCACGTTCAAGAGCAACACTCTCCCCATTGGAATTCCCAGCATTTGGCATTCAGGAGCATTCTGGCCTCTGACATATTGGCTGGTAGCTGTTGGGTAGTGTTATCCTTGGTGAATGCATCTAACCCTCTGTTGAAGCCACCCACGTTGGTGGCCATCGCGGCTTCTTGCGGTTACGACGTCCACAATTTCGCATTGCATCGCACGAAGGAGGTCTTCATTTTGCCTGCCCTGGATCTTCCCAAGCCCACATCTGCAGCATGTTTCGCACTCCTGTCTTGGCAACTTCTACGCTGGCTCGGTCATGTCTGCAGAATGGAAGAGGGCAGGTTCCCCAAGGAGGTGCTCTATGGGCAGCTGGCTTCAGGCTCCAGGCCCCTTGGCAAAGCAACTTGGCGTTACAAAGACGTCTGCAAATGGGACATGAAGGCTGACAACGTCAGCTCTGCTGTGTGGGAATCCCTTGCAGACGACCGCAGTAGCTGGAAGCAGGCAGTCAGGTTGTGCGTCCATAGCAGTGACCAGAGGAGGAATGGCTACTGGGAGGAGTGCAGAGAGGAGAAACGGCGTGGTGCATCTGCAGCAGCACAACCAGATGCCTTCATCTTCCCCAGCTGCAAG
This sequence comes from Podarcis muralis, assembly GCF_964188315.1. Lineage (NCBI taxonomy): Eukaryota > Metazoa > Chordata > Lepidosauria > Squamata > Lacertidae > Podarcis > Podarcis muralis. The sequence goes on from NC_135669.1 coordinate 31,121,991, forward strand.
AAAACATGTCTCTCCTGTATTGGTCTCTGCAGCCATAGCAGGCGCTGGAACTGTCCAACACTTTGACTGCAGCCCCAGATCTTCCAATATTCACCTTCCTTGGATGTCCACGAGTTGTAGTGTTAGGAGAGAGGGAGAAAAAGTCCCTGCCTGCTTTCTCTACGCTGTGCATCATCTTTTGCAAGTGTTGTGTTCCCCTGTTGCTCAGCATCTTTCGTTAAAAAGCCCCAAGATTGGAGGCAGCAATGCTTTTGAACGCCAATTGCTGGAAACTACAGTGGTGAGGCAGGGAGAGTCCTCTGGTTCTCAGGCCCTGCTTTTGCGCTTCCCAAAATGGACACCTGGTTGGCCACTGTGAGAAAAAAAAAGATGATGGATTAGATGGGCTATTGACCTGATCCTGCAGGCTCTTCATAGGTTCTTCCATTTGTGATTTCTCTCTCCTAAACTCAAAAGCCTGCTCCGTTTCTGGTGGAAATCGCATCGCGCAACAAAACAGGGCTAAACAAGATTCCTGCCGCACATCCCATTACATGCCGACATTCAGCCTCTGTCTGCGCACCATCTATAGCTCTGTGTGGGAAGATTAGATAGCTTTCCCCGCAGGATTAGCATTGTGTCCCCTTTGTGCTCCCTCTCCACCTTTGCCCCCCTCCCTCTGGCCAGCTGCCCTCTTTTGGGCGAGAGATTACGGGGCGCTTTAAATGCATTTTCTTCTTAAGAGGAAATCAAGCCCGTTTGGTGCCGTGATCCAGATTTTGCTCAACTAATCTTGGCCAGATCCGTAATCTAGGCCCCCCCTGCTGTGTTGGTTGCCAGGGAATCTGGGACCATCTGATGTGCAGGATGAGATCAGGAACAGCAGCAGAAGGGGGAGAGAAAGGCATCCCATTTGGGTGAGACCCTGAATCCTTGGATCTTGGTTTTTTTCCCCCTAGGCTAGTAATCACATAGATTTGGATTAAGCCACTGCTTTCAAAACAAGGGGCGAAACGCATTTCCCAAAAAGATGTTTGGTGAATTTGCGAGTGGAATAAAGAGAGTTTAACTTTGAGTTAGGATTCCCCAACACTTACTTGTCTTCCAAACCTACTTTTGTGGGCAGGACCCAGCCCTGAATGCTGGGCTGTAATGAAGAGGGAGTCAATGAGCAGAATCATCGCATCAAAGAATTGTAGAGTGGGAATGTACCCAAGGGTCATCTAGTCCAACCCCCTGAAATGCAGGAATCTCAGCTAAAGGGTTCTTTTTTGTGAAAAAGTCTATATTTAAAAAAAAACCACAGCTAAAGAATTCATGACAGGGGACCATCCACCCTTTGTTTAAAAACATCCAGTGAAGAGAGTCCACCACCTTCTGATGGAGTCCATTGCACTGTTGAACAGCTCTTTCTGTCAAAAGGTTCTTCCTGACATTTCTGGTCATTTGAATCCATTGGTTCAAGTCCTCCTCTCTGGAGCAGCAGAAAAGAAGGTTGCTCCATCCTCCATCAGATATTTGAAGATGGCATCTTCTCTTCTCCAGGCTAAACATACTCAATTCCCTCAACCTTTCCTCCTAAAGCTTGGTTTCCAGGCCCTTGATCATCTTGGTAGCTCTCCTTTGCACACCTTCCAGCTGTTCAATATCCTTCTCAAACTGAGGTGCCCAGAACTGGTCACAGAACTCCAGGTGGGGGCCTAACTAAGGCACAATGGAGCTGTACAGTGGTACCTCAGGTTAAGTACTTAAGTCGTTCCAGAGGTCCGTTCTTAACCTGAAACTGTTCTTAACCTGAAGCACCACTTTAGTTAATGGGGCCTCCCGCTGCTGCCGTGCCGCCGGAGCACGATTTCTGTTCTCATCCTGAAGCAAAGTTCTTAACCTGAAGCACTATTTCTTGGTTAGCCCAGTTTGTAACCTGAAGCGTATGTAACCCGAGGTATCACTGTACTTCCCTTGATCTGGACACCATATATGCCTGTTGCTGCATCAAGAGTATATTTCTTCAACAGCATCCTCAACTGGGATCCTCCCTTTTTTATTTTGATTTAAAAAATTGCAATTAAAAAAACCCACAATTAAAAAACCATGCCTTTTTTAAAATATTGTGGAACCAAATCGAATTGTTAGCCAGCTTTTGGGGCATGGGTACAGCACCTAACCCTCCAGTATTCCCTGGGAGGCAATCATTTTTTGAGGGTGGGGGGACATGCCTGGTAGCTGGACCAATGCTCTGATTCAACATAAGGCAGCTTCTTGTGTCTTAAGGGCCGTAGCTCGAGTGATAGAGCATCTGATTTCCATCCAAGAAACTCAGGTTCAACCCCAACATCCTCTAGGAGTATTTGGGAGAAGAAAGATCCCTGCCTGAAACCCTGGAGAGCTGCTGCCGGTCAGTGTTGGACAGATCTATGGTGCAGGAACCCAGCGGAATCATAGAATTGTAGGGATCACCAAGGGCCATCAAGTCCAACCCCCTGCGATGTAGGAATCGCAGCTCAAGGACCCCTGACAGATGGACCACCCAACCTCTGCTTAAAAACCTCCAAGGGAGGAGAGTCTTCCATCTTCCGAGGTTCCTTAGAGCTTGGCGTCGAATTCCCTAATCTCTCTTCTGCAGCACCCCATTGCTTGCAGCGGTTCTCAACCTGTGGGTCCCCAGACGTTGTTGGACTACAACTCCCATCATGCCTGAGCTCTGGCCTTGCTAGCTAGGGGTGACGGGAGTTGTAGTTCAACAACATCTGGTTGAGAAAGGCTGGTTTAGAGGGAGACCGTGGTGGCTGGGTGGGGGAAGAGATTGGCAAGGACAGTTGGCAAGAAATTAAGGACCCTTCCATCCATGAGTTCCCGTCAGTCATGACTGCATCCCAGCGGAAGGAAGAAATGCAGAAAGGCCCCTGATTTATGCCGTCTCCCAGGGCGGCCATTTTCCTCGCGCTCCCTTAAATGCTGACTTCACAGTGGTGCCAATGAGCCATGTTTATTCACAAGCCGCGTAATGGACTGGATCGTAAATAGACTGCAGGCCTGCCCGTCCTCCCTCTGCTCCTGGGAAGGTAGCCCTGTGTGAGGGGTGGGGGCCGAAGTCTGCAGTTGCCATCTTGTCTCCCCCCCCCCCCAGGGTAGGCTACTGTGCAATTCAAAGCTAGCATTGCCAACTGACCGGTGATAAAAATGGTCTTGTGCCTTTAATGGCAGCATGTGGTTCATAGGAGCTTGGAGGAAAGGCCATGGCTGAGTGGCTGATTTGCATGGAGAAGGTCCCGGGTTCAACCCCCAGTGGCATCTCCAGGTAGAGCTGCTGCCAGTCAGTGTAGACAATACTAAGCTATGTGGATCGATAGTCTGAGGCCTTTGCATGAGGCAGCTTCTTACCTTTCTTTTTAAACCATCCTGACATTTAGAATCATGAGGACTAGAGTCTTAACTTTATTTTAATTTTTTTAGCGAAAGGAGCATAGCTCAGTGGTAAAGCACCTGATTTAGGGTTCCCTTTGAAGAATTGCCCAGGAATCCTCTTTGAGCAGGAGGAGGGGTAGAGGCAGAGGCACTTAAGCGGAGAGGCCACGTTTTTCCATAACGGTTATGCATTTAGCCATTTTAATTGGATTTGAGTAGAAATTTAACGAGATAACGTTATCTGCGCCTCTCCATCTATCGTTCCCCACCGTTTGCTTTCAAGTCAGGGCAGGCTCCAACTTCAAATTAATGGCTAAATGAATATGCAAATGAATGAGTCTCTCTCCCCCCCCCTTCTGCCTTCTACAGCTTCTTTGCTATCTGCTTGGTTGCTTGTAGACATATTGGCCGTGGGGGTGGGGTGGGGAGCTGAATCACCCAATCAGAGCCCAGGATGGTCTCTCTTCTCCTCTTGAAGGTGACCTGTGAGATTGCCTTACCCCCCATATACCCAACTGCCTCAATCTGCAGAACTGGCCCTGTTACAGGTGCCACATTGTAAGTGTGGCAGCACCCACTCTGTGGAACTCACTGCCTCTTGACATCAGGCAGGCGCCTTCACTGTACTCTTTTCGGTGCCTGTTAAAAACATTTTTGTTTGGGCAAGAATACCCAGATGCATAGAAAGTTGGTGCGAGTTTTAATTCTGTTTTTAGTCTATTGTTACTTTAACTTTTTGAAAGTTTCAATTTGCTATTAATTCTTTTTGTTGATAATGTTTTTGTTTAACTTTTTTTCAAAAATGGCTTTGAGGTTTTTGTTTTTTTTTAAGAATCAAGCAGTATGCAAATCTTATGAAATAGATAAACAAATGAATGATGATGAAACGACTTGCTTCTGAATACCAGGTTTGTCTGGCCTGCAATGTTGGGCTGCATTTTGAATTGAGTATTATTTGCCCTAGAAGCTCATCTTTGAATCAAGTGATCGTTCTTCTCAACCTGCTTCCTTCCCTGGATCCACAAATGTTGCACCAAATGTTGGCCTCAGGTTCCGGGAACCATGGGAAATAAAACTCAGTGGATTGTCATAAGGACTGTGATTTTAAGAATGGGTGCCTGAGCCTGTTTTTCTCCTCCTCCCTCCCTATTGCCTTTTCCTTGTGTGATGTGCCTTTTAGAATTGAAACGGGGGTTGGGGTTGGGCATGGAAGGCAGGGTCTCTCTCACTGCTGAGCTGTGTAAGCTGCCCTGAGCACCTTTTCAGCTAGAGTGTGGCAAAATATTTAAAAACAAAAGAAGTATAGTTCCCAAGGTGCCCATGTCCTTCTGAGGATTTGGGTACCGAGGGAAAACTACGTTTCCCAGTGTCCTGGAAGCAAGTCCCATTATGTTGAATGCATAGGATTTCAACAGACATTCCCCTAAGAAACAAAATCAAAGGCTGATCTTGAGAGTCTCTCTCCAAGAGCTTTTGAAGGGTCTTAAAAGAACATTGGCGAGAGCAGATTAGCAGCATTTCTCAAGTGTGTGAAGGACTTTGTGGGTTGTACATCTCTATAATTGCCAACTATTTTCACCTAAATTGCAATATGAGCACCGTTGGAAGTGGATCACCTGCGGGGATTTATTTGTTTACTTATCTGAGGGGTGGTGGGAGGGAAAGAAATGGTATGCAATTAATGAATTTTCAAAAGGAAATCACACTTAGAAGATGGCATTCATGCTTTCGGCACCAGGACTCTGAAGCATTTGAAGCAATAACACAGGGTCCATCTTCCTCTGAGGATGTGCAGAGCGCCTTTCCATTCACTAGCAACCATATGACTGTGCATTCTAGAGTTCTGCGCATGTGTGGACTTTGATACTCCATGTGACGGTTACCACCCTAAGAATCTTGGCTTTCTTTCTCGTGAATTAAGTTTCCAGTCCTCTTGGCTGGGCGGACAGTTTTTGCAAATGCATCATAAGCCGTGCCTGACGGACATCTCGAAAGGCAGCAGCGCGGGCAAATGAAGCTCCCAGTTACCCAGCTCAGCTTCTTCCAAAGAATGAGTTCAAGTAGGAATAAATGGATGCAGAGCATGTACGCTTGAAATGTATTACGTTGCAATTTTGCTATCCAATTACGGAGAGTGCGTCTGTTGCTTACAGTTTTGCCCAGAGTGGCTTCAGATAGGGATTAGGGGTGGGTTTGACACAGAAAGGAAATGAATTATCTATAATGGCGGTGGACATTTTTCCGAGTGGCCGATTCACCTGCAGGGTCTGAAGCAAGTGGCTGGTGTCTGTGTGTTCGTGTGTGTGTGTAAACATGCTTAGCAGCAGTTTTCCAGCTGGAATTGACTTTGGAGGTGGGGCGAAGAAAAATCGTATCGACCCCTGAGGAGTTCCACTTTACACCAGTGACAAAAATCCAGCTGAACCCAGTTTACTTCTTAAGATAATTCCTAGGCTCCCAGGGCAGTGTATGATCAGTAATAAAATTATAATGAAACAATATAAGAAGAGGCCAATAAGGTTTTTCCTTCACCATCTCAGCTGTCTACCTCTGGACCAGTCTTAAAAACTCATATACACTGGAATCTCGGTTTTTGAATATAAGTCTGTTTCACTTCCGAAACCGAAAATCGAAGAGCTGTCGGCAGAGTGAATGGTGACAATGGAAAAACATGCCGCAGAAGCCGTTCGACTTCCGAGGTGCATTCAAAAGCAGAAGCATTCACTTCCGGGTTTTTGGTGTTCGGCTTCTGAAACATTCGGCAGCCAAGATGTTCAAAAAGCGAAGTTCCACTGTATAACCTAATCACCAAATGGTGCCTTAAACCTGGGTTACGGTCGCCACAATGCTATGTCTAGGCCCCATTTTTGTTTGTTTTTATAAAACGTCAGATAAAGCAATCCAGAATAAAGCACCTTCAAGCTTCAAGGGCAATATCTCAGATCCTTCTGTAAGCGACCTTTAGCTTTTCCCAGCCGCTACCCTGGCATCTGGAGATCTCCAGGTGGTCGCAATTGGACCTGCGCCGGTCGCTAAACATGTCTGGTGCCTGGCTAATTTCAAACACAGCTCCATCCAGCGAACACACCATAAGGAAATCAGGAGAGCCTTCTGGTTCAGACCACTGGCCCATTTAGTCCAATCAATAGCCCTCCGTGATTTTGTCCAGTCCTCATTTAAAGCCATCCAAGTCAATGACCATCGGTGACCTCCAAGCTGCTTTCAACCCTGGATATGTGGCAGAGCTGCTTCTGCCATCTCAGAAGGGTGTGTGTGTGTCTCTTCACTTAGGGGACGGGATGAGGCCGTGTGGCAGCCTCCCTGTGATGGATGGGCCCTGGCATGCGCCGGAGTGGAGCATCTGATTATCACACCGCTTTGCCCATGTCGCAAAGGTTTCCCACACGCTGCCATTAGCCCTGCTCATAATGGGCTTATCGCTCAACCTTAAACACTCAGCCGGAGTGGCTCCATCCATCCATATAAATGCAAGCAGGGAGGGGGGAACCCTCGGCCAGTTATTGCTCCCCCCCCCCCAAATTGGCTCTTTGGCTCTGCTTGGCTGGAGATGAGCCGGTACAGAGAGGGGAGAGACAGCTACCGGCTTCGACTTCTGTTCTGCTTTCCAGCAGCTGCAAGATCAGATCAGCAGGGCGCCTCTCCCTCTCCTTTTCTTGGTTTCCCACGACCCTGCGGAGGAGGCCCCGCGCCTTTACTTACAAACCACCGAGGGGATTCCATTGATTTAGCTAATCGAACGGAAAGCTTAGCAGGGACGCAGAGGCGACGTTCTCTCTCTCTGTCGCGGGGAGGAGATCAGAGATAGCTGAGGGCTCTTTAATCTCACGGGCGCCGAAGGAAAACGTCTCCGAGTCTGGGCGTAATGGAGATGAATAATTCATAGACCCAGCGCAATCCGGTGGCCTCGGTGAATGGGCCGCCGCAGCTCGGCTGCAGAGCATCGTGTTGCCCACAGAAGTTCCAAGTTCAGTCCTCAGCATCTCCAGAGAGGCTCCCAGCATCTAAGGATGCGAGGATAGCCTGCTGGATCAGGCCGATGGCCCATCGACTCCAGCATCCTGTTCTCACAGTGGCAGGGAGTTCCATAGTTTAACTATGCATGAATTAGTCCTGTCTCAATTCTCTCAGCTTTATTGGATGTCCATGAGTTTTAGCGTTAAGGGGGAAAACTTCCCTCTGTCCACTTTCTCCATGCCCTGTGTGCATCTTTCTGAGAGAGAGTCACCCCTCCTTACTGAGACTCTGGACAGCAGCAGACCAGGGATAGCCAGTTTGATGACTTCCATATAGAGCTACCGGGACGCAGGTGGCACTGTGGTCTAAACCACTGAGCCTCTTGGACTTGCCAATCAGAAGGTTGGCGGTTCAAATCCCCGTGACGGGGTGAGTTCCCGTTGTTTGGTCCCAGCTCCTGCCCACCTAGCAGTTCAAAAGCACATCAAAGTGCAAGTAGATAAATAGGTACCGCTCCAGCGGGAAGGTAAACGGCATTTCTTTGTGCTGCTCTGGTTCGCCAGAAGCGGCTTAGTCGTGCTGGCCACATGATCCGGAAGCTGTACGCCGGCTCCCTCAGCCAGTAAAGTGAGATGAGCACCGCAACCCCAGAGTTGTCTGCGTCTGGACCTAATGGTCAGGGGTACCTTTACCTTTACCTATATAGAGCTAGTGTGGCATAATAGTTGGACTGGGACCTGGTAGGCCAAGGTTTGAATCCCCACTTGGCCAGGAAGCTCACTGGTTGTGACCTTGGGCCAGTCCCTACCTCACAGGGAACTGAATGAGGAGGGGGAGAAGTATGTATGCCACCTGGAGTTTCTCAGAGAAAAAAGTGGGATATAAATACAATAAATATATATATATATTTTGGGGGGGACTCCAACTCCCATCATCCACTGCAATGGCTGTGTAGGATGGGAGTTGTAGTCCACCACATTTGGAGGGCACCACAGTGGCCATCTCCTTGGGAGCAGACATCACTAGGTCAGATGGACAAATGGCCTTGACTCACTGCTGGCCAATTCATCTATCTAAATCTGAGCAAAAGTTTCCTGTTGCCATTGTTGCTTTCCCATCTCTTCTCCAGAGCTGTATATCACGGCTATAAATTTCAAGTGTATTCAGATGGTTTATTGAGAATTCCCGGCTGCTTGCTGCGATATAAACAGGTAGCGTCGAGGGCTGCTTTCTTCTGAAGCTTTTAATTGAATTACTAGCAGGCTCTCGGGAATAATGAAAACACGCTATCATGCTACCGGGTATTCCACGGGATTGATAGAAGGCTGGCGCCGGATTTCTGCCTCTGCCTCGGGGGTAGAGGCGCCCCTTCCAGCCCAAGGGACTTGCTCCCCTTGGGGGCAATACTTTCGGGGTCAGAGGCCAAAGCAGGCGGAACAACGAACGTGAATTTCACCTTTGGTACCATAGTCTGTTTTTTCTGTACCCCCCCCCCCCCCATTCTCTTTTGAAGGTTGAAGGAGACCTTCTAGCCGGGCAAAAACACTCAAGGAGGACATGCTATGTGGCTTGGGGAGAGGGGTGTGACCTAGAGAAATCCCAAGGGCCAGAAAGATAGCTCCGAAAGGCTGCATTCGGCCCCAGTATGTGTGTGGTGTGGGCAAGATTTGATCCCCGAGCCACAAGAGGCCCGACACACACAATCGCACATGTTAATGCAAGGCAAGGTTAGGCCTATTATGGACGAGGGGTATCCCATTCCCGACTCCAACCATAGATCCCTGCCGCGGAGGAGCCTGCAGTCTTAAAATTCAACCCTGACAAAAAGTGATTGGGCCTGAGACAGCGTCTTTTGAACCAGGGGCCACACTTCGAGTTTTAGGAAAAGAGCTGTGAGTGCCAGTTGCAAGATGGCTGCCCTAGGTAGGCATGGCATCTGACAAAATTGCCGGCCATGTTTGGTCCTGGTACAGTACAAAATGACTGCCACGGGTGGGCAGGGCATCATATTAAATGGCTGCCACGGGGAGTTTAATATATGGCAAAATTCTGCAGACAACAGCCCTTGACAACAGTTTTTGGAATTCCCCAGACACCAGATGCGTTTTGTGACTAGTGTGGGTCCAATTGCGACCCTGTGGAGATCTCTGCATGCCAGGTTGGCAACTGACCTCTGCACCTGGCTGGCTCCTCCAGCTTTCTTATGCAGGCAAGCAGAAGAGCTTATTGTTGCATTTATATCCCGTAGTAGCAGTTAATGGTGGTAGTGATCAGTGGTTAGAGCAGAAGATCCCAGGTGGGGCTTGGACTGTCCCTTGTCTAAAACCTTGGAGAGCTGCTGCCAGTCAGTGTGGACAATACTGAGCTAGACAAACCAATAAGGCACCTTGCTATGTCCCTATGAGAGGATGGGCTGCTTCTATTGATTATGTGTTAAACCCCTTTAAAAGTATTTCCCTCTTTCTTTCATCATGCTTTATGGCGTTCCACTATAGTAGTCAAAAAGAAGGAAAGCTTCGAGTATTTGAAAAACGGGTATAAACAGGTCAGTTTGAAGAGTGGGTGTAAATAATTATCACATCTCACTATAGTGCTATATATATCTTCCAAAATAATAATATTGAAGTGCATAAATAATCTAAATATTGGAATGCCATTAACAGCTTCTTGCGCAAACACCATCAAATCCATTGCCTGAATTATGCACGTTTGATAAGAATTCAAAAGCATGTATAGAAAGCATGCATAAATATAGAACACCCTCTACATAAAAGCAAAAAATGAGAAACGAAACATAAAGGACTTGATATGATGCTGTGTGTTTTTGTTTTGCTCGTGTTATTGGGTGCTTACAGACAGAACATTTATTATTACCATTAAAACAATATATACACCGCTTAACTACAAGAGCCTCTGAGCAGTTTACAAAGGTACAACACACAGGAAAAAATAAGAATCTGTTATATCTGTATAATCAAAGTGAAAATAAAATACCCTCTTGAGTGAAACGGTCCTCAGTAGGTGGCGGAAGTTCAACAGGGAGGGGGCCTGCCTCACCTCAACTGCAAGGGAGTTCTCCAAAATTTGGGCCACAGTACTCAGTGCAGCATAGCTCCTGGCGGAACTGAGGCATGGGTCTGAGTTATGGGGGACCAGTAACAGGGACTCCCCTTAAGAGCTCAGTGATCAGGCAGGGATATACTGTAAGAGAACAGTTGGTCCTGGGGGTTTGCATACATACATACATACATACATACATACATACATATTATGTTTTTGTATATTCTGGAAGCCACCCAGAGTGGCTGAGGAAACCCAGCCAGATGGGTGGGGTATAAATGTTGTTGTTGTTTCATTTGTATGCTGCAGTTCCACAGTTCAAACTATCCTCAAGGTGGCTTATGAAATTAAAAATAAATAATTACAGGATAAAAAACACATAAGTGCAACACAACGTAAGTACAGGCAACTCCCCATTTAGGCAAATCTACTCTATAATTCGATTACCGTATCTACGCGAATTTAATGCGCCTTCGAATCTAATGCACACCTCAATTTTTCAAAACCTTAAAAACCAAAAAGGTATTTGCTAGTGAATGTAAATGTGCCATCAAATCTAATGTGCACCCTAATTTGGCCAAAAGAAGGTGTAAAAATACGGTACTTCCAAGAAATTCTCTTCTTCTGATTGTTGGCTACATGAACAGTGCACCCCTAGTCCACCCCAGAGCTTACTGTGTGTCCACCAGGCTCCCGTTTTCATTACAACCTCTTGCCACACACGAGAGAAAGAGAGACCCTGGGCCTCTCCCACACATACTGGGCAGGGCGCCAGCCATCTCTAGCCTGCTTCATAGCTCTGTTGCTCTGCACGACGCAAAATATCTCCTGGCTTCAGTATGCTGCGGAGAGTGTGGTGGCAACGGGGAGGCCTTTTGCGGTCGCGCCGACAAGAGCCAAGAATATCTGGACATTAGCTACGACTCTCCACTGAGATATTAGGCTGAGACAAATTGATAGGAGCTGCAGCCAGGCTCTGAAGGCAGAGCGGAGCTGGCACGGGGCAGATAAAACCGCACAGAGGAGAAGGGAAAGATTGGGGTAGGGGAGAAGAAGTGAGGTTTGGGGTGGGGGGTTGTGAGAACATGCTGGATTGATGCACACAGCCGAAGGAGATGGCAGAGTCCTGGAGAGGCAGAATGGACTGTACCACATCTTTGTTTATTGCCTTTGCATCCCACCTTTCCCTCCAAGGAGCTCAAGGTGACACACACCAGTCTCTTCTTCCCCATTTTATCCTCACAACAACCCTATGAGGTAGGTTAGTCTGAGATTCTACGACTGACCTGCATGGTTTTGAAACAGAGTTTGGATGGCCACCTGCCAGGGATTCTGGAGCGGCGGTACCTGCATTGCAGGGGCTTGAACTGGATAACCCTTTTAATTCTGCGATTCTAACCCAAATGGAGAGATGCAGCCATCCCGTCTCTGTGAAATTCGTAGGGTCTTTTCTGTAAGGATCCATGGGAGAATTCGGTTCTGTTTCCTCTATCCAAGCCCGTAGCAGGCCTCCTTTAGGGGAGCAATCGCTGGGCTTTGAAAGCTACTGTTCTGTAGCTGGCTGGCAGGCAACTCTCTGCGGATTTAACTCTTGCACCTGCCTCCCCCCACCCCCACCCCCTCAGCAAAGCTGTCTACCTATTAACACCAGGCTAAGCTGGGAATCTCTGTGCCTTAATTTCCAGATGCTAATTGCGAGACAGATTGCAAGCAGTTTTGCAGGGCGCTTTGGATCATGTGGGGGCAATGCACAGATTGCTTGTGGAGGGGAGGGCGGCAGCAGCGAGATCACTCCATTTCTGCTTTAGCTCATGTTATTTAAGGGGGTGTCTCTGGAGGATATGACCTGCAGCCTGTGGTTGGACATTGCTGTAAGGAGCTGGTGAAGTCCTGGTTTCTCATGTGTTGATCCACAGAGGCCCAGCAAGCTTGTCCCCTGGCTTGTCAGTGAGACATTTTGCCCCCTCTCCCTGCCATCGTTCCAGAACCCAATAGGGGTGTGCATGATAGAGTTGGAAGGGACCATAAGATCATCTGGTCCAGCCCCCTGCAATGCAGGAATTTTTTGACTAGCGTGGGGCTCGAACCCACCACCCTGGGATTAAGAGCCTCATGCTCTATTGACTGTTATCAATCTGACTTTTTCAAAGGGTTGCTTCACTTTCTTTTGCCTCTGTCCCTGGCCACTACTAGCACGTGGCCCCCAGAAGGCTCTCCAAAAGCAAATGTGGCCCTCAGGCTGGAAAAGACACCCCCGCTGGGCTTTAAACCTCTGTAT